>NC_054467.1:221354661-221661503 GCF_017639515.1 Carcharodon carcharias | reverse complement strand
CCCGAACCAGTTTATATTTCACCTCTTTTCTACTTTTCCTTAGTTCTGGTGAAGGGACATACGGACTCGAAAAGTTAACTGTATTCCTCTCCGCAGATGCTGTCAGAACTGCTGAGTTTTTCCAGGTATTTTTGTCTTTGCTTCGGATTTCCAGCATCCGCAGTTTTTTGCTTTTATCTCCTCATAGCTATATTTTTCTAACCCTGGCAACATTCTTGTAAACCTCCTCTGCACTCTCTCCAGAGCTATTACGTCCTTCCTGTAATGTGGTGACCAGAACTGCACATAATGCTCCAGTTGTGGCCTCACCTGTGTTTTATACAATTCCAACATTATAACCTTACTTTTATATTCTATATCTCTGCCAATGAAGGAGAGCATTCCATATGCCTTCTTTACAATCTTGTCTACTTGAACTGCTGCCTTCAGGGACCTGTGTACTTGTGTGCCAAGATCCCTCACTTCATCTACCCCTCTTAGTAAATTCCCATTTATTTTGTAATCCCTGTAACTGTTTGACCTCCCTAAATGTATGACCTCACACTTCTCTATATTAAAATCCATCTGCCACTTTACCACCCACTCCACCAACACATCTATATCATTTTGGAGATTATGACTATCCTCCACACTATCCACTACTCGGCCAATCTTTGTGTCATCTGCAAATTTCCCAATCATGCTCCCCGTGTTCATTTCCAAATCGTTAATATATAACATAAACAGCAAGGGTCCCAACACCGAGCCCTGTGGAACACCACTTGAGACAACTTTCCATTCGCAAGGGCATCCATCGACCATTACCCTTTGTTTCCTGTTACAAAGACAAACTTTTATCCGGTTTGCCAAATTACCCTGAATCCCATGGGCATTTACTTTCCTGACCAACCTGCCATGTGGGACCTTGTCAAATGCCTTGCTAAAATCCATGTACACAACATCTACTGCATTACCTTCATCAACCCTTCTTGTCACCTCCTCAAAGAATTCAATCAAATTTGTGAGGCAAGACCTTCCTTTAACAAATCCATGCTGAGCATCCCTGACTAGTCCATGCTTTCCACCTGACAGTTAATCGTATCTTTTAGGATTGATTCTACTAATTTGCTCACCACTGATGTTAGACTAACTGACCTATAATTGTTTGGCATGTCCTTTGATCCCTTTTTAAACAATGGAACTATGTTTGCATGTTGAGTCTTAGAACTCTCGGAATGACCACTCTCATCATAGATGAGCAATTCAACAACTACCTTGAGATATTCTCACTGTTCATAGTCCTGTCTGAGAATGAGATTATGTGGCCATCCTTTAACTCCATACTCTCTGACCTGATCTCATTCTTCATCAGATTTCTGTGCATCTTTGATTTCATTCAGTCGCTGAGTTGTTGCTGGTAGAGATGTGGTTGTTGTTGATTCAAAGGTTTCTGTCTCTTCAACAAGGGCTACATCACCTTGTTCAGGCTTTGCCACTGGGATACAGGACAAAGCATTTGCTGTTTTCCCAGAAAATATTGTATCCTTGGATCAAACCTCACCAACCTCAGTCTGAATCGTTGTATTCATATAGGCATTTTTGCTAACTCCTTAGAATTTAAGAGGTCACTAGGGTTTATGGACTGTCTCTATCTGTAAGTGGAGACCCAGAACATAACCTGTAAACTTTTCACAAGTCCACGTAGCAGCTAATGCTCCTTTCTCTATCAGTGCATATCTCTGCTCAGTCTCTGACAGTAAATGAGATGCTTGGTAAACTGATCTATTCATTATTCAAAAAGGGAGGGAGACAGAAAGTGGGAAGCTACAGGCCAGTTAACAACACCTGCCATAGGGAAAATATTAGAAGCTATTATTAAAGAAGTTATAGCAGAGCACTTGGATGAGCTCAAGGTCATCAGGCAGAGTCAATATGGTTTTCGGAAAGGAAAATTGTGTTTAACCAACATATTGGAGTTATTTCAGGAAGTAACATGTGCTGTGGATAAAGGAGAACCGGTGGACTTAGATTTTCAGAAAGCATTTGATAAAGTGCCACATCAAAGGTTATTGCAGAAAATAAGAGTTCATGGTATAGGGAGAAACATATTGGCATGGACAGAAGATTGGCTGACCAGCAGGAAGCGGAGAGTAGGCATAAATGTGTCTTTATCAGGTTGGCAAGATGTAACGAGTGGTGTGCCACAGGGATCAGTGCCAGGACCTCAACTGTTTACAATTTATATAAATGACTTGGAAGAAGGAATTGAAGGGGTGGTTGCCAAATTTGCTGATGACACAAAGATAGGTAGGGAAGTAAGTTTTGAAGAGGACATAAGGAGGCTACAAAAAGATATAGATAAGTTGTGGGCAAAGATTTGGCAAATGGAGTAGAATGTGGCAAAATGTGAAATTGTCCATTTTGGCAGGAAGAATAAAACAGTAGCATATTATCTAAATGGTGAGAAATTGCAGAGCTCTGAAGTGTGGAGAATTCTGGGTGTCCTTGTGCATGAATCACAAAAGGCCAGGATGCAAGTACATCAAGTAATTAGGAAAGCTAATAGAATGTTATCACTTATTGCAAGGGGAATTGAATACAAAAGTAGGGGGCATTAGGCTTCTGTTGCACAAGGCACTAATGAGGCTACATTTTGAGTACTGTGTATGTATCTGTCACCTCATTTAAGGAAGGATGTAAATGCATTGGAAGCAGTTCAGAGAAGGTTTACCAGACTGATACCTGGAATGGATGGGTTGTTTTATGAGGAAAGATTGGACAGACTAGGCTTGTATCTGCTGGAGTTTAGAAGATAAAGAGGCAACTTGATTGAAACATAGAAGATCCTGAGGGGTCTTGACAGGTGGATGTGGAGAGGATGTTTCCTCTTGTGGAAGAATTTAGAACCAGGGGTTGCAGTTTAAAAATAAGGGGTCACCCATTTAAAACAGAGATGAAATGAAATTTTTTCACTCAGAGGATAGTGAGTCTTTGTAACTCTCTTACTGAAAAGGTGGTGGAAGCAGAGTCTTTGAATATTTTGAAGGCAGAGGTGGATAGATTCTTGGTAAGCAAGGGGGTGATAGATTATTGGGGGATGCTGGATGCAGATTTCAAATTACAATCAGATCAGCCATGATCTTATTAAATGATGGAGCAGGCTGGAGGAGCTGAATGGCCTACTCCTGCTCCTTGTTTGTATGGTCTACACTTTCTATCTGGAAGTGTACAGCTCCCAAACCTGTAGAAGATGCATCTGCAGCAATGGTAGTGGGTAGCTCTGGGCCATAGTAAGCTAAAATGTCAGATGCCATCAGCATCTCATTTTCTTCTCAAAAGACCTCTGTTTTGCTTCCTCACAGCGCCAAGTATTGTCCTGTTTCAATGCTGACTTAATGACTCATTGATGACATCTAGGTTGGAAAAGAACTTTCCAACCTAGTTTACCAATATTTCCAAGTTTACTGACAAAACAAACTGGGTGGGGTTGTGAGCTGTGAGGAGGATGCAAGGAGGCCTCAGAGCCATTTAGACAAGTTGCGTGTGTGGGCAAACACATGGCAGATGCAGTATAACATGGATAAATGTGAAGTTATACGCTTCGGTATGAAAAACAGAAAGGCAAAGTATTATTTAAAAGGTGATATATTGGGAAATGTAGATATACAAAGGGATCTGGGCATTCTTGTACACCAGCCAATGAAAGTAAACAGGCAGGTGCAGCAAGCAATTAGGAAGGTAAGTGGTATGTTGGCCTTCATTGCAAGTGGATTTGAGTTCAGAAGTAGGGATGTCTTACTGCAGTTATACAGGGCCCTGGTGAGATTACACCTGGAATATTGCATGCAGTATAAGAAAGGATATATTTGCCATAGAGGGAGTGCAGTGAAGGTTCACTAGACTGGTATCAGGGATGGCAGGACTGTCTTATGAGGAGAATTGGTTTGACTGGGCCTGTATTCATTAGAGTTTAGAAGAATGAGAGGGGGTCTGATTGAAACATATAAAATTCTGACAGGGCTAGACATACTGGATGCAGGAAGAATGTTTCCCCTGGTTGGGGAATCTAGAACCAGGGGCCAGAGTCTCAGGATATGGGGCAGGCCATTTAGAACTGAGATGAAGAAAGATTGCTTCACTCAGAGGGTGGTCAGCCTATGGAATTCGTTACCAGGGAAAGCTGTGGAGACCAGGTCACTGAGTAATTCAAGACAAAAATTGATACATTTTTGGATATTAGGGGCATCAAGGGGTATGGAGAACAAGCAGGAATATGACGTTGAGATAGAGGATCAGCCATGATCATATTGAATGGCAGAACAAGCTCGAAGGGCTGAATGGCCTACTCTTGCTCCTAGTTTCTATGTTTACCATACCCATGAATCCCTGGAGCTCAGTCATGTTCCAAGGAACTGAAAACTCCTTAATTGCTCATGTCTTTTGTGCATCAACTCTGATACTGGATGCATCCACAATATGCCTAAGGAATTTGACAGTCACCTGTGAGAATTTGCATTTGTTGTTGAGTACAAGTCCTGTTTCCTATTGGCATTGCGGTACAGCTCACACTCTAGTGTTATGTTCTGTTTGAGAGGATCCATAGAACATCCGTCTGACATACAACTCCATCCAGTCCCTCTAGAATACTTGACATTGTCCTCTGAAAGATTTCTGGTACTGATGTGATGTCTAAGGGTAATCTATTGAAATAAAACCTCCCAAACAGCAGAATAAAGGTTGTGAGCAACTTAAGCTCTTCATCAAGACGTAGTTGCCAAAAACCACTGTTAGCATTTAGCTTTGTGAAAATTAAATTCTTTCCCAATTTTGCTAAGCTCACATCCACAGACAACATAGGATGAACTTCACTTTCAACTGCTTTGCTTAGTTGTGTAAGATCTACCCAAATTCTGCTAGGTCCGCTGGATTTTGGCACTGGGACCATCCCTGAGCACCAGCTTATTGGTTCTGTCACAGGAGAAATAACCTCTTGCTTCAACAATTTCCTTCTCTACCTTTGGCAAGCGTGGATGAGGAACTTTTCTTTTGTGTAAACAGGCACATGGGCTTCATTTCAGCTTTCCTAACCCTGTGCACAGCTGTGGAAATTCAGCTCTGAAGCTTTTAATGCTGATCTTCTTGGTTCTCCAGTTCCTTCATTCTGCAACTCAGATGTAAGCCAGGATAGGCTTTCCTGTTTGAGAGTGAACAACTCTGGTTCAGGCTCACATATAAGGTTTCAGTAATATTTCTCTCTCTACATTGAAGGGTTGCATTCAATTGTCCTTTGACCTTGAGTTCTAATCCTCCTGGCCCATGTACTTTTTTGCATGATGGCTGAAGAGATCTTATCTCAAACTAGAGTTGAGCATCAGACAGAACCAAAACTGCTGCATCTGTGCCTAACTTAAAGTGTGTCTCATTTCCCAATCCTAGGTTCATCCAGGAGCTTCCTCCTGGTTCCTGGATCTCTCCAAGGAAAGGCATCTCAATATCATTGATATCTTTTACTTCATGGATCTTGCCACCTTTCAAAGGCTTCTCATTTTGCTTGTACTGTACAGGCTTCTTGCTACGACACAAATCCTGAAAGTGACCCTTCATTCTGCAAAAATGGCATTTGGCCTCTTTGGTGGCACAATTGTCGTGCCTGTGTTTTTTCCACCACACGGGGCAGTTGATAAATGCTCTTCCTGCTCCTTCTGCTTTTCTATGGCCACTTCTCTGCTTTTAGATTTAACATACTCCACCGAGTCAGTTGTTTTCAGGATATGGTTCTCTCTGTCGCCCCGAATCACCGATCAATTTTGCTTCTTGACCTCAACTTGTCTGCTCAGTTGAACTGCCGTTGTTAATGTTAAAATCATCCCTCGAATCCCAGTGGTCAGACAATGTTTCATCCAAGCCTCCGACAACAATTCTGTCCTTGATTAGTTTATCCTTTAAGCTGCCATTTTAACAGTTCTCTGCAAATATCACAAAACTATCTTATTTTTCATAACATTATTGTGGGATATTGTAAATAGGCGTGTGTGTGTTTCTTTGTGTGGCTGATTTAATTAAATTAGAGATGGATAGACTGCAAGGTTAAAAATATCAAAAGAGTTAAGTGTAAAATGGCATTTGAAATGCTAATGAGTGAGCTAGGATAAAGTCAGCAGATAGTGTGTGAATGAAATTTGCATTTTTAGATAAGGGGAAAAGTTGTTGGATTTTCAGAGACATGATATGGCAAGATAAATAGGGCAAGGTTAAAATTATGTTGATATTTCCCAAAAGTGCTGAGCATAACGACAAATTAAAAGATTTTTATATGATGGGAAAATAAATTCCAAAGACATGGGGAACAATGAGATTTACAAATCAAAGAAGGAGCAATATTCAAGGAAGGGTGGAAGACTGTGTCGGGGTGGCCATGTGTTAGGGGGAAATTAAACATGCTAAAAGAGAATACAGTAATAATTTACTGAAAAACCCTTAAAATCTCCAGGCAGACATGGCTGCTAAACATATTTAGAGATGAAGATTACCAGATGAATGTTGCATAGCCTTGAGAGTCAGACTGGAGACAAAAGTAGGACATAAATTAGATTAAGTGTACTCCCCTCTCACATAGGGAAGGGGCAGATGGTTTGAGCTTAGATATGGGAAGACATACAATGGACAAAGAGGGGACTTTGATGAAACACAAACAGCCTTGAGTTGTGAGAACCAAGGTCTTTGCATATGTGTTTTAATTTTGATTGTATAATATAATTATGTATACGGCCTTTAGAATAATTGGTTAGCAAAATCACATGTTTATGTACTCAATAGGATAGAGTTAGCATGGGACTGGTGTGTCGGTTACCAGTTGGATGTTTTCAAATGTACTCAAATGTATTATGATAAGAAAAAGTACAAAAATAATGAAATGTAGTCAAGCTGGGAGCTGGGTCTTCAATCTTAGGAATGATTGCGGCTCCCTTGCAAATGTTTTAACAAGTTAAAAGGAAGTCTGAGTGTCGCTGTGGGATTGGAGAGTGTAACTTTTCCTCTTTAATGGGCCTGTGTGGTCGTTGCAGGATCAGAGGGTGTATTTCTTCGCCATGTGAGACCTGAAAGGCACACTGTGTGAAACAGACTTGGGAGAAAAGCCTCTATCCCCTTTGCAGAAGTCTGCTGTTCCAGTAACCAATGTTGTGTTAAAAGCCTTTAGAATTCCACTGTCAAATGGGTGCTTGTGGTAACCTTGCCAGATTGTCTCTATACATTTAAAATCTATTATGGACTGCTGTCTTAACAGGGTGTGTAGTTGGGAGGCTGGTTAATTAGGGATTTTGGGGATTGTTATAATATTAAGCAACTGTGTAACTATAATTTAGTGTATGTGTTTTATTCTTTTGTTAATAAATGTTTCAATTTAATTTTTAAAATCCCTAAAGGTGTTAGTGGACTCATTACTTCTGAATTCAGTGCACTAACCTTCTCGTAAAAAATACAAATTGCAATACCATTGTGATAGTGTGGTCAAGTTTTCCTTGTGGATTTGGTCAGCCTGGCAAATATTACCTGCCATATCATAGCAAGCCTATACAAATCATTGATTAATGCATTGATACCTTCCCCCTTTATTGTTGGGTATACTTGTTAAATTTAGCCCACTCAACAATAGCATTCTTTTGCAGATTGAAGTAGGCATCAAGTGCTTTTACTACTTCATCGTATGTAGCTTTTTCTTTGTCAATCCCCTGCCTAACTAGAACATCATCTGTACAGCTGCCCATCACATATAATAGCGTACTGATCTGCTCACTGTTTGGCTTTGCAGTGAAATCCAATGTGGCACAATATCTGGTAAATTTTCAGTGCCATTTCAGCCATGCTTCTGCTTGGTTGAGACCTGTGAACTGCTCAAAGTTTTCTGATAATGGTAGAGACTTTTCTATGCTTTTTCTTTCATTCACTACCATCATATAATAATGTTGGTTTTGTTGCACGGTCACAGACTATTTATAGAGACTGCTGAGGTAGAGAAAACATTAACTTAATTGGAACACATCTTACTGGGAGCTATATCTCACTACGAGGTTGTACAAGAGAGAACAAAATCATGAGGCATTGCATCACTTCATATGATGTATAGTGTGTTTCATTAGAGGGCTAGAAATGTGGTGAGATCTCAGAAAGAAGAGAGGCCAGGAAAGCTACAAGAGCTCAAAGGGGCCAGAAAAGTGGCAAGAGTTCAGCGAGAGCTCAGTGAGCTGGGGGGTCTAATGTGTGGACAGTCAGAGCCTGTGTTTAGAGTCAAAAATCAAGGTGTGTTATCATAGGAAGTTCATAAGTTGATTGGCTGATGAGGGACTGATTCTAAACAACTGGTAAATTAAAAACAATAAAAGATCTTAACCATTAATAACAAGTAACAAGAGAGCAGCTGGTGAATATTATCCTTTATCTTTTATTTTTAAGTAAGGTTTTTTACCACCAGTAAGGTGTGTCATGTAATAGTACGATTTATCAGTATTAATAAGGTTTATTAAGACTAGTAAAATTTATTGATAGCAGTAAAGTTTATTAGTATGGGTAAGGGTTATTAAAAGTGGAAGGTTAATTAACAAAGAAATGGCAAGATTGCTCCATTCTCTAGAGTGCACATGTATGCTATGTGGGAACTCCAGGATGCTTCCCACGCTCTGGATAACCATTTGTGCAGGAAGTATTGTAAGTTGCAGCATCTTGAGCTCCAGGTTTTGGAACTTGAGCAGCAGCCGGCAACACTGCGACACATACGTGAGGTTGAGAGCTTCATGGACAGCACATTTATAGATGTGGTCACCCCACAGTTTAAGAATATTCAGGAAGAAAGGGATGGGTGATCACTAGGCAGTCAAAAAGGAACAGGCAGGTAGTGCAGGAATCCCCTGAGTGCATCCTACTGTCCGACCAGTATTCAGGTCTGAATACTGATGGTGTTTCATCTGGGGAGTGCAGCCAGAGCCAAACGCATGGCACCATGGGTAGCTCAGCTGTACCGGGAATGCAAGGAAGACTAGAGGAGTAGTGATAGCTGATTCAATAGTTAAGGGAATAGTTAGACATTTAGATAGGCTGCAGGTGTGAATATAGGATGGTGTGTTGCCTCCGTGATGCTAGGGTCAAGGATCTCACCGAGCAGCTGCAGAGCAGCCTGAGAGAAGGTGATCAGCAGGCATTTGTGGTCCACATTGTGTGAAGAACATAGGCAGAAAGAGGGATGTGATCCTGCATTCAGACTTTAGGGAGCTAAGTAGGAAATAAGCAGAATCACCGAATCACAAAACTGTTGCAGTACAGAAAGAGGCCATTTGGCCCATTGTGTCTGCATCTGTTCTCCAGAGGAACAATTTACCTAGTGCCACTCCCTTCTCTACCTTCTCCCCGTAACTCTGCACATATTTTCTTTTCAGATAACAATCCAATCCCCTCCCAAAAGTCTCGATGGAACCTTGTTATGAAATCCATTCTTTCTATGTTTCCATGTGCTAATTTAACAGACAATGGAGATTGTAACATTAAGGTACAGAATGTTCCATTGCTTGTTATATTTGTTCCTGCCTAGAAACAAGGGTGAGATCCTCTTGGAATGTTTTGATAGATCACCAGACCATTTCAAGGGTCAGTAAACAGTCAGTTTGAGTCAGCCAGTGAGTCAGTTTTAATCTGGAGAAGTGTCACAGAGAGAGGGACAAGGCAGAGGTCCCAAAATGAAGCCCCAGGTAAGGGACAAAGACAGGAACAGGTCCCAGTTAAGTTAAGGGAAAGAAAGGGGTAGAGAAACAGGCTCCAATTAGAAAAAATTAAGAATCTTATATATTTCAATAAGGTCACCTCTCATTCTTCTAAACTCCACCTCTTCTCATAAGAAAATCCCTCCATACCTGGGATCAAGCTTGTGAATCTTCTCTGGACTGCAACCAATGCCAGTATATCTTTCCTTAGATAAGGGGTCCCCAGAGCATTACCCTGGCTCTCTGGATTACTAATCCAATGACACACAATACACTACGCCATCGCCTCCCCATCTGAATGTAGGCTTTTTTTTAGTTGGCGTCATGTTTCACATTTTCACCACATAATATTCACATATTTTCAGTTTCCAGTGGAGATTACTCAATGGTGATCACAACCCCAGGAACTCTGATGCATCTATCTCTTCGTATTCCAGAGACACTGAGGCCAATTGTATGGGCCCAAGTAAATTCCCAGCCAAGATCAACTAACTCAGAACTCAATGGGCAGAATCACCCCAGATTTGCACTAGGTGCAGTAGCGGGTGGGAAAAAGGATGTTTTACTGCCAGCTGTAATGACGGCTTTTTATGCATCCTGGTGCATCCCACCTCATTAATTATGCATTCACGGGGAACACGCCAGATCGCTGGTAGGTAGGCTCTGATTTCCTGCCATGCAGTGACCTCAGCAATTCCTCATTCCGGGCGCCATATTTAAAGCTCACAGAGCACAGCCAGCTTCATGTCTTCAGACCAGGACTGCTACAGGCAACAGATGGCCCTGAAAGCAAAGAAGATGGCATCCCCCAAATTTAGTGACGCCTCTCTGGGGCACCTGCTGGACACAGTGGAAGGCTACCATGATTTCCCCTAACCCTGCTCTGGCCACAGGAGGTTCACCAGAGTCACAATCTGGCCTGGGAGTTGGTGGCAGCGGCAGTCAGCGCTACCGGAGCACAGAGGAGATCAGCCATCCACTCAGGAAGAGGATGAATGCTCTCATCCATCCACCAGGGTAAGTCAACCACCTCAACTCACACACTCTCAAACCCACAGGAACCTCACACCTCAAGGGACAACACAACTAACTCTCACACACACTCCCCTTCACATCTCCATCAGGCTCATATCCTCTGGAGCTCGCGTCCTCATCCCATCCCATCTCACCACACAAACATTTCATGCAGTGCCATGTGTCCTGCTCACACTCTCTTCATCTGTTTTCATGCAGGAGAAGCTGGCTCACATCAGCAGGGAGAGGTCCCAGACCAGGAGTGGGGTAGCCCACATTAGGCCCCCCACACAATTGGAGGAGTGTACAATTGCGCTGACTGGTGAGAACGTGGACTGTGGCTCCAGCAGCAATGAGGTCGGCGGTGAACACCGACATGTGGATCCTGCAACCATTCATCTCTCTCTCAACACAATTGTGAGTGCTCTCTCTCCTGCTTTTGACTCCGCTGCCATGCACTAATGATCTCATCTTTGGTTCACAGGGAGCCCTGGCAAGTGACCGACACCCTCAACTAGCCAGTCTCTCAGCTCCATCCAGGTCCAGTCAAGAGGACACCTCCTCCATTAACTTGTAGGTTGAGTCGGTAGTTAGGAAGGCAAATGTAATGTTGGCATTTATTTCGAGAGTACTAGAATATAAAAGCAGGGATGTGCTGCTGAGGCTTTATAAGGCTCTGGTCAGACCACATTTAGAATATTGTGAGCAATTTTGGGCCCCGTATCTCAGGAAGGATGTGCTGGCTCTGGAGAAGGTCCAGAGGAGGTTCACAAGAATGATCCCAGGAATGAAAGGCTTAATATATGAGGAACGTTTGAGGACTCTGGGTCTATACTCGATGGAGTTTAGAAGGATGAGGGGGGATCTGATTGAAACTTACAGAATACTGAAAGGCCTGGATAAAGTGGACGTGGGGAAAATGTGTCCATTAGTAGGAGAGTCTAGGACCCGAGGGCACAGCCTCAGAGTTAAGGGAAGACCTTTTAGAACAGAGATGAGGAGAAACTTATTTAGACAGAGAGTGGTGAATCTATGGAATTCATTGCCACAGAAGGCTGTGGAGACCAGGTCATTGAGTGCATTTAAGAATGAGATAGATAGGTTCTTGATTGGTAAGGGGGTCAAAGGTTATGGGGAGAAAGCGGGAGAATGGGATTGAGAAACGTATCAGCCATGATTGAATAGCGGAGCAGACCTGATGGGCCGAATGGCCTAATTTCTGCTCCTATGTCTTATGGTCTTATTGAAGAGCTGGAAATGAGTAGCCTGGAAGACCCATCACAGTGATTAACCACACCCTCCACCAGTGCAGAGACACACACCTCAGTGGGACCTAGATCTAGAGCAGGCTCAGCTTCACAATCTGGTGGTCACCACATGGACACGTGTCTGCACCAGGAAGACGCAAGTTCAGCCAAGCTCCCTGGCACTTGGAGGACTGTTGGGGAGGAGACATCTGTGAGGTCCGAGTCAGATGACAAGCCTCTGGATTCAGCCTTCCAACTCATTGTGGAGAGTCAGAGTGGCATCGAGTTGGAGAAGTGCATCCACCTGCTCTCTGATGAAGTGGTGTTCACATGTGCCTGTATGGAGGTCTCCCTAGGAAAGATAGTGGATGTCATGGAGTCCCTGGTCCAGCAGAATGTGGAGATGCACGCAGACCTGCATTCCATCGCAGTAGCCGTGGGGGAGTTCCTGCAGTGGCAAGAGGGAAACGGGGCACCTTGACGTCCCCTGTGTGCTCCTGCCCTTCATGGAGTCAGGCCAGGGTCCTCAGGCACCCAAAGAGAGGAGGAGCAGCAGCTAAACACCCCTGGGTCATCCATTCAGGAATCTCAGAGGGTGCCCTCTCCCACTGAGTCCCCTTTGCCTTTGACCCCCTCAATCTCGCCCTCTGTCACTGCAGAGCGAGCAGCTGGCCCACAGGAGGACAGCCAAAGCAAGACATGGCCCTCAAGGTCTCTGCTCTCCAGTGGATGCACAGGCTGTCTCCACCCTTGCTGTGGATGTGAGGGCAGCATCTAGAAGAAGTGGTAGACTTAGAAAAGTTAAGAATTTCTGATCATAGTGGTTGCATGGGTGAACACATATTGTCAGTTTATAATCTGAAAATATATTCACTGAATAATGTATAATGGTGTCGTCCCCGGCAACCACCGCCCTTCCCACCACCACCTCCATCCCCCAACAGCTACTAGCAGTTCAGCTACACGCACCGGGAGCACAAGTGATTCTGGAGGGAGAAGTGTGTGTGTGTGGCAGGGCCTCTCGGAGCCTCGCACAAGCACTCTCCCATGCATGCAGAGCCTTCCTCCATCACACTCACCTCTTTGTCCTGAGCATTTTCAATGCTGCCTGCTGGGGCTCTCTTTCAGTTGTCCATCTGAGCTGACCTACACCTCCTCCAAGCCACAGATCGCACTCCCATGCAGTGCCCATCCAACTGGAGGCTCCGCTCACTTTCGATTTGAAAAACACAGTCGTAGTCAAGTTCCAAATAAGCTCCCGCATACTTTCCCCTCCCCCGTCACCCATGTTCTTTCCCCCATCACTGTTGACCCCCCTGGCATCACCTTCCACCTACTCAGCACCACCTACCAGCCAGAACTCTTTTCTTTCCAGGATACCCACTTCACCGTGCACATTCCCTACCTTCCTGAGAATCCCACCTCCATCCACATTGGCCTCCTCCTTCGCATCCCCAGGATCTGTGTCTGTCTCCAAGTCCCCACCAGCCACCATCACTGTGCCTTCTACCATTACTGTTGCACCCTCACCCTCCCGGCTCACTCTACCCTCTCTCATACTCACCATTTCCTCCTGCCATGCCCACCCTCAGTATGCTCCCCAGGAGGCAGTAGTTGTCTCCCCTCCTTTGCACGTTCACCTGGACATCTCCCCCTTACTCCCTCCTCCAGTCTTACTCCCTCCTTTGCCCTTACCCCTACCCCCCACCAAACTCCTTCCTGCCCTCGGACTTGTTCCTCCCGCTGGACTCCTTCCTCCCCCCCGGGCTCCTTCCTCCCCCTGGATTCCTTCCCTCTCCCAACTCCTTCCTCCCGCCAAACTCCTTACCCCCTCTAAACTCCTTCTTAACCCGGGACCCTTTCCTCCCCCTGGACTCCTTCCCCCCTCCAAACTCCTTCCTCCCCCTGAAGTTTTGCCCCCCGTCCAAACTCCTTCCTTCCCCCTGACTCCTTCCTCCCTCCAGACTCCTTCCTCCCTCCACTCCTTCCTCCCCCTGGACTCCTTCCCCCATCCAAACTCCTCCCCCTCTCTGAACTCCTTGCTCCCACCAAAGCCTTCCCCCCCTCCGACCTTCTTCTTCCCTTGAAGTCCTTCTCCCACTCCAAACTCCTTCCTCCCCCAAATTCCTTCCTCCCTCCAAAGTCCTAACCCCTCTGAACTCCTTCCCCACACTTCTGAACTCCTTCCCTTAAACATTCTTCCCCCTTATATCTACCTCCCCACTTGCCGTATTCTCTCTCCCATTACGCCCTCCTTCCCCCCCGCACTTCCTCCTCCCCCTTCCCAACTTTACCCCCCCGACACCTTCGTTCCCCCACTCCCAACCTCACCCCCTGACAACTTTGTCCCCCCATACGCAACAGAAATCCATCTGGTTCACTAATGTCCATTAGGGAAGGAAATCTGCTGTCCTTATCTGGTCTAGCCTACATCCAAAGCAATGTGGTTGATTCAACTGCCCTCTGAAAGGACAAGCCGCTCAGTTCAAGGGCAATTAGGCATCTCTCACATACCAGTAACACTCACATACCATGAAAGAATTAAAAAAAAAACACTGTTTCTTTTGGAAAGAATCTAAGCAGATTGAAGTAGTAGCACAATTCCAGGAGCCTGTTTGGAGTTGTCTTCTGCTTGCCTCCATTTTGCTGTGGTCCGACCTCCTTCTAGGTCAAGAAGTTCATATATGCCAACATAGGGACAAAAGTACCAATCCTGAGCAAGAATCACAGTTTTCACCCTGTAATGTCGGGCAATATTATTATAAGATTAATGAATATGCAAAAGTAGAGGTCAATGAAGGGTTATGTTATTTATTTAGAACACACTAACAGAGTGATCTGTACTGCAATCCCTACCCCTTCAGAAAAATGGATTAATGAAGGTTACCAAAAATTCAGAAGATGTCAATTTGTGTTTGTTCAGACTATTAATGAAAAACACAAGCAGCATTTCACAACTACTCAGGTAAATCAGAGTAACATTTTAGTCCCTTTCAGGCTTGTGGTGATGATTTCCTCTGGATGCTAATTATAGTGAAGGGATAGACCAGTTCTTCATTCATACATAACCTTTTGATTTCTACCTCCTGATGTTAGTGAACTGAAGAAACAGAAAGATTTAGAACCATCAGACCAAAAGCAAAAAACAGCAAATGGAGGGAATAGAGGAAGCCCTCAGCAGACCAGACAGCATCAGTGGAGAGAACAAACAAGTTAACATTTCAGGTGTAGACAGTTGTAGAATGTGCTAAGCTAGGATCATAGTAAGGATGAGCTATAGGCATATCAGGGTATTAACTTAAAACCTAGTTTATTTACACTATTTACAGCAGGTACATAGTGGGTTACTGGGAAGGCACATCTCCCCTCAGAGATACCTATCTGTTGACTACAGTACCTAGCACATGACTGCCTGACGTCAGTACCACATCATCATGTGCCCCATAGATTAGCATATCCATTCTATTAACACTTTATACTACATAGACACTTCATGAAACATTAATGAGTCTCTTTTCTCCACAGATGCCAACTGACCTGTTGTTTTTGTTTTGGAACTACTGGTATTGCACTGCTGGGACTGAAATGTATAACCCTGTATGGAGGAAGTTTGGGATGGGGTATAGAATGGGACCAGCCCTCCCAATTAAATCAGTTCTCACAATGAAGCAGAGGGTGATTATTACCAGAGGGAAAGAAGAAAGAGGAATTTTATTTCCCTTTTAGGTTGAATCTATACTTAGCATAAAGCAGCTTTAATATTTTGTGCCTGCATATAAGAACATAAGGAATAGGAGCATGAGTAGACTACACAGCCCGTCAAGCCTAGTCCACCATTCAACAAGATCATGACTAATCTTCAACTCCATTTCCCCACCTACTCCCCATATCCCTGAATTCCCTGAGAGACTAAAAATCTGTCTATCCCAGCCTTAAATGTATTCAACAATGGAGCATTCACAATCCTCTATGATAGAGAATGCCAAAGATTCACAACCCTTTGAGTGAAGAAACTCTTCCTCATCTCAGTCCTAAATGTTCAGTCCCTTAACCTGAGACTATGCCCCCGTGTTTTAGATTCCCCGACCAGTGGAAACAATCTTTCCGTGTCAACCCTATCAAGCCTCTTCAGAATTTTGTATGGTTCAATGAGATCAACTCTCATTCTTCGAAACTGCAGAGAATATAAGACCAATTTACTCAGCCTTTTATCACAGGGCAACCCTCTTATCCCAGGGACTAATTTAGTGAACATTCGCCATGCTGCCTCCAGTGCAAATGTATCCTTTCTTAAATGAGACAAAAACTGCTCAAAGTAATCCAGATGTGGTCTCACCAAAACCCTGTACAACTGTAGCAAGACTTCTTTATTCCTGTACTGTGGTCAATCTGCTCACATTCTCTCAATTACCACATCGGAGGCGCAATACACCTTTAAGACAATGTGAGCAGATTGACCACGTGTACTCTAATCCCCTTGTGATAAAGGCCAACGTACCATTCTCCATTGTAATTCTTGCTGCACGTGCATGCTAATTTTCTGCATTCCTTGTACACCCAAGTCTCTTTAAACATCAACACTTGCAAGTTTCTCACCTTTTTAAAAATTCTGCTTTTTTATTCTAATGACCAAACTTCACATTTCCCTATATTATACTCTATCTGCCATCTTGTTGCCCTCTCACCTGTCTACATCTCTTTGCAGCCTCTCTGTGTGCCCCCCGACACCTCACCTTTTCCACTTAGCTTGGCAAACTTAGATACATTACTCTCTGTCTTTTCATCAAAGTCATTAGTATTTCATCTAAGTCCTTAATATGAGATCTCACCAGAATGCATATGCAGGGAAGCACTCTGCAATACATAACTCAGCCTCAAACTGAATGGGCAGAATTTTCTGCCTGTCAGGCAGGTGGGGAGCCGATCCCCGCCAGAGAAGTGTTTTTACGTGGGTGGGCTGATTAAGGCCCGCCCAGCGTGACGTCCGGCGGGAAGCGCTATGCGCTCCCTGTGCGAGCGGTGGGGGGGCGGGTCGTTATGTGACCATAGGCAGTAAATCATGTGCGTCATTGCCCGGTACCCTGGCAGCGGTCATGAAGCCTTCATTCTGTGACAGTCCACCGTGTCAGCTGCATTTGAGCTACAATGGCAAACCAAAGTGTTGCCATTGGGCAACAAGTGTAATCCACTGATGACATGGTTCATGATGCCAGTGTGCAACCCAAGCACTCATATGCAACATGCATACAGTGAAAGCCATGGCATCACACATGTGTTAGAGCAGATCATTAGCATGCTGAAACAATGATTCCACTGCGCACACCTCTTAGGAGAAGCCCAGATTACTGGGCAGAGCAGGTGTCAAGATTCATGGTGGTCTTCGGCATGCTGCACGAGTTTGTCATCATGAGGGGGCAGCCCTTGCCATCAGCAAGGTGAGCAGTTGAGCATGATGAGAAGGACTAAGCAGAAGAAGAGCAAGGAAGCAAACTAGATGTCCCCTTTCTGGCTGGGCTGTCCATGAAGAACTCATCCAAATGCAATACCAGTAACTGCAACTGCAATAGCCAATTCAGCAACAGTACCTCCCTCTGTAACTGATCGTCACAGTGTCCATTTGGCCACAATACAAAAATAAAAGCTGCCACATTCCAATAAAAATAAACATTCCAAACAAAATTTGTTAAAGAAATCATGCCATCTTGCATATAGAATTCAACTATCACCCTTGTGCATTCCCTTACTATCTTTATCCAGGTGTGTTTGCCTATCCTAGTGCTATTTCAGAGGCTGCAGTATGGCTAGTGCAAGGCTGATGACTTTCAGTGGGAGACGCAGCAGATGGCCTTGCAGGGGACCTAGAATGTCTGGTTGCAGACTGCATCACCTTGGCACGGACAGGTGCGTCCTTGGCTACAGCAAGGGTGCTGTGGGTTGGCAGGGTTGGGAGGCTTTCACTGTATGCATGTTGCATACGAGTGCTTGGGTTGCACACTGGCATCACGAATCATGTCATCAGTGGATAACTCTTGTTGCCCAATGGCAACACTTTGGTTTGCCATTGTAGCTCAAATGCAACAGTTTTCCTGAGAGAGCACAGCAAGTTTGTGTTCCATGGAAAGTGGCACCTCCAGCCCTGCACCCCCACCCACCCCACCCCCAGAGCAGTACCTCAGCAATGCTGCTAATCTGTTGGAGGACTTGCTGGACTGCTATGTCATCCTACAAGCCTCTTTGCACACTATATTCCACAACCATGATGGCAGAAGACTGCCCTTGCATGACAGCAAGCTGAGCTTCCACTGCAGCACTCAGAAGATGGGTGGCTGCTGCTTCTTCTGCAATGGCAGCTGAAACATCAGCCATCAGACCCTGCATCATGATTGGGTCTATAAGTGTGAGAACAGAATTTGCCAAAACTTCGACTCTGGAGATGATGGATTCCAGACTCTGCGCAAAGCAAATTTGGTACTGGACTCCTCCATGCTCTTTGACACTGAATACAGGTTTTTGGCAGGATTCCCAATGCACCAAGCATTTTGTTGTGCATGTCCATCAGGCTTATTCTGTAGGCGGCCCTATTAAAGTGCTCACCTGAGTCCTGTGCAGCAGAGCCCTGTGCGACAGCCCAGGGCAGCCCCTGTAAACCTGTCAGTGGGCGGAGTGTGATGTAGAAGGATTGATATAGTCTACAGATGCAACAGAGGAGACAAATTGTTATTTGATATCATTAAGGCTGTAATAACTGGAAGTCATTTCTACTATTCGCTTATTCATTTGTTATTTAATAAAGTTGTTTGGCAGTTTATAGCCTGAACCAGTGAAGCATTTATTCAACTGTTTTCCAAAGTTGAGGAGGATCAGGTGAGGATACATTATATAACCAATGAGCCAAAATACCGTAACAAGGGTTTTTTCCCTTGTTCCCCTAGCTTGCTACCAATTGCCTAAATACTGGCAGGGAAAGATATACTTATATCCACTGCAGCACTCAGACGATGGGTGGCTGCTGCTTCTTCTGCAATGGCAGCTGAAACATCAACCATCAGACCCTGCATCATACAGTGACTCAGTTATGAGAATTGCTCGAGGTGCTAAACTCCAAACAAAATGTCTGCAACACAAGAGCACAAAACACATTAGAATCATATGTCATAAAAGGAGCCTATTAAGCCCATTGCGCCTGTGTTGTCCCTCTGAAAGAGCTATCCAATTAGTCCCACTTCTCTGTTCTTTCCTTATAGCTCTGCAAATGTTTCCATTTTAGGTATTTCTCCAATCCCATTTGAAGGTTTTCATTGAAACTGCTTCCACTACTCTTTCAAACAACGCATTCCAAATCATTAGTGCTTCCTGAGTAAAACATTTCACTTCACCCCCACTCTAGCTTTTTTTTCCCAATTATCTTAAAACTGTGTCCTCTGGTTATTGACCCTCCTGTCAATGGAAATAGTTTTTCCCCATTTGCCTCCAAAACCCCTAATTATTTTGAACACCTCTATCATATCTCCCTTTAGCTTTCTTTGCTCTAAGTAGATCAACCCCAGCTTCCCTAGTCCTTCCACCTAACTGAATTCCCTCATCCCTGATACTATTCTAGCAAATCTGCGCAGCCATTCCAAAGCTTTGACTTCCTTCCTATACAGTGCTGTAGCTGAGGTTTAAACAGATTTATAAACTAGATTGTACGCAACCTTGGCATCCTATTTGAACCAGAGATGAGCTTCTGACCCCAATTCCAATCCACCACCATGAACACCTAATTGTAATGCTGCAACATCACCCTTCTCTATTACTGTTTCAGTTCATCTGCTGCTGAAGCACTCATCCATGCCTTTGTTATCTCTAGGCCTAACTATATTAATGCATTGCTGGCCAGCATCCCACCTTATATCTTCTGTAAACTTGAACTCATCTGAAACCCTCCAGCTCATGCCTTAATTCATACTAAGTCTCATTCACCCATCAGTTGTGGCCGATGACGTACATTGGCTTCAGGTCCAGCAGTGCCTTGATTTAAAATTCTTATCCTTGTTTTCAAAACTTTCCTATGGCC
Organism: Carcharodon carcharias; assembly: GCF_017639515.1. NCBI lineage: Eukaryota > Metazoa > Chordata > Chondrichthyes > Lamniformes > Lamnidae > Carcharodon > Carcharodon carcharias. The sequence goes on along the minus strand of NC_054467.1, from coordinate 221,641,458 downwards.
TTACCCCCCCCCCCCCCCCCCCCCCCCCCACCACCACCACCTCAGTAATGTCCTCCAACCCTGCCATTCTCCAAGATCTCTGCATTCCTCTGATTCTGGCCTCTTGTTCATCCTTAATTTTTATCACTTTTCCATTGGCAGCCATGCATTCATCTGCCTAGGCCCTAAACTTTGGATTCCCCATCCAAAACTTCTAACTTTTTTTATGGTAAGCTCAGTAAGACACATTTAATGCCTCCCAAATCTATTTCATATAGGAGCTTACCAGCCAACAGAAACTTTGGGCAGAATATTGCACTCATCAGGCGGACGTGCGCCCAACCTGAATAAGAGTAAAATGATGCGCAATGGCGTTGGGCAAGCATCCCAATGTCATTGTGCACTCGCGCGATATTTCGGTCAGCGGGCGCACGCCAGGGAGTTGGCGTCGCACCGGCCGACAATTAACAGGCCTATTAAGGCCATTAAAGATTTAATTAAATGAAAATTTTCGCTGCCAATCCAGCCTTACGGTTGGTGGGCAGGCGAAAAGACCAAGCGGCCTTTGGATTTTTTGTGAAACCTCATCCACGGGCGAAATGAGGTTTCAATCAGTGATTTTTAAAAAAAATTTAAAATTTTCAAACTAATTTGTAACATGTCCTTGTTCATGTAACAGAGCCACATGAGGGGCCATGCTATTAACATTTTTAAATTCTTCATTTTTTTTATTTGAGAAAGCCCCCTAAGGCACAGAGCTGCCTGAGGGACCTTTTACTGCACGCGCCCGTGTGCATGCGTGAAGCTCCGTGCTCGCCCTACCTCCACACACAGCGAGTGATGAGCGCTGCAGTGGTCGTGGCCTGGTCGCAGGCAGCGGAGGGTGATCCTGTGAATGCGGAGGCTGGTGGGGTGAAAAGTGAGGACAAGGGGGACCCAGCCATCTCTTACCCATCTCCTGTGCCTCTGCCCTCATACCTTCCCTACCCTCCCAGAACCATGATAGGGTCCCCCTTGCCCTCACTTTTCACCCCACCAGCCTCTGCATTTAAAGGATCATCCTCCACCATTTCCGCCAACTCCAGCATGATGCCAACACCAAATACATCTTCGCCGCACCCCCCCCATCAGTATTCCGTGGGGAATGTTCCCTCCGGAACACCCTGGTCCATTCCTCCAGCATTCCCAACACCTCATCCCCTTCCCACGGCATCTTCCCATGCAATCGCAGAAGGTGCAATACCTGCCCCTTTAACTCCTCCTTCCTCACTGTCCAATGGCCCAAACACTCTTTTCAGGTGAAGCAGTGCTTCACTTGCACCCACTTCAATTTAGTCTACTGCATTCGCTGCTCCCAATGTGGTCTCCTCTACATTGGGGAGACCAAACACAGACTGGGTGACCACTTTGAGGAACACCTTTGGACTGTCTGTAAGCATGACCCAGACCTTCCTGTCACTTACCATTTCAATACACCATCTTGTTCTTATGCCCACATGTCTGTCCTTGGCCTGCTGCAATGTTCCAGTGAAGCCCAACACAAACTGGAGGAACAGCACCTCATCTTCAGATTAAGCACATTACAGCCTTCTGGACTTAACATTGAATCACAGAATCACACAGTGCAGAAGAGGCCCTTCGGCCCATCGAGTCTACACTGACACCTGAGAAACACCTGACCTACCTACCTAATCACTTGGCCCATGGCATTGAATGTTATGACGTGCCAAGTGCTCATCCAGGTACTTTTTAAAGGATGTGAGGCAGCCCACCTCCACCACTGAGGGAGCTTTTACTGCACGCGCCCATGTGCATGCGTGAATCTCCGTGCTCGCCCTACCCCCACACACAGGGAGCGATGAGTGCTGCAGCGGTCGTGGCCTGGTCACAGGCAGCAGAGGGTGATCCTGTGAATGCGGAGGCTGGTTGGGTGAAAAGTGTATTCCCAGGCAGTGCATTCCAGACCTTCACCACTCTCTGGGTAAAAAGGTTTTTCCTCACATCCCCCCTAAATCTTCTGCCCCTTACCTTGAACTTAAGTCCCCTCATGACTGACCCGTCACCCAAGCTGCTCCCTATCCACCCTGTCCATGCCCCTCATAATCTTGTATACCTCGATCAGGTCGTCCCTCAGTCTTCTCTGCTCCAATGAAAACAACCCAAGTCTATCCAACCTCTCTTCATAACTTAAATGTTTCATCCCTGGCAACGTCCTGGTGAATCTCCTCTGCAGCCCCTCCAGTGCAATCACATCCTTCCTATAATGTGGCAACCAGAACTGCACACAGTACTCCAGCTGTGGCCTCACCAAGGTTCTATACAACTCCAACATGACCGCCCTAATTTTGTAATCTATGCCTCAATTGATAAAGGCAAGTGTCCCATATGCTTTTTTCACCACCCCATTAACATGCCCCTCTGCCTTCAGAGATTTATGGACACACACGCCAAAGTCCCTTTGTTCCTCAGAACTTCCTAGTGTCATGCCGTTCATTGAATACTTCCTTGTCAAATTACTCTTTCCAAAGTGTATCACCTCACACTTTTCAGGGTTAAATTCCATCCGTCACTTATCTGCCCATTTGACCATCCCATCTATATCTTCCTGTAACCCAAGATACTCAATCTCACTGTTAACCACCCAGCCAATCTTTGTGTCATCCGCAAACTTACTAATCCTACCCCCCACATAGTCATCTATGTCGTTTATATAAATGATGAATAATAGGGGACCCAGCACAGATCCCTGTGGTACGCCACTGGACATTGACTTCCAGTCACTAAAGCATCTTTCTGTCATCACCTTCTGCCTCCTACAACTAAGTCAATTTTGAATCCACCTCATCAAATTAGCCTGTATCCCATGTGCATTTGCCTTCTTTATAAGACTCCCATATGGGACCTTGTCAAAGGCTTTGCTGAAATCCATATAAACTACATCAACTGCACTACCCTCATCTACACACCTGGTCACCTCCTCAAAAAATTCAATCAAATTTGTTAGGCAGGACCTCCCTCTGACTATCCTTGATCAAACCTATCTCCAAGTGGAGATAGATTCTCTCCTTCAGAATTTTCTCCAATAGTTTCCCTACCAATGATGTGAGACTCGCTGGCCTGTAGTTCCCTGGCTTATCTCTACAACCCTTCTTAAATAGCGGAACCACATTAGCTGTTCTCCAGTCCTCTGGCACCTCCCCTGTAGCCAGAGAGGAATTAAAAATTTGGGTCAAAGCCCATGCGATCTCCTCCTTCATTTCAACACACCATCCTGTTCTTATGCCCACATATCTGTTCTTGGCCTGCTGCAATGGGACACAAATCATCCGGACCTGGAGATTTGTCTACTTTTAAGCCTGCCAACGCCTCCAATACCTTGTCACTCCCTACCTATATCAATTTGCTCAAGAACCTCGCAGTCTGTCTCCCCGAGTTCCATACCTTCATTCTCATTCTCTTGGGTGAAGACGGATGTGAAGTATTCGTTCAACACTCTACCGATGTCCTCTGGCTCCACCCATAGATTGTCCCCATGGTCCCTAATGGCCCCTACTCTTTCCCTGGTTATCCTCTTCCCATTGATATACTTATAGAATATCTTGGGATTTTCTCTACTTTTACCAGCCAGAGCTTTCTCATATCCCCTCTTTGCTCTCCTAATTGCTTTCTTAAGCTCCACCCTGCACTTTCTGTACTCCACTAATACCTCCACTGATTTGTTCCCCTTGTACCTGCTCAAAGCCTCTCTTTTCCTTCTCATTGTATCCTGAATATCCCTGGTCATCCATGGTTCTCTGGGCTTGTTTCTCCTACCTATCACCCTAGAGGGAACATGTTGAGTTTGTACTCTCCCCATTTCCTTTTTGAATGCCCCCCACTGCTCCTCTGTAGATTTCCCCACAAGTAGCTGTTCCCAGTCCACCTTGGCCAGATCCTGCCTTATTTTACTAAAATCCACTCTCCCCCAATCCAAAACAATTTTTTGCAACTTGTCTATTTCTTTGTCCATAACAAGCTTAAATTGTACCATGTTGTGGTCGCTATCACTAAAATACTCCCACACCACCAACCCAGCCACCTGTCTGGCTTCATTCCCCAGAATTAGGTCCAGCACTGCACAGTCCCTTGTTGGACCCTCTACATATTCACTTAAAAAGTTCTCCTGTACACATTTTAAGAAATCCACTCCATCCAAGCCCTTAACACTATGCCTATCCCAATTAATGTTGCGAAAGTAATATAACCCTATAAAACTCAGCAGGTCTGGCAGCATCGGCGGAGAAGAAAAGAGTTGACGTTTCGAGTCCTCATGACCCTTCAACATAACTAGGTGAATCCAAGGAAGGGGTGAAATATAAGCTTATATTTCACCCCTTCCTTGGATTCACCTAGTTCTGTTGAAGGGTCATGAGGACTCGAAACGTCAACTCTTTTCTTCTCCGCCAATGCTGCCAGACCTGCTGAGTTTTTCCAGGTAATTCTGTTTTTGTTTTGGATTTCCAGCATCCGCAGTTTTTTGTTTTTATAATTACTCTATTATTGTTGTTTTACACACCTCCACAAAAAGTTCAACAGTTTCAGACCATGAACTCTCTCTCCTGTATCTTCACCCATTTTTTAATCCCCTTTTTTAAAATTTTTTATTTTTTATCCACTTATTTTCATTTTTATTCATTGTTTTATCCCCTTTTTATCCCTTTTTCCATCCTTTTTCCCCAACCACCATCCCCTCCCCCAACCCCACCCCAAAAGGGCCATCTGTTACTTGCTCAATGTTGTTCTTTCACACAGTGCTGACCCTTGTTCTGTTATTATCACATTTTGCTTTCTTACCTTTATGCTGCTATCAGCACCTCCTTTGGTCCTTATCATTACCATTAACACTCCCTTTGTCTTTTTGTCCATGACATCTTTGTCAATCTCTCCTTAGCTCGCCACACAACGCTAGCCTTCTATCCAGCTTCACCTGCTGCACCCACCTTAAACAGTATAAATTACATTACATTTCTGCTTCTCTTTAGCTCTGAAGAAGGTTCATATGGACTTGAAACGTGAACTCTGTTTCTCTCTCTCATGGATGCTGTTAGACCTGCTGAGATTTTCCAGAATTTTCTGTACCCTTGCTATTTAACTTGTATGTAACTTGAATGAATTAAACATTGCCAATCTTCAAAATGTTTCTGAATGTTTCCTTTTTTTCCCCTACAATTTAGGTTTTTGTTATCCAGAATCATGTTGATTGGTTGACTTTGTAGTCTCAAGGACCGTGAATAATATTCTACTTTGGTTAGGTTTCTTGTTCGGTATTTATTTTACTGCAGCCGATCGTCTGGAAAGATATAGTTATATACATTTATTGTAATATTATTATATGTCGAATTTGTCCTTGGTAGAGTAAGTGTCACAAAGGGATGAATTAATGTGAGATTGAAATATATTTTATGCAGCTTGTTGTCAGTGTAGTTCTTTTAGGCTCCAAACCAACTCCTCGAGTGATTGGCACTCACTATATAATAGGTAGAATTTTCACAAAGTACCATTTATCTTAAAAATGTTATCATTTGAAAATTATATTGACTGGTTCTGCCAATGGATCACTGACTTTATCCAATGAATAATGGAATCCGTATGGACCAGGAATGCCCCAAGTTCAATCTCTGTGCTGTGATGAATGTAGTTATCTCAGCTCTAGCTGTAGCTTGATAAGATAGAGGGAAGCTATCTGCACTGGTCAGTAAATCAGAAAATAGAGGACATGGCTCAAAGAGAAACAAGAAGTAATGTGAAGAGAATTCTTAATGCAACTAATTTTGGGATATGGAATGTCATTTCGGAACTGTGGTAGGAACTGAATCTAAAATAGCTTTTAAAAAGGAAAGTGGATGCATACTTGAAAAAGGTAAATAAACAGAAAATCAAGAGGAAAGGTCAGGGAAGTAGAACCGTGAATAATTGTTTTAGGTGGCTGGTATAGTTGCAGTTGGCCAGGAAGTATATTCCATGGCTTGCAAATTCAGGGTTCAGTGATAAAACAGCTAATAATTGGCTTCTTAACAACATCAACCACTTCTTAATTACTTACCAGAGACATTCAATGTGACTTCTTACTCTCCTTCAATCTGTCCCAGCGCGGGTTGGCAGAGGGTGGGATCACATTGGAATCCAAATCCAATGTCAACTTCCTGGACATTCCCATCCCGTTCACCTCTGAAGTTGCCTCAAACAGCCTGGAAAAATGTCCCCAGTATCTTACAAAAAATGACATAGAGGACAGGAGAGGTACAAATAACTTTTACAAGAACTGTCCCAGAGCCAAAAGGTTGTAACTTTTAGGGCAGGCTGAATATACATAGAGCCATAGAGGTCCACAACACAGAAAAATGCCCTTCAGCCCATCGAGTCTGCACCAGTCAAACAAGTGCCTAACCATTCTAACCCCAGTTTCCAGCACTAGGCCCATAGCCTTGAATGCCATGGCATTGCAAGTGCACATCCAAATACTTCTTAAATGCTATGAGGATTCCTCCCTCCACCACCCTTTCAGGCAGTTCCAAATTCCCACCACCCTCTGGGTGAAAAAATTCTTCCTCACATCCCCTCTAAACCTGCTGTCCCTTACCTTAAATCTATGCCCCCTGGTTATTAATCCCTCCACCAAGAGGAAAAGTTCTTTCCTATCTACCCTATCTATGCCCCTCATAATTTTATGAGCCTCAATAATGTACCCCCTCAATCTCCTCTGCTCCAAGGAAAATAACCCCAGTCTATCCAATCTCTCCTCATAACTAAAACTCTCCAGCCCAGGCAACATCCTGGTAAATCCCCTCTGCACTCTCCCTAGTGCAATCACATCCTTCCTATGATGCGGATTCCAGAACTGCATGCAATATTCTAACCATGGCCTAATCAGCCCTTTTACAGTTCCAGCATAACCTCCCTGCTCTTATAATTCTATGCTTGGCTAATAAAGGCATGTATCCCATATGCCTATATGCCTTCCTAACCACCTTTTCTACCTGTCCCACTACCTTAAGGGATCGGTGGACATGTACACCAAGGTCCCTCTGATCCTCAGTACTTCCCAGGGTCCAACCAGGGGCTCTTTACACAAGAAAAGAAAAGACTGAGAGGTGAGCTGAGAGAGGTCTTTAAACTCGTGAAGGATTTCAATTGGGTAGAAGATAGCCTGGTTTTAATGGCTCTGTAGCAGGGGGCTTTGGAGGCAATGGGTGGCATAAAATTGTGTGGCATGGCATTGGACTGGACCTCAGACGTCTTCATGTCAGGTTTGCATTTTGCCAACAGCAGATGGCAAGTCAAATGGGAACAAAGCACACTTTCTCAAAACCGGCAGTCAAGAGCTTGTTAAGGTTGTTGAAGACCCATATGAATGGCATTTTATGGGCCTGTTCAAATTTTACAAGAAGTGCATGGGGTATCAGAGCCTCAGCAGGTATTTAAGGGTGGCATTGGCATAGCAAATGAGGTCACTGCTGCCTTCTGCAGCCATGGGGTCAGGCATTTTGCCTTTCCAGGAAGGCTGGTGCAATATGTCTCAGTGGTTAGCATCAAGGACATGGAATTGAAGAGCCAGGAGTCAATTTGGAGTCAAGCCTCCATCGTGCCATCAAACTCCTGGCATGGAGGTCAATAAGAGGGGCATGAGAGGGTGTGGGGTGGGCAGTATCTGGTAGAGTGGCCCTTGAGACCGGCAATGCCCATGCCAGGGTATCACCCATTCAGGAGGTGGATCCTCCAGTGGGGTGGAGGACCCTGAGAGGGAAGGAGGTGCAGGCACACAGATTCAAGTGACAACCTCTTGCTATCTGCAGGGGCAATCTCGAGATCTGAAAGCAGCAGAACTCACAGGGACTATGAACAGGTACCAGCAGGTGTACAGGTATACCGGCCTGGGTATACAGACCAGGATTAGCTACTTGCAAATGTCAGAGAGGCAGTGTAATTGAAGACTGCGCCTCTCCCAAGAGGCTGTCACAGATCATTGTGTCACGCTGGCATTGGAGGTGAGCTCTGGTTGTAATCTTTGTCACTTGATGCCAATGACCATCAAGGTCAGCATGGCCCTAAATTTCTATACATCTGGCTCATTCCAGGGGCCCAAAGAAGACATGTGTAGCATCTCCAATCAACTGTACATCACTGCATCAAGGTGGTGACCAATGCCTTCGTCAATACATACAGTGTTGAACTGATGTGGAGAGTCAGGCTGAGAGAGGCAGAGGATTCAGCGCCATTGCTGAAATCCCTAGGTGCAAGGTCTCATAGACTTCATGCATGTGCCATCAGGGCTCTCACAGGCCAGCCAGTGGCCTTCATTAACAGGAAGGGATTTCATTCCATAAAAGCGCAACTGGTCTATGAGCACCACCTGTGAATCCTGTAAGTCTGTGCACAATACCCTGGGAGTATGCCTATCTACTTGGATGCTCCAAGGTACCATAGCTTTTTGTTCCCCCTCGCACCTTCAAGGCAGGATTCTTGCCAACAAGGGATACCCATAAAAGAGATGGCTGCTGACACCAGTGAGGAATCATAGAATGGTGGCAGAGGAATGATAAAATGCGAGCCATTTAGCAACCTGCACCACCAACAGGCACACCATAGGTCTGAAATCGAGATTCAGGTGGGGCACTTCAGTACACCCCAGCAAGGGTCTACCAAATTGTGGTGATTTGCTGTGCATTGAACAACTTGGCACCACAGAGTGGGGAGGTCATGGCCATTGAGTGTGCCCCGGTAGCGGAGGCAGTGAATATTTAAGATGATGCATAAGGTGCCAATCAAAGGGGCTGCTTTGTCCTGGATGGCATTGAGCTTCTTGAGTGTTGTTGGAGCTGCACTCCAACAACACTCAAAAAGCCAGAAGATGTTAAAGGCTGACAAGTGGCAAGTAACATTTGTGCTACACAAGTGTCAGGCAATGACCAATTCCAACAAAAGAGAAACCAACCATCGCCCTTTGATGTTCAATGACATTACCATCACTGAATCCCCCACTATCAACATCCTGGGAGTTATCATTGACCAGAAACTAAACTGGACTAGCCATATAAATACTGTGGCAACAAGAGCAGGTCAGGGGCTAGGAATTGTGTGACGAATAATTTGTCTCCTGACTCCCCACAGCCTGTCCACCATCTACAAGGCACAAGTCAGGAATGTGATGGAATACTTCCCACTTGCATGGATGAGTGCAGCTCCTACAACACTGAAGAAGCTGGACACCGTCCCAGACAAAGCAAGCCACTTGATTGGCACCATATCCACAAATGTTCACTCCCTCCACTGCCGACAGTAGCAGCAGTGTGTACCATCTACAAGATGCACTGCAGGAATTCACCAAGGCTCCTTAGTCAGCACATTCCAAACCCACGACCACTGCCACTTAGAATGACAAGGGCAGCAGAAGGATGGGAACACCACCACCTGGAAGTTCCCCTCCAAGTCAGTCACCATCCTGACTTGGAAATATATTGCTGTTCCTTCACTGTCACTGGGTCAAAATACTGGATCTCCCTTCCTAACAGCACTGTGGGTGTACCTACACCACATGGACTGCAACGGTTCAAGAAGGCAGCTCACTACTACCTTCTCAAGGGCAATAATCAAGGGATGGGCAATAAATGCTGGCTCATTTCACTGGCTCAGCCAGCAAAGCCCACATCCTATGAATGAGTTAAAAAAAAACTCATCTAGGCAAGTGAGGAGTATTCCATCCCAGTCCTGACTTGTCCCTTGGAGATGGTGGACAGGCTTTGAGGAGTCATGAGGTGAGATACTCACCGCAGAATTTCCAGCCCCTGACCTGCTCTTGTAGCCACAGTATTTATATGGCTGGATCAGTTCAGTTTACGGTCAATGGTGACCCCCAGTTGATGATGTGGAGGTGGTGGCATAGTGGTATTGCCACTGGACTATTATTCTAAAGACCCTCATAATACTCTCAGGATCCGAGTTGGAATCCCACAATGGCAGATGGTGAAATTTGACTCCAATAAAAACCTAGAATTAAAAGTCTGATGATGAACACAAAACCATTGCCTATTATTGTAAAAACCCATCAGGTTCACTAATGTCCTTTAGAGAGGGAAATCTGTCATCCTTACATGGTCTGGCCTACATGTGACTCCAGATCCACAGCAATGTGGTTGACTCTTAATTGCCTATGAACAACATTAGGGATGAGCAATAAATGCTGGCCTAGCCAGTGAAGACCATGTCCCATGAATGAATAAAAAAAATGCAGCAATGGTAATGCCATTGAATGTCAAGGGGTGGTGGTTAGCTGTTCATTTCTTGGAAATGGTCAGTGCCTGGCACTTGTGTGATGTTACTCATCTTTAGTGTGAAAATTGTCAGAGATTGGGAGACAAGGTCTGACCAATTCATGACATTGAAAATATGTGACAATCAGGAAGTAAGCACAACCAAATGAATTATTCTCCCCTTTTCTTGTAAATAATATTCTGCACATGTCAATGCATTTCAGCCAAATGAAGTATGTTCGAAATGTAGGGAAGCGCAGCAGCCAAATGCATAAGAAGAGTTTTTAGAAGAGTGTCCTGGGTTTGTTTACATGCATCTGAGAGGGCAGATGCAGTTTCGGTTTAATGGCTCTTATGAAATAGGGCAAATTTCACACTTTGTTGGCACTCTATTGTGGTATCAGCCTTGATTATGCATTCAGATTTCTGGAATGAGGCTTGGACCCAAAGATTTCTGACTAAGAGACGAGTGCCACCACTGAATCGAGGCAGGTGAAATACATGTACACACATAAAACTGAAGTAATGCATCCTGAAATATTGCATTTCAATATATCTAAAAACATTTGCATTTACATTTATATCTAAAAACAATAGTTTAAAAAAAAATCCACTGAATTCAGAGACAGGGACCATAAATGATATAATTAAGTGTACTGGAGCAGAAATTAAGGTCTCTCAAGAAACTTAGGAATTTCATGTTGTTTGGCCCTCTAGGATATCCAAGATTAAATAAAACTTTTTTTTCTGCAGAAGTCACATGTACATGTGTTTTGTATTCAATAGTAGTTCTTTCACTAGGTACATCCTATCTATTAACTATACTGTAAATCCTTATGGGAGCTGTCGAGGGAGCTATGTTATACTGTAAATTGTTGAGGTTTTATATTTCACCCGCCTGTTATACAACACAAATTTGATCTTCTGTCTCATCAGGCATCTCCCTGGAGGATAATGGAATTGTGGGAGTGATTCAAGGACAGTAATCTGGTCAATGGACTCGATGACAGCTATAAAGCCTGAGGATGAAGCTCAGTTTACAGCAGTCATCTGATTCTGCAAGATCACACAATTGACTTGAAGTCACTCTCAAGCATATCTGATTTTTTTGTGTGTTGAAATCTAGGCTCATCAGATCATGACAACTCTGAGAATATTCCCCCACCCAAACCACTCAGACATTAAAGCTCTTTACTCACCTCATTACTTTTTTCTTCTTACAGTCAAAAGACCTTTGTAAGTCAAACTTGACATTACTAAATTATTCCTTCCTGATTTATCTCATCTCTGGGTAAATTAGAAGTTATATATTTGGGCTTCTTGCTCTTGTTACCTCTAGATATATATTTGACTTCTCTGTTTTAGGCCACTTGGGTTAAAGAAAGAAAGATTTACATTTACATAGTGCTTTTCATGAGCACCAGACACCTCAAAGTATTTTTTAGATAACGAAGTCTTTCTTGAAGTGTAGGAAACGTGTCAGCTCATTTGCGTTCAGCAAACAGCAATGTGTTAATGACCAGGTAATCTATTTTTTTGTGATGTTCACTGAGGGATAACTATTGGCCAGGACACTGGGGAGAGCTTACCTGCTCTTACTTGAAATAGCACTATGGGAATTTTTACACCCGAGTAGGCCAATGTGCCCTCAGTTTAATGTCTCGTCCGAGAGACGGTGCCTCCAATAGTGTAATGCTCCTTTGGTATTGCATTGGACCATCAGCTTTGATTTTTAGTGTGTTCAATTTTAGGAGCAGGACTTGAACGTGGAACTTTATGATTCAGAAGCAAGAATGCTTCCAACTGAATCACAGCTATAGAAACATAGAAAATAGAAGCAGTAGGTCATTCAGCTCCTTGAGCCTGCTCTGCCATTCAATATCACAAGAGTTAGATGAGTTTTATTTTCCTACATCTCAGGGAAAGTGTCCTAGCTTAGCCCAATATCTAGGAATATTCAGGAAGTGCCCAGGGAAATAAGCAAAAGTTTTAGTTTTATCACATGACCTACCTCGCCTTAGGAAGGTTGGAGGAAAAAAATGGCTGGACCTTGACTTGGGCTTTAAGTAAATTTGTTGAAAAGTAAATTATCAAATCAATAACAATTATAACACAAAATAACATTTTGCAGTAATTGTTAACCTTAACCAGCTCCTTGCGTTTGTAGAAAATATATGGTGCAAAACAAAGTTGTTTTTTATTCTTTCACAGGCTGTGGGCGTTGCTGGCTAGGCCGGCATCTGTTGCCCATCCCTAATTGCCCTTGAACTGAATGGCTTGCTGGGCCATTTCAGAGGGTAGTTAAGAATCAACCACGTTGCTCTGGGGCTGGAGTCACATGTAGGTCAGACCAGGTAAGGATGGCAGATTTCCTTCAATAAAAGGCATTAATGTGGAGGGACTGACTGTAAAAGGTGGTGGATGGGGTGCCAATCAAGCAGGCTGAATTGTCGTGGATGGTTGATAGAACATAAGAACATAAGAAATAGGAGCAGGAGTAGGCCATTTAGCCCCTCAAGCCTGCCCTGCCATTCAATAAGATCAAGGCTGATCTGCCCAGGCCTCAACTCCTCTTTCATGCCACACCTCATACCCCTCAACTCCCCAATAATATCTACTTCCTCTTTAAATATTTTCAGTGATCTAGCCTCCACAACCCTCTGGGGTAGAGAATTCCAGGCATTCACTACCCCCTGAGACAAGAAATTCATTTGCATCTCAGTTTTAAATGAGTGTCCACTTATTCTGTAACTATGTCCCCTAGTTCAAGATCTCCCCACTTGTGGAAACATCTTCTCAACATCTACCCTGTCAAGCCCCTCAGAATCTTTTATGTTTCAATAAGATCACTCCTCATTCTTCTAAACTCTAATGAATAAAGACCTAACCTGTTTAGCCGTTCTTGATAAGTCAACCCCTTCATCCTAGGAATCAGCCTGGTGAATCTCTTTTGAACTGCCTCCAATGCCAGTATATCCTTTCTTAAATACAGGGACCAAAACTGTACGCAGTACTCCAGGTGCAGCCTCACCAACATCCTGTACAGTTGTAACAAGACTTCCCTATTTTTAAACTCCAACCCCCTAGCAATACAGGCCAACATTCCATTTGCCTTTTTAATTACTTGCTGCACCTGCATACTAACTTTTTGTGTTTCATGCGCAAGAACACCCAGACTCCTGTGTGCTGCACTCTTTTGGAGTGTCTCCCCATTTAAGTAATAGTCTGCTTTTTGATTCTTCCTACCAAAGTGCATGACTTCACACTTTCCTACATTAACCTCCATCTTCCAAGTTTTTGCCGATTCACTCAACCTATCTATTTCCCCTTGCAGATTCCTTATGTCTTCATCTCAATATGCCCTCCCACCTATTTTTGTATTGTTAGCAAATTTGGAATCAGTACACTCTGCCCCCTCCTCCAAGTCATTAATATAGATAGTCAATAATTGAGGCCCTAGAACTGATCCTTGTGGCACTCCATTAGTTCCATCTTTCCAACCTGAAAAAGACTCATTAATCCCGTCTCTTTGTCTTCTATGTGTTAACCAATCCTCAATCCATGCTAATGCATTACCCCCAACCATGAGCTCCATTCTTGTGCAATAATCTTTTATGTGGCACCTTATCAAATGCCTTCTGGAAATCCAAATACACTACATCTACCAGTTCCTCTTTATCAACTCTGCTGTTATATCCTCAAAAAACTCTAGCAAATTTGTCAAACATGATTTCCCTTTCACAAAACCATGTTGACTCTGATTGCATTAAGCTTTTCTAAATGTCCAGCTACTTCTTTCTTAATAATGCACTCTAGCATTTTCCCAATAACAGATATTAGGCTGACTGGCCTGTAGTTTCCTGCTTTTTGTTTCCCTCCCTTCTTAATAGGGGCATCACATTAACGGTTTTCCAATCCGCTTTGACCATCCGGGAATCCAGTGAGTTCTGGAATATTTTGACCAATGTTTCCACTATCTCTGCAGCCACTTCCTTTCAAAACCCTTGGATGCAGGCCATCAGGTCCTGGTGACTTGCCTGCCTTTAGTCCCATTAGTTTGTCAAATACTTTGTCCCTTGTGATAGAGACTGTTACAAGATCTTTCCTCCCGTTAACTCCTTGCTTATCTGATATTTTTGGGATGTTTGTCGTATCCTCCACTGTGAATACCGATGCAAAATATTGGTTGAAATTATCTGCTATTTTCCTATTCCTCATTCTCAATTTTCCAGTCACATCCTCCAAGGATCCCACGCTCACTTTAGTTCTGTTTATATAGCCGTGGAAGCTCTTGCTGTATGTTTTTACGTTTCTTGCCAATTTACTTTCATAATCAATTTTCTCCCTCTTCATTAGCTTTTTAGTCGTCCACTCCGGTTCCTAAAAAAATTTCTAATCCTCTGGCCTACCACAAGTTTTTGCCACTTTGTATGCATTAGTTTTTGATTGAATACTCTCCTTGACCACCTTTCCTAACCACGGGTGATTCATCCTTCTCATTGGGTCCTTCTGTTTGACTGGGATAAATTTTGCTGAGTGTTATGAAATATCTGCTTAAGCATCTGCCACTGCTCGTCCACTGACCTTCCCCTTAGTATATTTGCCCAGCCCGCTTTAGACAACCCTTTCTTCGTACCTCTATAATTGCCTTTATTTAAGTTGAGGACATTGGTTTGAGTTGCTCGCCCTCAAACTGAGTTTGAAATTCTACCTTGTTGTGATCGCTACCCCTTAGGAGATCCTTAACTATGAAATCTCTTATTAATCCTACCTCATTACACATTACTAGATCTAAAATAGCCTGTTCCTGGGTAGGTTCTGCAATGTATTGCTCTAAAACACAATCCCTTCTGCACTCTACAAGTTCGTCTTCCATGTTATCCCTGCCAATCTGATTTGTCCAGTCAATATGCAGGTTAAAATCACTCATGACAATTGTAGCACCTTTCCTAGATGCCTCCATTATTTCCTGATTTATACTTTGTCCTACAGTGAGGTAACTTTTCGGAGAACTATAGAGGGCTTCCACCCGTGACTTCTTCCCCTTGCTATTCCTTATTTCCACCCAAACTGATTCCACATGACAATCTATTGCACCTATATCACTACTCACCACCGTATTGATACCTCCCTTTGTTAACAAAGCTACTCCACCTCCTTTTCCTTTTTTCCCAATTTTTCTGGAACCGCGAATACTTTTGACTATTGAGCTCCCAGTCTTGGTCACCCTGTAACCATGTCTCTGTAATAGCTATCAAGTCATTTTCATTTATTTCTATTTGTGCCATCAACTCATCTATCTTGTTACAAATCCTGCGTGCATTCAAATAAAGAGCCTTAAGCTTTGACTTTTTACCATTATTACTCATTCTGGTTCTTGACTCAAAGACTCATTGGTGTTTACAGCACAAAAGGAGGCCATTCAGCCCATTGTGTCTGCGCTGATCAACAAGCATCTGACTACATTAATCCCATTTTCCAGCACTTGGCCCATAGCCCTGGAGGCTATGGCAACACAAGTGAATGTCTAAATGCTTCTTAAATGTTATGAGAGTTTCTGTCTCAACCACCTTTTCAGGCAGCACGTTCCAGGTTCCCATGACTTTCTGGGTGAAAAAACTTCTCCTCAACTCCCCTCTTAGCCTTCTACCTTTTACCTTACATCTATGCCCCCTCCACAAATGGAAAATGCGCCTTCCTATCCACCAGATCTATGCTCCTCATAATCTTATACACCTCTATCAGGCCCCCTCTCAACCTTCACTTCTCCAAGGAAAACAACCCCAGCCTATCCAATCTTTCCTCATAGGTCAGAGGCTCGAGCCCAGGCAGCATACTGGTAAATCTCCTTTGCATCCTCTCCAGTGCAATCACATCCTTCCTATAATGTGGTGACCAGAACTGCATGCAGTACTCCAGTTGTAGCCTAACCAGCATTTTATACAGTTCCAGCATAACCACCCTGCTCTTTTATTCTATGCCTCGCCTAATAAAGGCAAGTATCCCATATGCCTTCTTAACCACCTTAACTACCTGCCCTGCTACTTCAGGGATCAGCGGATATGCACAACAAGGTCCCTCTGATATTCAGTACTTTCCAGGGTCCCACCATTCATGGTGTAATCACTTGCCTTGTTAGCCCTCCCCAAGTGCATTATCTCACACTTTTCCAGGTTGAATTCCATTTGCCATTGCTCTGACCAGTCCATTGATATACTCCTGCTGATTACGGCTATCCTGCTCACTATTTGCCACCCTGCTAATTTTTGTGTCACCCGTGAACTTTTTGATCATACGCCCTACGTTTAAGTCCAAATTATTTATGTACACCACAAACAGTAAGGACCCCAGCACCACGCCATACGGGAACCCCTAGCTATTTTCTTGCTCTTTATACATTTACAAAACACCTTTAGGTTTTCCTTTATTCTATCCACAAATGCTTTCTCATGCACTCTCTTAGCTTTCCTAATTTCCTTTTTAAGATCCCCCTCCCTTCTCTTTTTATACTCCTCTAGGGACTCTGCTGTATTAAGCCCTCGGTATCTGCCATAAGCTTCTCTTTTTTTCTTAATCCTAACCTTTATGCCCCCTGACATCCAGGGTTCTTGGGACTTGTCTTTACGGGAACATATTTGCACTACTCTTGCTATTTCCTCCTTGAATGGCCCCCACTGCTCTGACAGTTTTATCCCCAAATAGCTGCTCCCAGTCCACTTGGGCCAAATTGTATCTCATCTTAGCAAAAGTAGCCTTTCCCCAGTTTTGAACTTTTATTCCCAGCCCAACCTTATCCTTTTCCATAACTATCTTAAATCTAACTGAGTTAGATAGGTGCAGGGACAGGTAGTATTGAGGAGGCAGCGAGGCTGCAGAAGGGTTTAGACAGGTTAGGAGAATGGGCAAAGAAGTGGCAGATGGAATACAATGTGGTGAAGTGTGAGGTCATGCACTTTGGTAGGAAGAATAGAGGCATAGACTATTTTCTAAATGGGGAGAGAATTCAGAAATCTGGAGTGCAAAGGGACTTGGGAGTCTTAATCCAGGATTCTCTTAAGGTTAACTTGCAGGCTGGGTCTGTAGTTAGGAAGGCAAAGGCAATGTTGGCATTTATTTCGAGAGAACTAGAATATAAAAGCAGGGATGTGCTGCTGAGGCTTTATAAGGCTCTGGTCAGACCACATTTAGAATATTGTGAGCAATTTTGGGCCCCGTATCTCAGGAAGGATACGCTGGCCCTGGAGAGGGTCCAGAGGAGGTTCACGAGAACGATCCCAGGAATGAAAGGCTTAACATATGAGGAATTTTTGAGGACCATGGGTCTATACTCGATGGAGTTTAGAAGGATGAGGGGAGATCTGATTGAAACTTACAGAATACTGAAAGGTCTGGATAGAGTGGACATGGGGAAGATGTTTCCATTAGTAGGAGAGACTAGGACACAAGGGCACAGCCTCAGAGTAAAGGGAAGACCTTTTAGAACAGAGATGAGGAGAAACTTCTTTAGCCAGAGAGTGAATCAATGGAATTCATTGCCACAGAAGGCTGTGGAGGCCAGGTCATTGAGTGTACTTAAGACCGAGATAGCTCGGTTCTTGATTGGTAAGGGGATCAAATGTTATGGGGAGAAGGTGGGAGAATGGGGTTGAGAAACTTATCAGCCATGATTGAATAGCGGAGCAGACCTGATGGGCTGAATGGCCTAATTTCTGCTCCTAGGTCTTATGGTCTTATAGTCTTATGGTCACTATCTCTAAAAATGCTCCCCTACGCCTTCCACCTGCCCAGACTCATTTCTGAATATTAGGTCCAGATCTGCCCCCTCCCTTGTTGGGCTTTCTACTTACTGGCTAAAAAGGTTCTCCTGGATGCAACTTAAGAATTTTGCTCCCTCCCTACCTTGTACACTAAAACTATCCCAGTTAATATTTGGCTAGTTAAAATCCCCTGCTATTACTGCCTTATTATTCTTACACTTCTCTGAAATTTGATTATATATTTGATCCTCTATCTCTCCTTGACTGTTTGGGGGCCTATAGTACACACCCAACAGCATGTCTGTCCCTTTTGTGCTTTTAACTTCTATCCATATGGCCCCATTTGATGATCCTTCCAAGATATCATCCCTCCTCACTGCTATATTTGATTCCTTGATCGATATTGCAACCCCTCGCTCCTCTTCTATTCCCCTCTCCCTCTCTATCTCATCTGAATACCCTATAACCAGGAATGTTGAGCTGCCAATGCTGCCCTTCTTTTAGCCAAGTCTCGGTCACAGCTATGATGTCATACTCCCACGTGCCTGTCTGTGTCCTCAGCTCATCTGTCTTCTTCCCCAGGCTCCTTGCATTAAAATATATTCCATTTAGCCTTGCTAAACTCACTTCTTTCTTATCTAGCCTATGTTTCCTCTGCCTTCCAGGCTCACAAGCATTTTAACTTCTAATTCCATCTCAGCTTCTTTCCCCTTTGAACTACTTTTCAGGATCCCACCCCCCTGCCAATTTAGTTTAAATCCGCCCCAACAGCATGAGCAAACCTCCCAATGAGGATGTTGGTCCCGTTCCTGTTCGGATGCAACCCATCCAACTTGTATAGGTCCCACCTCCACCAGAAATGGTCCCCATGCCCCAGGAATCTAAAGCCCTCTTTCCTGCACCATCTCTCCAGCCACGCATTCATCTGCTCTTTCCTACTGTTCCTATACTCATTAACAGTGTCGCCGAGAGTAATCCAGAGGTTGCTACCTTTGAAGTCCTACTTTTCAATTTCCTACCTAACTCCCTAAAGACTGCTTGCAGTACCTCATTTCTCTTTCTTCTTAAGTGTTTGGTCCCATCATGGGCCACGACCTCTGGCTGTTCATCCTCCCCCTTCAGAATGTCCTGCAGCCATTCCATGACATCCTTGACCCTGGCACCCGGGAAGCAACATACCATCCTGGAGTCAAGTCTACAGCCGCTGAAGTGCCTGTCTACTCCCCTCACTAACAAATTCCCTACCACTATTGCCCTTCCACACTTCCTCCTCCCCCCCAAGCAGCTGGTCCACCCACAGTGCCATGGCCTTGGCTCTGGTTGGCCTCCACAGAGGAACCGTCACTCTCACCGTTTTCCAAGGCTGTGAAACAGTTTGCGAGTAAGAGGCACTCGGGGAATTCCCTCACTACCTGCCTGGTCCCCTTCTTCTGTCTGGTGGTCATCCATTCCCTCTCTACTTGCACTTTCTAATGCAGTAGTGTGACCACGTCCTGGAACTTGCTATCCATGAACCTCTCAGCCTCGTGAATGCACCGTAGTGCCCCCAGCTGCTGCTCAAACTCTAAAACCCGGAGCTCGAGTTGCTCCAGTCGGAGGCACCACCTGCACACATGGTCATCCAGACTGCCAGGAGCATCTAGGATTTCCCACATAGCGCAGGGCTCAATTGAAAGGAAGTTTAAAAAATCAAAAAGAAACAAGAGTGCAGAGGATAGTGAAGAGGCGAACGATAATCAAATGAGCTCCCCAGACATATCTTAACTAATTAGAATATGGACACTTGCTTTTATTTTACCCTTACTCCTACTTGAGTCTCACTGTTTTAACCTCTGTCCTGAAGCCTCGCTGTTTTAACTAATTTCTGCTGCACTCTTCAGCTTATATTTTCTGCCCCTTCCTGCCACACTTCGATTATCGTTCGCCTCTTCACTAACCTGCACCTCTGCACTCTTGTTTCTTTTTGATTTTTTAACTTCCCTTCAATTGAGCCCTCCCTCCCACTAATTAGTTTGAAGTCCTACCTACGACCCTATTTATATGATTCGCCAGGACACTGGTCCCAGCATTCTTAAATGAAGCCCGTCCCAACGGAACAGCTCTCTCCTTCCCCAGTACTGGTGCTAGTGTCTCATGAATCGGAACCCATTTCTCCCATGCCAATCTTTGAGCTACGCATTTACCTCTCTAATTTTATTTATCCTAAGCCAATTTACATGTGGCTCAGGTAGTAATCCTGAGATTATTATCTTTGTGGTTCTGCTTTTTAATTTAGCCCAGAGCTGCTTATGGCCCTTCAGCAGAACCTCTTTCCTAGCCGTACCTATGTTGTTGGTACTGACGAGGACAACAACAACTGGATCCTTCCCCTCTCACTCCAAGTTCCTCTCCAGCCTAGGACAGATATCCTTAACCTTGGCACCAGATAGGCAACACAGCCATCCGGGCCCGCTGTCTTTGCTGCAGAGAACAGTGCCTGTTCTCCTAACTATACTATCCCCTATTACTACTAGATTTCTCTTTTCTCCCCCAGCTTGAATGGCACTCTGTACCACATGCTGTGGTCAGTTCGCTCATCCTCCCTGCAGTCTGTGCCCTCGTCCACAAAGAGAGCAAGAACCTCATGCCTGTTGGACAAGGGCACTGGCTGATGCTCCTCCAGAGCTAAATTCTGGATCCCCATACCTGCCTTACTCGCATTCACACCCTCCTGTCCCTGACCACAGTCCAAATTTGATGTAATTAATCTAAGGGGTGTGACTGTCTCCTGAAACACAGTGTCAAGGTAAATCTTCCCCTCCCTGATGTGTCGCAGTGTCTGCAGCTCAGATTCCAGCTCATCAGCTCTGAGCCCAAGTTCCTTGAGCAGCCAACACTTGCTGCAGATGTGGCTGCCATGGATCGCACCGGCGTCCACCAGCACCCACATACCACAGCTGCAACACATCACCTGCCCAGCCATCTCTATTCTATTTAATTAATTCATTTGGATGATAAATATTTTAAATGTGAATTTCTGAAATGTACTCTTCAACTGTAATAACGTCCCCTGATTGAAACCACTTGGCCAATCAAAAGAGACACGGAAGAGATACTGACCAATCACCTACCTGTTTTTCTTTGACGTCACACTTCAGCTCTGACAGGTAGAAACATGTTGAAGGATCTCTCTGCTGCCGGTTTTTATCTCCCGCTGCTGCTGCCCTTCTCATGCAGTTCGGCTCTCCATCTGCTCAGCCTCCCTCTCTGCCGCTGGTTTTTATCTCCCACTCTGCTGCCCTTTTCAAACAGGTCTGCTCTCCATGTGCTGAACTCTCGGCTCTCCTCGCTGTTTTAAACTGAACTCCCACCTCTCCTCTCTGTGTTAATCCCCCTATGCTACAGAGCTACACTCACTCAAGCAAGTGCAGAGTATTCCATCAAACTCCTGACTTGAGCCTTGTAGATGGTGGACAGATTTTGGGGAGCCAAGAGATGAGTTACTTGTCACAGAATTCACAGCCTCTGGCCTGCTCATGTACCCACGGTATTTATATGGTGGTCCAGTTCAGTTTCGGGTCAATGTTAACCCCCACCAGGATGTAGATGGTGGGGGATTCAGCAATAGTAATGCTGTAATAGTAATAGTAATGTCAAGGGGAGATGGTTGGATTCTTTCTTGCTGGAGATTGTCATTGCCTGGCACTTACGTGATGCAAATGTTACTTGCCACTTGAGAGCCCAAGCCTGAATGTTATCCAGGTGTTGTTGCGTATGGACTCAGACTGCTTCAGTATCTGACAAGTCATGAATGATGCTAAACATTGTGTAATCATCAGCGAACATTCCCACTTCTGACCTTATGATAGAGGAAAGGTCATTGATGAAGCGGCTGAAGATGAATAGGACTGAGGAACTCCTGCAGCAACATCCTGGGACTGAGAGGATTGTATGTATGCATTTCTTAGCATCATAGAAACAAAGAATGGTTACACTACAGTAAGATGTAATTTAGTTGACCGTGTCCATGCCGGCTGTCTGCAAGAGTAACTCAGCTACTCCAACTGTCCGGCCTTTTCCCCAAAGCCTTGTAAATATTTTCTCTACGGGCAATTATTCAATTCTGTTTTGAAAGCTATGATTGTACCTGCCACCACCAGACTGTCAGGCAGTGGTTTCCAGACCTTAACCACATGCTGCGTAAAAAGGTTTTTCATCAAGTCACCTTTGTTTCTTTTGCAATCTCTTTAAATCCATTTCTTCTGGTTCTTGACCCTTACAACAACAGGAGCAGTTTCTTTCTTTCCAGACCCCTCATGATTTTGAACACCTCAATCTTGGAGCAATACATGGTGGAACTGATTAGGTACAAAGCTATCTTAGATCTAGTATTGTGTAGTGAAGCAGCGTTAATTAATAATGCTGTAATAAAAGACCATCTGGGAAATAGTGATCATAATACCATTGAAATCCATGTTAAGTTTGAAATTGACCTACTCCAATCGCAAACAAAAACTTAAACTAAAATAAAGCCATTACATAGGAATGAAGGGAGAATTGGCTACAGTTAAATGGGTAAATAGACCAAAAAGTATGACGTTAAATGTACAGTGGGAAACATTTAAAAAAACTATTCAAAATCTTCAACAAAATTGCATTCCATTGAAAAGCAAAATCTCAGCAAAGAAAACTCATCTACGTGTCACTCGGGGAGTTAGGATAGTATTGGGTTAAAACAAGTGGCTTACAATGTTGCAAAAAAACAGTAACAAGTTTTAGGATTGGGAGTGTTTTAGAAACCAGCAGAGGGCCACCAAAAAGTTGATAAAAAGGGAAAAAATTAGAATATAGAATATAATAGAATAGAGAGTAAACTAGCCAGAAAGATAAAAACAGATTTTGAGAGCTTTTATAAGTATATAAAGAGGAAGAGCATAGCTAAAGTAAATGTTGTCTCCTTAGAAGAAGAGGCAGGAGAAACTATCATGGGGAATGAGGAAATGGCAGAGTTTTAGAACAAAAAGTTTATGTCTGTCTTCATAGTAAAAGACACGAGTAATAGATGGTAACCTAGGGGCTAAAAAGAATGAGGAAATTAAGGAAATTAATATCAGCAGAGAAGAAGTATTGGCAAAACTTAAGGAACTAAAATCCAACAATTACCCAGGACCTAGTGGCTCACGCCCAGGGTATGATTTTCCAAATTTCCTTAGATTCGGGAACAGTTCCATTAAGTTGGCAAATGTTACACCACTTTTCAAGAAAGGAAGGAGAGAGAAAACAATGAACTACAGGGTGGGTGAGGTGGTGGTGTAGTGGTACTATCACTGAACTAGCAATCCAAAAGCCCAGGCTAGTGCTCTATGGCCACAGATTCAAATCTGACATGGCAGCTTGTGGAATTTAAATTCAATTAATAAAATCTGGAACTGAAAAGCTAATCTCAGTAATAGTAACCACAAAACCATTGTCAATTGTCATAAATACCCATCTGGTTCACTTTTGTCCTTTAGGGAAGGAAATCTGCTGTCATTACCTGGTCTGGACTTCATGTGACTCAAGACCCACAGCAATGTGGTTGACTCTTAACTGCCCTCTGAAATGGCCTAGCAAGCCATTCAGTTGCATCAAACCACTAAAAAGTCTAAAAGGAATGATACTGGACAGACCAGCCAGCATCGGCCTAGGCACTGGAAATGAAAAGGGCACACCCGACCCTGTAAAGTCTTCCTTATTAACATCTCAGGGCTTGTGGGGGAGCTGCTCAACTGACTAGTCAAGCAACAGCCTGACACAGTCATACTCACAGAATCATACCTTATAAGTAATGTATCAGACACCACCATCAGCATGCCTGGTTATGTTCTGTCCCACTGACAGGACAGACCTACCAGAGGTGGCGGCACAGTGTAGGCAGTTGGGAGGGAGTTGCCCCTGGGAGTCCTCAATGTCAACTCTGGACTCCATGAAGTCTCATGGCATCAGATCAAACATGGGCAAGGAAACCTCCTGCTTTTTATCACCAAACGTCCCCTTGTCAACAGATGAAACAGTACTCCTCTATGTTGAACACCACATGGAGGAAGCACCGAGGATGGCAAGGGCACAGAATGTAGTCTGGGTGGAGGACTTCAATGTCCATCACTAGAGATGGCTTAATAGTACCATCACAAGCCCAGCTGGCCAAGTCCTAAAGGGCATGGAGGGCAGACTGGGTCAACAGCAGGTGGTGAGAAGACCAACAAGGGGGAAAAACCTATTTGACCTCATCCTCACCAATCTACCACTAGCAGATGCATCTGTCCAGTATTGTTAGAAGTGACAATCGGGCAGTCCTTGTGGAGAAAAATTCCCGTCTTCACATTGAGGAGGCTGTAGTGGTTCCCCTTTTCGCTCAGAGACCCTCCCCAAACTCAAGTTCATGACACCAGATTCACGTATGTGGCTTGAACGAGACAAATTTCTTCTGATCATTCACAATTACTTTATCGAATCACCCACAACCCCACAGCACAAAATCCCCAAATTTAAAACAACCCGTTCCCAGTACCTGACCCAACGTCCCCACAACTCAGTTTAAACTTACAAAAACACAGTCTTGTCCTGAAACCTTAAGAAACCCTCAGATCAATATCACTAAGATATGGCTGAAACAATTTACAAGGTACCAGCAAAAAATACCAAGTTTTCGCTCCAAACCTTCACAAAACCCTCAGACTAATATCACTACGATTGGCTGAAACTTACAAGCCCCAACACAGCTGGACTGTCTAGTGTAGGCCTGAGTCAAGATGACCAAGCTCGACCCTTCTCCTAACTGCAGCCTTCAGGCCAATATCACCACAAATAGCTGAAAACACTTAAAGTCCCCAGCATGGCTGGTCTGTCCAATGTTAACTGTAGGTCTGAGTCAAGGTGACCAGCCCTGACCCTCCTTCCAACTGCAGCCCAGATACTCAGATCTGGACTTCTTTTACAATAATTTAACTCAGATATGTTAGACAAAACCTATTTCCTGTTGTTACAATGTCCATTTACTTGATTCCATGCAAAGTCCACACAACTGTCATCAGCTGCTGCTGGTTGAAACAATATTGGGTCTTCCATGGAAGACATATCCAGACAAATATTATCAATTCTCATTGTATGAGCAATTCTCCTGCTGTTTGAAGTGGCACAGTAACAGCACCTTGCTCCAAAGTTAAAGAGGGTTTGAATGACCCTATTCCAGTCCTATTGTCTGTGATGAAGACCTTAGTTGCATAATTCCTTGAGTGTATTTCATTGATGATATGTCCTTTGTGCCACTGTATTGGATAATCAGACTTCAGGTTGCATTAGTTGATGGCAGGTAATGGCATTTCCCTGGTACCATTGTTCCCTGATAGCAGTCAGTCAATGTCCAAACCCTTTTGATGAGTCACTGTTTTTTCACTAAATGTCCGAATAAACCCCTTGCTGTCCAGCCCTGTACTGCTGACTGCAGCTTAACTTTTTTGTAATTAAATTTCCACTCATGAGGTCAAAATATGTCCGTGGGTTTGAAATTATGTTCCATAAATTTCCCAGTTGGAGGGGATTCCAATCCTACATCTCCCCCTTTTAATATCTCTTTTTTTATCTTAAATAAGATATTACTGTTGATGAATCTTCCACCATGATGAGGTATTGCAGATCCCAGCCAAACCCTACACTTCTTACAGAATCTATACATTTAAATCCATCAACCCAAATCCACCTTTAAATAACTCTTCCAATATCACCGGTTTTGCCTCATGTTTTACTTTACATGATAGTATAGATACATATAATGCCATAATTAACTGTAATTACTAATATATGTGATTCAATTCAAATCCAAGGGGGGGTTCGATATTGAGACCAATATCCCACCAAGGTGGGGTATTTACCTCCTTGATCTCATCTCTCGTTTTACTATTCTTCTGTTGGAGAGTTTAATTATGTTTTTATGAAAGCTCCACATCTTTTACCAGTTTTGTTAAATGCTCAGGTAATGGCGGGATATCATACCCAAAATGAGATATTACTGCTCGGTCACATGTCTTTTGCCAACCATGGCTGACTGTGTTTCCTCCCCCTTAACTAACTGAGTTACATACATATTGATCTAAGCACTTACCCATTTTACAACATGCCTTCTCTTACTATTACGATTGCATATAATCATACAAACATCTGGCTTTCTAACACCTTCGTCTTCTCAAATCACACAGTAAATCTAATAAAATAATGAATTGCACAATAACAAAAATTGAGGGGCAATACGGATCCAGAGATGGATCTGAATATCAGCGCTAAAATCCATCCCCAGTATAACTGATCTTATCCATTGTAACTTGAATGTGATCTCTGAATAATATCAGTTTAGATTGATACCCCTTTTGGGATGACACTCCCAGCCTGCAGATCACCTCATTAAATATCATCAAAATTACATCATGCCATGAACTTAAAAGATTCTCCAGCTTTCCCTTCATCTGTATCCATCTCTCTGGGGCCTTACAATTCTCATGCTCTTCATGTCTCAAAATTGTCCTAAATCCAAATAACAGTGTCATTGGGCAGACAGATTTCTTGTAATATTTAATTCACTTCTTCCTCAGAAGAAACTCACTTTTTTTGATATCCGTAGGAACCACCTAGACTGTCTATGTATGCCTTTTTGTTTTCCTAGAATCCCTTTGAATTTCAGATAATTTTCCTTCAAAATGTTTAGAGTACCAACCAGTATGAATTAAAATTAATTAATCAATTCCAATTTCTTGTGCCCAGACTTACTGGTTTTGAAAAGTCTGATACTCATTGGTCAATGTGTTTACATCAGATTTCTCATACTCAAGCACTTTGTTTTGGGGAATAACCAATGGCCTGAATGGGTTAAGGCTACATTCCTCTTAGTTTTCTTTTTTTTTAAAAAGGAAGTCTTTAGTCCATGATTATTTCTGTGATGTTGAAAATCTGCAGATAAATTCTCAAATTATCGAAGCTACTGCAGATCTTGTTCCTTGCAGTTTACCTGTAAGAAAAACACAAAAGATCCATTTTGCTCGGGGTAAAATGGGCTAATTTGTCCAAACATATGTGACAATTGAGAAACTTAAAAATTTTGTATGCCCAATACAAATAAATTAAAAAAACCAGAAACTGTATCCACGTTTTGAAGTCTCATGTCTTTTACACACTTGCTCATATATCTTTACGCTCTCCTCAGACAGTGTTTTAAATCACTATTCCAATTGTTAAAAATATCAAGCTCTCTTTTTTATTTGCCCTACTTTTGGCAGTCGGAACCTAAGTTCCAATTAGTAGTATTCAATCTCAGAAATTTGCCTTTTCTAGAGACAAAATTCCCAAATCTTTAAAATCTGCAGCAAATTTCTAACCCAAGACCAATCCAATTAGGGTTAGCCATGATCACTTCAAATATTCCAGATTCCAATCAAACCTTGCTCTCACATGTGTGAATTCGTATCTAGACTAAAATTCCCACATGTTTATTAAAATGCCCTGGAATCATGACTCTGGCCAGTAATCATGACTCCAGGTTCAAACCTTGAAGATTTTACTTCACTAATTACACTTCCCTTTTAAGATAGGTATCACAGTTTCAGGAGAAATTTTAAAACATACTCATCCACGCAAACTCTTTATCACACACACATTCTCTCACAATATTATATCTTTGAAAACACATTAGACAATCAGCTGTTTGAAAACCACATACGAAAATAGACCACAAGGGGTTAAGCAACTTTTAGGTGAACAGACAGTCGCTTGCAGACACACAGAGAAATCAAAGAGACAAAGATCCACTCTCCCTCTCACTCAGCGCAAGCGTACAACACAATTGGATTTAACACTTCCAACATCCACTCAGTGACAGACACTGAACACTGGAGCACTGACACACAAATTCAAACAAGACACTCTATTAAAACACACAGATAGAAATTGAATCCACTCACAAACACACAAGGTTCCTTTTACAAAAACAAAAATAGCTGGGAAAACTCATCAGGTCTGACAGCATCTGTGCAGAGGAATACAGTTAACGCTTCGAGTCCAAATGACTTTTCATCAGAAATGCTGTGTGGACAGTAAAAGGTTCCTTTTACTGTTCACACAGCATTTTAGCTATACTGTGGGCACGTCAACTGAATTTCTTACTTTCCCCTAACCATTTCCATGACCCCAAAGTTTCTTTTATATCTCAACCTTACGCAAACAGCTGGACCATAGCCTCGCTGACAGAGGAACTCATCTCTTCTCTTCTCAGTAGGGACCAGTACCCGTTGCGTACCCATTTTCCCTTTTAAGTTCCGAATTCCCTTGCATGCCCTGCATCTTACATTCTCTGACTCCTGAAAAGCCTTGCCACATTTCTCAGCACTATAAACTGTTCTAACCAAAAAGTCTGTTACCTTTTCAGCTCTTAGCTTTCTCTCCTCCATCCATTCTTGAATGAACACAACTTCTGCAAAAGGGACCCTGTCCACCTCCTCCAGGCACTCAGTGAGCTGTGTCTGGACCTGATTATTAGACAACTTCTCTATTTCAAAAGGCACTTTGTCCCTGTTCTGTTCCTTTACCAAATGATAAGTCATCTTCATACCCTCATACTTAGTCTTCAAGTCCTAAGCCTGTGCCTTGACCTATTAATATAACCTCCGATACTCGTTTCTCTCTTCCTCTACCTTACAGACCTGGCCCTGATAATAGCTCATGGTCTGTTCATGCCCTGACTGTTCAGTGGGCTTTTGTGTCATTAGCTCCTCAAGTTCCTTCATCAAACGGTTAACTACCAGTCTGAGGCTTGTTTCCTCAGGGTCTCTACTTATTGTCTGAGTTTAATATATTCACGCTGATCCTTACAGTGCTTACCCATACAACCACACTGCCTTTTCTACCATCTTTCACCTTTGGGATGACTCAGTCCACCCTTCGACCCGTCCTAACGGGTTCTCTGAATTAGCTATCTCCCTTAACCAAGCCTCAATTGGCCTTCGCTTCTCACTGATGTACTTCTGTAGCCTCATTTGCATTAGCATGGGAGGATCATTTTCCTCCCCAACTTTGTCCACGGTGCCGTCTTTTCGGCCATATCACCTACTGGTGTCTTGCCGTGTTCGCCAATTGTGTAGGGGTTCCCCTCTTCCCTCAGGGACTCTCCCCACTCAAGTCCGTGACACCAGATATGCGTGTATGGCTTGAACAGAATGGCCAGTGAGACAAGTTTCTTCTGATAATTCACAATTGCTTTATTGAATCACCTACAACCCCAGGGTACAAACCCCAAAATTTAAAACAGCCCATTCCCAGTACTCAACACGAAGTCACCACGACTCAGGCTTAAACTTACAAAAACACTAACTCCACACAATTTACCCATGACTCAGTTTAAACTTACAAAAACACTGGCAAAACATCATGTCTTGTCCTGAATCCTTAAGAAAAAACCCTCAGGCCAATATCACCAAGATATGGCTGGAATAAATTACAAGGCACCAGCAGAAACACCAAGTTTTCACCCCAAACCTGCATAAAACCCTCAGACCAATATTACTACCATTTGGCTGAAACTTTCAATACCCAACACAGCTCGGCTGTCTGTTGTTGGCTGTAGGCCTGAGTCAAGGTGACCAAACTCGACCCTTCTTCCAATGCAGCCTAAAATCTTCAGGCCAATATCACCACAATATGGCTGAAAACACTTACAACCCCCAACACACTGGTCTGTCTGGTGTAGAATGTAAGCCTGAGTCAGGGTGACCAGACCTCTCCGTCCTTCCAACTGACCCTCCATTGTGTTGTGTGGCACTATCACCGTGCAAAATGGGATAGATTTTGAACGGATCTAGCAGCTCAAAACTGGGCATCTATGGGGTGCTGTGGGCCATCAGCAGCAGCAGAATTGTACCCAACATTTGCCCCACTCTACCATTACCATCAAGCTGGGGGATCAACCCTGGTTCAACAAAGGAGCAGCACCAGGCATACCTAAAAATGAGGTGGCAACCTGGTGAAGCTACAACACAGGATTGTATAGCATGTGAAACAGTGAAAGCAGCATGCAATAGAAAGAGCTAGGCAACCCCACAACCAACAGATCAGACCTAAGCTCTGCAGTCCTGCCACACCCAGTTGTGAATGGTGGTGGACAATTGAACAACTCACTGGAGGAGGAAGCTCCACAAATATCTTCATCTTCAATGATGGGGAATCCCAGCACATCAGTGCAAAAGACAAAGTTGAAGCACTTGCAGCGATCTTGAAGTGCCGAGTGGATCATCCACATTGATCACCTTCTGAGGTCTCCACATCACAGACGCAGGCCCTCAGCCAATACGATTCACGTGATAGCAATAAACGCTGAAGGAACTGGATACAGCAAAGGTTATGGGAACTGAAAACATTCTATCAACAATTTTGAAGATATGTGCTCCAAAACTAGCTGCGTCCCTAGCCAAGCTGTTCCAGTACAGCTACAATACTGCCATCTACCTGGCAATATGGAAACTTGCCCAGGTATGTCCTGTTCAGAAAAAGCAGGACGATTCCACCCCAAGCAATTAACGCTGCATCATTTTACACTCAATCATCAGCAAAGTGATGAAAAGTGTCATCAGCAGTGCCATCAAGTGGCATTTACTCAGCAATAACTGATCAATAATGATCAGTTTGGGTTCTGCCAGAGCCACTCAGCTCCTGACCTCATTACAGCTTCTGTCCAAATATAGATAAAAGAGCTGAACTCCAGAGGTGAGGTGAGAGTGCCTGCCCTTGACATCAAGGCAGCATTTGACTGAGTGTGGCATCTAGGAGCCCTAGCAAAATTGGAGTCAATGGGAATAAGGGGGAAAACTCTCCACTGGTTTGAGTCATACCTAGCACAAAGGAAATGGTTGTGGTTGTTGGAGGTCAATGATCCCAGTTTCAGGATATCACTGTAGGAGTTCCTTAGGGTCGTGTCCTAGGCCCAACCATCTTCAGCTGCTTCATCAATGACCTTCCCTCCATCATCAGGTCAGAAGTGGGGATGTTTGCAGATGATTGCACAATGTTCAGCACCATTCGCAACTCTTCAGATACTAAAGCAGTCCATGTCCAAATGCAGCAAGACATGGATAATATTTAGGCTTGGTCTGGTAAGTGGCAAGTAACAATCGCGCCACACATGTGCCAGGCATTGACCATCTCCAATAAGAGAGAATGTAACCACCTCCCCTTGACATTCAATGGCATTACCATCACTGAGTGCCTCACAATCAATATCCTGGGGATCACCATTGACCAGAAACTGAACTGGGCCAAACCTATAAATAAGACCATAAGACATAGGAGCAGAAATTAGGCCTTTCAGCCCATTGAGTCTGCTCAGCAACTGTGTCTAAAAGGTCTGAGACTGGGAATTCTGCAGTCATTAAGTCACCTCCGAACTCCCTAAAGCCTGTCCACCTACAAGGCCCAAATCTGGAGTGTGATGAAATACTCTCCCCTTGCCTGGATGAGTGCAGCTCCAACAACACTCAAGAAGCTCGACACCATCCAGAACAAGCAGCCTGCTTGAATGGCACCCGATCCATCATCTTCAACATTCACTCTCTCCACCACCTGGTACACATTAGCAGCAGTGTGTACCACGTACAAGATGCACTGCAAAAATTCACCAAGTTTCCTTCGACAACACCTTCCAAACCCATGACCTTGAAAGACAAGGACAACAGATGCATGGGAACACCACATCCTGCAAGTTCCCCTCCAAGTCACACACGATCCTGACTTGGAAATATATCTCTGTTCCTTCATTGTCACTGGGTCAAAATCCTGGAACTTCTTTCCTAATAGTACTGTGGGTGTTCCTACAACACATAGACTGCAGCAGTTCAAGAAAGCAGCTCACTGCCACCTTCTCAAGAGCAATTAGGGATGGACAACATCACCAGCAACACCCACATCCCATGAACAAATTAAAAAAGACAAGCCAGTTAGCCTAACATCTGTTGTTAGGAAAATGCTGGAATCTATTATTAAGGAAGTCTTAATATTACACTTGGAAAGGCATTGTATGATTAGAACAAGTCGATGTGGTTTTAATAAAGGGAAATGCTGTTTGACAAATTTGTTAAGTTTTTTTGAGAATGTAGCTCACAGAGTAAATGGGAACCAGTAGATATAGTATACCTGGATTTCCCAAAGGCATTCAGTAAGGTGCCACACAAAGGTTAATAGGCAAGATAACGGCTCATGAAGTTGTGGGTATTATTCTAGCATGGGTAGAGGATTGGTTAATGAATAGAAAGCAGAAAGTGAGCATAAAGAGGCTTTTTCAAGTTGGCAGGCAGTGAATATTGGAGTGCCACAAGCATCAGTGCTGGGGCCTCAGTTATTTAGTCTATATGAATGACTTAGATGAGGAGACAAAGTGTAATGTATCAGTTTGCTGATGATGCCAAGCTAAGCGGGAAGGTAGGCTGCAAAGAGATACTGACAGGTTAAGGGAATGGGCAGCAAAATGGCAGATGGAGGATAAGATAGGCAAGTGTGAAGTTAATCACTTAGTTATAAGAATAGAAAAGCAGAATATTTTTTAAAAGGTGAGAAATTTGTAGGTGTTGATGTTCAAAGAGACTTGGGTGTGCTTGTACAAGGAATACAGGAAGTTAGCATGCAGATGCAGCAAGCAATTAGGAAGTCAAATGGCATGTTAGCCTTTACTGCAAGGGGATTGGAGTACAAGAATAAAAAATTCTTGTACAGGGTTTTGGTGAGAGCACATCTGGATACTGTGTGCAGTTTTGGTCTCCACATTTAAGAAAGGATGTACTTGCATTGGAGGTGGTACAGCAAAGCTTCACTAGATCGGTCTTTGGGATGAGGGGGTTGTCCTAAGATGAGAAGCTAAGTAAATTGGGCTTATATTGTGTGGAATTTAGAAGAATAAGAGGTGATCTT
The DNA here is from genome assembly GCF_017639515.1 of Carcharodon carcharias. Classification (NCBI taxonomy): domain Eukaryota; kingdom Metazoa; phylum Chordata; class Chondrichthyes; order Lamniformes; family Lamnidae; genus Carcharodon; species Carcharodon carcharias. Next base: position 221,608,484 of record NC_054467.1, on the reverse strand, counting down.
ACTGAAACCTACAAAATCCTGAAGGGGTCAATAGGGTAGATGTTGATAAGATTGTTTCTGCTGGTTAAGCAGTCTAAAACATGGAGGCACAATTTCAGGATAAGAGGCTGATCATTTAGGACTGAAATGAGGAGAGATTACTTCAAAGGGATGTGAATCTTTGGCATTCTGTGCCCCAGAGGGTTATAGATCTTTTTTTCATTAATTCATGGGATGTGGGCTTCGCTGGCTGGGCCAGCATTTATTACCTATCCCTAGTTGCCCTTGAGAAAGTGGTGGTGAGCTGCCTTCTTGAACCGCTGCAGTCTATGTGGTGTAGGTACACCCACAGTGCTGTTAGGAAGGGAATTCCAGGATTTTGATCCAGCAGTAGTGAAGGAACGGCGATATATTTCCAAGTCAGGATGGAGAGTGACTTGGAGGGGAACTTCCAGGTGATGCTGTTCCCATCTATCTGTTGCCCTTGTCCTTCTAAATGGTAGCTGTGGGTTTGGAAGGTGCTGTCGAAGGAGCCTTGGTGAATTCCTGCAGTGTATCTTGTAGATGGTACACACTGTTGCTACTGTGCATCAGTGGTGGAAGGAGTGAATGTATGTGGATGTGGTGCCAATCAAGCGGACTGCTTTGTCCTGGACGGTGTCAAGCTTCTTCAGCGTTGTTGGAGCTGCACTCATCCAGGCAAGTGGGGAGCATTCCATCAAACTCCTGACTTGTGCCTTGTATATAGTGGATAGGCTTTGGGGAGTCAGGAGGCGAGCTACTCGTCGCACGATTCCTAGCCTCTGACCTGGTCCATCACTGAATATATTTAAGGCTGGGATAGACAGATTTTTGATCTCTCAGGGAATAAAGGAAGCGGGTGGGAAAATGGAGATGAAGTCCAAGATCAGCCATGATCGTATTGAATAGTGAAGCAGGCTCGATGGGCCATATGGTTTAATCCTGTTCCTATTTCTTGTGTTCATCAAATCTCCTCTCAACCTTCTCTTTCCAGAGAACAATTCCAGCTTTGCCAACCTATCCAGGTAACTGAAAGATCCTATTCATTGAACCATTGTTGTAAACCTTTTTGTATCTATTCCTGTAAATTGCACACACTGTAATCACAGGGCACTGGTGGAGGAGGAGGGAGTTGGAAATTGAGTCCAGTGAACTGCTCTTTCCATGATGATGTTGAATTTCAACATGATCAGTCACAGACAATGTCATTTGTAACATTGATTAGGGCTGTCTTACAAATCCCTGGAGAAATTGAAAAACAGAGAAAGTTGACCAAAGATTTAACCTTTGGGAAGAATGAAGAGCTAGAGATGGAGCGATTGTAAGATGACAAAGGTTTTCAAAGGGATGGGACAGTATTTTACGTGAACAAACCATTTATAATATCAGCCAGCCCTGGAGGGAAACTGATTCCACGACCTTTGATGTTTGAGAGCAACATGTAGTGAGGAAGTAAAAGGACCTAAAGGCAGAACTCTAGTGTGCTTCTAAGGTAAGAGAGCTGGAACTTTTCTGGCTATGTTGGAACACAGTAACTAAGTGAGGTCAGTATCACAGAAGCCATAGAGGATGGAAGAGGTTGAAGTGATTGCTTGTGTTGAACAAGTTTGAGAGATTAAGGAGGAAAAAGGAGAGATAAAATGAAATAGTTATAGTTAGCAAGGGTAACATTAGTGACTTTGACGAAGGTGTTACCATGCTGTGCCCCACCTTTATTGTGTGGGAGGCGTCAGATCAAACCCAAAAAACATACATCTTTCTGGCTCAACATTTTAATTGCCTAAAATTATAATAATAACAGAGTAAACACAAGGCTTCTTCATAAAATACTATTTCTACTGAGCTTAAATACTACTTGAATTGTCATTGCAAATCAAACAAACTACAGCATGTGTTCATTGAGTAACAATAATAATTCTAACACACTTCATTGAGCTTCGGGTTGATGCAGTTTTCCTTCCTCCAAGGATGAATTTTGTCACTGCCTGTATGAGGTTGAGAAAGGGCGTCCTGAATTTTTTTCTGGTAAGCTGCCTCTTCCAGCTTTCCTGCCTCCACCTCTCGCTGTTCTTCTGCCTTCTTTATCTCAGCCTGTTGCTTTTGGTGTCTCATCTGAGCCAAGAGGTCCTGCTGATGTGCCTTGTTTTGTCGCTTCCCTCTATGATCAAGAAAAGGATTCATGTGCGTTATCAATGCAAAACCCTTCATTAATCATTTAGTTCTATAGTGACAGTGTGGACATATTGTCCTTATTAGAAATAGCTAGCAAAACTAGTTATACAGCCAATTGAGGGCCAAGTGTGTGGTGCACCAGGTTAACTTTGTGTCCTGAATGACTGAAGGTCTGGCCAGAAAAAAATACTTGTCACCTTTTAAGTTGGTAAGAAGTGCTTAAATGTTACCTCGGGGAGAGGGGGAACCCTTATTTGGGCCTTATTGTTAAAAAGGAAGGAAGTAAAATATGTGAGCAAACTATGGTGTCAAGATTATATGCAAAAAAGGAACAGCAAGTTAATGTGAGTTATTAGAGTCAGTGAAAGGAGAAATTATACTGGGGGATAAGGAAATGGCCGAGATGTTCAACAAGTATTGTGTGTTGCTCTTCACAATTAGCCAAAATTAACTGAGTTAGTAGCAGGGATGCTACACTCATCCACAACACATCTGAGCTAGAAATGAGGAGGAGAAAAATGAAAATCATGCAGAGTTCCTTCTGTCAATATGCGGTGTCCAGCCAGATGGTAAGTACATTATGAAAAGGACAAAATCAGGCTTGGCTGCACTGTCCACCACAAGTGGCATGCTGGCATGGCCTGTGTGTTTAGGTCAATATTCAAATAATTCCATGACCATGGAACTAGACCTTCACATGAACTCCCAGTTACAGCAGCAAAAAGGAAGGGGCCAAAAACATTTGGAAAAGTAAGAGCCAAAGGCAGCTGGAGGTTGTTGCCATTAATCTTCATGTACTCTCACATCAACCTTCTGGGAAAATAAACTCAGAAAATCCTGGTGGCTACAGTAGGATTGCACCCACAAAAGTCTGGCCCACATATGTCCGTTTCCACCCCCCAACTAAAGCTAGCAGGATCAGTAAGTAGGCATCTATTTTGCATGGGGTCAGTAGGTACTTGCTAATGACAGGCAGCCAGAAAATTCAGTGCTTGATTGCCTCAAGGATGGGGAGGGTAGTGCAGAAGACTTGTCCGAATAGCACCTTGAAAGTTCAGCTGTGCAAGGGATCTGATCTAATAATACCTTACTATCTAATAATAACACTCTTTCTTCGGTACCTCCTCAATGGGGCCCATCTGGATACTGGTGCACTGAGTGAGGTAAATGAGCCAGAGAAGTTGTAACTTCCCAGATAATATTCAACCACTTTCTATCCTGGGGCCATCTTCTAAGGTCTCTTTTTAAAGTCTGGTGAAAATTCTGTCCCCTAACAATGCCAACTGAGAACAACCAGAATTGATAGGGACCTTGTGCGACATAGTGAGTTCTCCCACGGTCCAGCTGGAACTACAGCTAGAACCCCTAAGCAAACTTGGGGCCACATCTTGCAAACTGAAACATCACTTTAAGGAGTCTTTTTGTCAACTAGGTGGGTGAGATTTCACCTAATAGTCATTTGGCACCATCTGCTGACTATTCAGATGCATTACATCATTTCTATTTGTTACAGTAAAAGATCTTTCTTCTTTTATCTTCCAGTGACTAGTGGTGTATCAGGCAGACAAAGCACGTGCTTAAGTCTGCTTCCATGACTAGTTTTTCCTGGAACAGATCACTGGCCTGTCACCAGAGCCTGTAGCTTGAGGGACGTCACTCTACTTGAAGCATGGCTGACCAGGAGACTCTCTCACTCATACCACCTGCCATGGGTGTATCAGAAGGTTGATAGTCAACCTGTTTGGCCACGTTAAGAACGTACCTTCCTAGGCCATCTAGTCCTGGGGCGGAATTGTCCCAGATTTGCACTAAGTAAAATTATGTTTTACCCGCCAGCCGCAATGGCGGCTTTTCACGCTGTATCATCCCAAACTCGCCGCATTAGTTATGCATTCCCGGGAAACACATGTTTCCATGGCGGTGGGCTCTCTTTCACCCTCCGCGCCATCACCTTGCCACCTCATCATGCCAGTCACCATAAAGTCCACTCGCACGCACACATCTCAGTGCTTCCAGCCCACGACTGCTACAAAGAAGATATGGCCCTAAAAGGCAAAAGGACTGAAGTCCCCAGGTTCAATGGCGTGTCTCTCGAGCGCATTTTGGATGCAGTGGGGACTCGCTGTGATGTCCTCTAACCCCACTCTCGCCACAGGATGGGTAGCAACATCACTAATCCAGCTTGGAAGATAGTGGCAGCGGTGGTCAGTGCCAATGCCCTTCAGAAGAGGGCAGCCATCCAGTGCCGCAAGAGGATAAATGATCTCCATTTCACCAGGGTAAGTCACTCTTCCCATCACTCTCAGCTCACACCCTCACAAACCCATCACACATCTACAGGGCCTTCACTCACTACTGGTTCAAGGGACATCACCATTCATTCTATCACACATGCCGTCATTGTCCTAATCCCGTCCATGGGAGCACTCATCACCCACACATGGCAGGCATACTTATCATCTGTCCTGGCAGGTGTCCTGCTTACACACTCTCCATCACTATTCATGCAGGACAAGCTGGCTGACAAGAGCAAGAGATCACAGACCGGTGGAGGAATGCCTGAAATCAAGGTCCTCGCGGACTTTGAAAACAGAGCCATCCAGCTGGCCGGTGACAATCTATAGACCATAAGACTATAAGACATAGGAGCAGAAATTAGGCCTTTCGGCCCATCGAATCTGCTCCACCATTCAATCATAGCTGATAAATTTCTCAACCCCACTCTCCCTCCTTCTCCCCGTAACCTTTGATCCCCTTACCAATCAAGAACCTATCTATCTAGGTCTTAAATACACCTGTGCTGACGGTGAGGTCGGTGGTGCTCTACAAGTGAGGATCCAGCAGTGCAACATCCATCTGACAACCATGCCGTGAGTGATGTGCCCTGTTTCACTGCCACTGCCATGCACTAATTAACTCCTTTGTGTCCACAGGCATATCTGGGAAACAGCTGACGGAATCCACAACTCGGTCTCCAACCAAGCCCCGAAGAAATCTCTGAAGAGGAATCTGGAGGCACCCTCCTTGAAGTCCCATCATAGTGCTCACCCACACCCTCCACCAGTGCTGAGAGACACACCTCAGTGGGACCTAGCTTTATAGTAGCCTTGGGATCACAATGTGGTGAGCACAAAGCACTGTCTGATCTGCAGGTAGTGGCAGTAACTTCCCAGGTTCCCAGCACTCTGAGGACTGCTGGAGGCCAGAAATCTGCTGAGTCCATGTCAGATGATGAGCCTCTGGACTCGGTCATGTCATAGTTGCTGGGGCTGCAAAGGCAAGCTCAGAAACATCAGGAAGGGATGTCCGCTGCATTCTTCAGTTGCAAGGCATGATGGTGTCTTAACACCTTCAGGCTGAGGTGATAACGCTGGCATGCCAACACTCTGAGGACAACACCAGTAGGATGGCGACCGCCATGGAGACCTTGGTACCTTGGTCCAGGATGTCACTCCTGCACTGCTGCGCAGGCTCAACTCCATCAATGAGGTCATAGTTGGCCTTCAACAGTGTGTACGCAAGAGGGGCGTGGGGCAGCTCGGTCTCACTTCTTCTTAAGGAGTCAGCCAGAGACCCTTGGGCATCCATAGGGAGCAGGATCAACAGGTGTACCCCCCGGGGGTATCTGTCTGGGTGACACCAGAAGTGTCCGACCCATCTGAACTCCATCTTCCCATGACCTCAGCAGCTCCAGTTCCACAGGCAGAAGAGGGTGCCACTGCCACACAGCAGGACCCCGAAAGCAGGCTGGGGCCCTCCAGATCTCAACCCTCCAGAGGACACCTGCCAAGTTCATCACAGTCATCGCAGTCAGCAGGCTGCTTCCATCTCTGCTGTGGATGGCCAGGGAGCACCAAAATGTAGCAGCAGGGTTAGGAAGGTTAAGAAGATCTAGTGGCACAGCTTGGGCATGGGTGTTAATCGCTTGTACATAATGTTCACTATTGTCAATAAACTCCCAAGAATGTCTCTCTGCCTATGGCTCCGTGTTCTGATGAGCACTCAGATGTGAAACCTTTCTATACAAGATGAAGCCAGGTGTCTCAGTCCAAGGGCTCTTCCCTGTGCTTTGTGCAGCCTTCAGGCCAAAGTGATGGTCCGGCCTCACACTCCCTGGACACATTACTGATGCCTGCACCTCGACGGTGCTTGTCATTGCTGCCAGAATGTCATGGGCAGGCATCACAGAGTTCTGTCATTCTCCCTGTGTGCTCTCAGCACCTTTAAGGTGGGGCTGGCGCCCATCTCTTCAGCATCTGTGACCAGCAACGCTGTGCTCCTGAAGGGGTCAGGTGCTGAAGGTGGATAAAAGATGGAAACTTTTAAAGTTTCATGACTGCATCTCTATGATATGACCCTGATCACAGCACATAACTCTTTCGGTTCACAATCAAATAAACTAAATTAACAAAATCAGGGACAAAGTAAAAGGCAGCCCCTTAAAGGAAAACTACAAAAACAAAAGACAAAATTCAAAGGAAACTTGCCAACATTAAATCAAAATGTGATCAAAAGGGCCGTTAAAGCATCCCAACCCCCACAGTGCCAACTGAGCACGGAAGGCCTCGACGGTGCCGGCAGACACCGCGTGCTCCCTCTCTAGGGACACCCGGCCGGGAACGTAGCCACGGAAGGGGGGCAGACAATCAGGTTGGACGACCCCCTCGATTGCCCGCTGCCTGGGCCTGTTAATGGCCAACTTGGCCAGGCCCAGGTGCTTGGTTCACGAGGAGGTCCTCCTCCCTCCCCTACCCGTAAGTAAACTAAGCAATAGCAAAAAGTTCCTCAAATGACTAAAAAGGAGTTGCAGCCTACAACAACCTATACAGGTGTGGTCCACGGACTCCACAATGCTGCAAAAGATGCAGGCATCTTGAGAGACCATGAACCAACACATCCTATGGTTGTATGGGACTGCTGTGTGCAAAACCTACCACCCCAGGTCCCTGATGGCAAGGGGGTGGACTCCCGTGTAGAGAGCCCACTGGGGACCTCCGCCGCCAGATGGCAACAATGTATGCCAGGGCATGTCCAGGCAGTGGGTGAGGGCAAGGAAGTGAAGGATGTGCAGCAGCAGCCCACACACGAAACCCCTCCGCTCCGCGCTGCGCTAATGGGCATGGAGGGCATTTCTGCAAGGCAACTCAGATTGTGGGGCTCCAGCTCCCAAGGGAGGGTTCGGGGCTTGGGTACACTCAGACAGAAGACCACCATGCACCTGCGCCACCTTGAGTCCCATCATGACGTCGGGGACAAGCACTCCCATCCTAAGGTCTTGAATGGCATTGGCCGCAAGCTGGATGTCCACCAACACACAGTGTGCCAACGCTTGTGGAAGCATCCAGACCACCCAAGCACCTCCCAGATCCTGGTCATCCTGGCAGCCACAACTCTCCTCTCTGCCAGCCACCATAAGTGGCGGAGGTGCGGATTCCTGAGCAGTGGCTCTCTGATGATAGCCGCTACTCCTAATAGCAGACAGCCTCATCGCGGGGTGACCATGTTTCAGACTTTGATCAGGTCCTGGTAAAAGATGTGCAACGCCTGCGAGGAGCCACGAAGGCCTCTCAGGTCTAGAAACAGATCACAGAGCGTAAGCGAGCTGCCCTCAGCCAGACAGGAGTCAAACATTCTCAGAGGCTATGTGAAGATCTATGGAGTGTCCTCACTGCATGTCGTCATCATCATCCTCTTGCAATTGAGCGACCATTAGGGTCTCCATTGCATCTCCATGGCAGAAGCATTAGTACAGAGGGTATGTGTGCTGCCATAAGCCAGACTGGAGTCAAATGTTCATAGATGCAATGTGAGAATCTATGGTGTCTCCTCAATGCATATTGTCATCATCCTCCACAAATCTAGCAGCTATGAGGGCCCCCCGAGCGCACCTGCCTCATCTGGTCAGTGCAAGGGCCGCATCCCCATCATGGTTGCCTTCGAGGACCTCCTCACCCTCATCACCGTTGGCGTCCTCCTCATCGGAGAGCACCAGCTCCTCCATTTCCTCCTCAGCCTGCTCCTCTTTGCATTGCAGCGCCAGGTTGTAAAGGGTGCAGCAGATGACAATGATGCATGACACCCTCTGTGGCCTATATTGCATGACTCCACCAGGCTGGTCCAGGCACTGGAACCTCAGTTTCAGCATCCCAATGGTTTGCTCCAACAAGTTGCGGGTTGCAGCATGAGCCTCGTTATACCGTTGCTCTGCTGCAGCCTGAGGCTGCCGCACGGGTGTCATCAACCACGTCCTCTGCAGGTAGCCCTTGTCCCCAAAGAGCCAACCCTGCAGCTTCTGTGGGCCCTGAAAGATTTCAAGGATCTGTGACCGACTGAGAATGTAGGAGTCATGCAAACTCCCTAGAAACTGTGCACAGACTGCAGGATGCATTTGTGGTGGTCACACACCAGCTGCACATTCAGCAAATGGAATCCCTTGAGGTTGACATAGTTGACCACGTGTTGTGATGGAGATCTGAGCACCACGTAAGTGCAGTCAATGTCACACTGCACCTGTGAGAAACCTGAGATCTGGGCAAATCCAATCATTCTTGCATCCTGGCTGTCCTGGTCCTGAGCGAAATGCATCGAATTGTGTGCTCTTGCGAAAATGTCATCCATGACTGCATGGATGCATTGGTGGGCGAAGGTTTGTGATATCCCACAGAGGTCACCTGGGGAGCCCTGAAAGAAGCCACTGGCGTAGCAATTGAACGCCGCAATCACTTTCATGGCCACTGGCAGTGGATGTCCTCCATGTCCCTGTGGCGCCAAATCCTGCCTCAGGTGGCAGATGTGACTGAATAGTTCCCTAGACATGCACATCTTCAGCGAAACTGGTTCTCAGTCATCCGAAGGAATGAAAGGCAGCATCTATGGACCCTGCATCTAGCTAGGCGCTGAAGAGCGACGGCTCAGTGTGGCTCCTCAGTGCCATGTGCAGGAGCCCTAGCCGCCCCTTCCAGAGGGTGCTGCTCCACCCATTGCACAGCCAGATGCCTCAGTCGCCCTCTTCTTCATCTTCTTCGCTCTCTGTAAGCCATGAGGCATACAGCTAGGTCACCAGGCTCCATGCTCCTGATACACTCCTCCTGCAGGATGAAAGAGAGAGATGCGTGGGTTAGCATGTGTGTACTAAGAGCCTGTCTTGGTTAAGTCTGAAGGCCTCTTAATGCATCCCGGAGAGTGCTGCCAACGGCTTGGATGGCCAGAGATTAGTGCGCTGCCCAAAACCCCACCCACCTCCATCCCACACCACCCGACCTGTTGGCAGCAGCTTTGCCCATTAGGCTGCATGCTGCACTTTCAGCTCAGGCGCAGGCATTCTCCTAACCCCGTGCTGCAAGACTGCACTGTTAGCTTGAACCATGGGGGAGACTGGTCCAAACCAGGATGATGACATTGCATTTTTTTTAATTCATTCACGGGATGTAGGCTTCACTGGCTGGGCCAGCATTTATTGCCCATCCCTAATTGCCCTTGAGAAGGTGGTGGTGAGCTGCCTTCTTGAACCACTGCGGTCCATGTGGTGTAGGTACACCTGCAGTGCTATTAGGAAGGGAGTTCCAGGATTTTGACCCAGCAGTGAAGGAATGATGATATATTTCCAAGTCAAGATGGTGAGTGACTTGGAGGGGAACGTGCAGGTGGTGGTGTTCCCATCTAGCTGCTGCCTTTGTCCTTATAGATGGTAGTGGTCATGGGTTTGGAAGGTGCAGTCTAAGGAGCCTTGTTGAATTCCTGCAGTGTATCTTGTAAGATGGTACACACTGCTGCTACTGTGTGCCAGTGATGGAGGGAATGAATGTTTGTGGATGTGGTGCCAATTAAGCAAGTTGCTTTGTCCTGGATGGTGTCAAGCTTCTTGAGTGTTGTGGGAGCTGCACTTATCCAGGCAAGTGGAGAGTATTCCATCACACTCTTAACTTGTGCCTTGTAGATGGTGGACAGGCTTTGGGGAGTCAGGAGGTGAGTTACCCATCACAGGAGTCCCAGTCTCTGACCTGCTCTTGTAGCCACAGTGTTTACATGGTTAGTCCAGTTCAGTTTCTGGTCAATGGTAACCCTCAGGGTGTTGATAGTGGGGGATTCAGTGATGGTAATGCCATAGAATGTCAAGGGGTGATAGTTAGATTCTCTCTTGTTGGAGATGGTTATTGCCTGACACTTGTGTGTCACAAACGTTACTTGCCACTTGTCAGCCCAAGCCTGGATATTGTCCAGGTCTTGTTGCATTTGGACATGGACTGCTTCAGTATCTGAGGAGTCGTGAATAGTGCTAAACATTATGCAATCATCAGCAAACATCCCCACTTCTGAGCTTTTGATGGAAGGTCTTTGATGAAGCAGCTGAAGATGGTTGGGTCAAGGACACTCCCCTGATGAACACCTGCAGTGATGTCCTGGAGCTGAGATGATTGACCTCCAACAAGCACAACCATCTTTCTTTGTGCAAGGTATGACTCCAGCCAGTGGAGAGTTTTCCCTTGATTCGCATTGACTCCAGTTTTGCTGGGGCTCTTTGATGCCACACTCAGTCAAAGGGTGTAATGATGTCAGGAGCTGAGTGGCCCTGGTGGAACCCAAACTGGGCATCAGTGAGCAATTTATCGCTAAGTAAGTGCCACTTGCTTGCACAGTTGATGACCCCTTCTATTACTTTACTGATGATCGAGAGTAAATTATTGGGGTTCGCCAGTAGATTTGCCAGGTTAAATTTGTCCTGCTTTTTGTGTACAAGACATACCTGGGCAATTTTCCACATAGCCAGGTAGATGCCAGTGTTGTAGCTGTACTGGAACAGCTTGGCTAGGGGTATGGCAAGTTCTGGAGCACAAGTCTTCAGTAATATCATTGGAACATTGTCAGTATCCAGTGCCTATTGCCATTTCTTGATATCACGTGGAGTGAATCAAATTGTCTGAAAGCTGGCATCTGTGATGCTGGGGACCTCCAGAGGTGGGCGAGATGGATCATCCACTCGGCACTTCTGGCTGAAGATTGTAGCAAATGTTTCAGCCCTATCTTTTGCGCTGACATGGTGGACTCCCCCATCATTGAGGATGGGGATATTTGTGGAGCCTCCTCCTCCAGTGAGTTTTTTAATTGTTCACCACCATTCACGATTGGGTGTGGCAGGACTGCAGAGATTAGCTCTGATCTGTTGGATGTGGGATCACTTAGCTCTGCCTATCACTTGCTGCTAATGTTGTTTTGTATGCAGGTAGTCCTGTTATAGATTCACCACATTAACACCTCATTTTTAGGTATGCGTGGTGCTTGATGGTAATGGTAGAGTGGGAGATATGCCTGGCCATAAGGTTACAGATTGTGTTTGAGTACAATTCTACTGCTGCTGATGGCCCACAGCTCCTCACGGATGCCCTGTCTTGAGATGCTAGATCTGTTCGAAATCTATCCCATTTAACACGGCAGTAGTGCCACACAACATGATGGAGGGTATCCAATGTGAAGGTGGGACTTCATGAACACCACAACTGTGTGGTGGTCCTACTGATACTGTCATGGACTGATGCATCTGCGGCCAGGTAGTTTGGTGAGGAGAGGTCAAGTGTGCTTTTCCCTCTTGCTAGTTCCCTCACCACCTGCTGCAGATCTAGACTAGAAGCTATGTCCTTTAGGACATGGTCAGCTCAGTCAGTAGTGGAGCCACTGAGCTACTGTTGGTGATGGGCATCTGAAGTGCCCCACCCAGAGTACATTCTGCGCTCTTGCCACCCTCAGTGCTCCCTCCAAGTGGTGTTCAACATGGAGGGGCACTGATTCATCAGCTGAGGGAGGGCGGTACGTGGTAATCAGCAGGAGGCTTTATGAGGTCTGGAGTCGATGTTGAGGACTCCCAGGACAACTCCCTCCCGACTGCATACCACTGTGCTGCCACCTCTTCTGGGTCTGTCCTGCTCGTGGGGCTTGGCATGCCCAGGGGTGGTGATGGTGGTGTCTGGGACATCATCTGTTAGATAGGATTCTGTGAGGATGACTATGTCAGGCTTGTCTGTGACAAAGCTTTCCCAATTTTGGCACAAGCCCCCAGATGTTAATAAGGATGACTTTGCAGGTTCGGCAGGGCTAAGTTTGCCATTGTCGTTTCCAGTGCCTAGATCGATGCCGGGTGGTCCGTCCGGTTTGATTCCTTTTTTGAGGCTTTATAGCGGTTTCGTACAACCGAGTGGCTTGCTAGACCATTTCAGAGGGCACTTAAGAGTCAACCGGGTCTTGAGTCACATGTAGGTCAGACCAGGTAAGGACAGCAGATTTCCTTACCTAAAGGACATTAGTGAACCAATCGACAATGGTTTCATGGTCATCATTAGATTTTTAATTCCAGATCTTTACTGAACTCAGATTCCACCAACTGCCCTTGGATCTGTGGATTACTAGCTCAGCGACAATACCACCATGCCATAGCCTCACCTCACAACGTGAGGGGAGCTGTGAGTGCCTCCACCAGTGACCGCTCCAAGGCCAGTTTTAGCAAGGAGATTGTACACCGTGCCCATTTGTCCAACTGTTCTGCAGTCCACTAAAACGCTCATTACTTTGCAGTCTATGCTCAAGGGTTGAAAAGTTCGGGAGCATTTGGTGGCACTTTGATGCATCTGCATTGATTGAGTGGGAAGAGAAGCTAGAGACCCGACTCCAATCATTTCAACGTGGCTGCGTCTGAACTGTCTCAGCTGCAGAGGAATGGTTACTTTATATAAAGTTTCCCTAATGCGTGGCCCCTTCCCTCGCTCACCACACCCCCACCCCATGCGTGTTTGTGCGCTACCTTCAACCGTATGGCAGCACTTGCCCACCACCCCCCCCCCACCCCCTTCTCCGAAAGTTGCCTCAGCCACAGGGCAGCCCTTGACCCCCAACAATCCCAACACGCCTCAACCTTTATGTCCAAAAGACCACCTGGGCGAGCACTCTGCAACGTTACTGTGTACTCACCTTTGAGTTCCCCTTAAAGTGCAGCCTGCCAATTGCACGTCTTTTACATGCTATTGTAAAACACATTGGCGTGCAATTACGTTGACATGCGCCAGTGATCCTGGCAGGCTGGGCTTATAATGATATACAAATATATTACAATGAGGTTCCCAACATCTGATGGAAATGCGGCCCGCCATTGGTGGGCAGAGAGGGCGACTGCAAACTGGTTTCGTGGTGTCGTGAAACCGACTTTTGGCCTTCTCACCATATTGTCTGCTCAAGCCACCAAACATGCCCAATACCAGTGGGCATGGAAGATCCCGGCCCTGGAGTGGGACTCAACCCCAGAGCTTTTGGCTCAGAGGCAGGGACGCTGCCCACTGCGCCAGAAGACCTCCCTCAGCAAAATATTACAGAGCTAGCTAAAGAAAATCCTCAAACCTTCCAATGTCTCTGGTTAGCAGTCGATCTAACCTTTGCTTTATCTCCATTGTTCTGAATCATGTCTAACTCCACCTTCTTTAAACTCTCCAATATTGCTTTGAGTCCACCAGTCCATGCTGAAAGGGGTACGCGGACTCCGTAACTACATCTAAGTGAGACATAGATTGAGTGAGGAGTTGGGAATTTGGTTCAAGTGGGAATTAGGGGCAGAGGGGGAAAGAGGTGCTCCTTTTTCTATTTTTTTTTAAATCAGCCTCCAGTGGTTAGTGAGTTTCTTTCCTTGTCTCCAAGCTAGGCGAGTGCAACTTTCTATTACTTTCTCTGTGAAAATTATTTACTAATTGACTAATTAAATAAATAAGGTTGGGCAGAAACGGCAGGGCTGGTAGTGTGCCGTGACTGTGGCACGGGAGGGAATCTGTGCAATGCACTGCAATCCCGGACAACCATATTTGCAGAAAGTGTCTGCAGCTTGGGCAACTTCAGCTCCGAGTTGATGAGCTGGAGCCTGAGTTACAGACGTTGCAGGCATCAGGGAGTGGGGGAGTTACCTGGACACTTTGTTCCAGGAAGCAGTCACTCCCCTTAGCTTAGGCAGAACTTTTGAGTTGGTCAGTGATCAGGGACAGGAGGTCATGACTGCGAGTCAGGCAGCTAAGGGGACCAGCATGCAGTGATGAAGGAGCCTCGGCCCCTGACTTTAACAGGTACAAGGTGCTTGCTACCTGCATGGATCAGAAGAACTGCAGGGTGGATGAGCAGATTGATCATGACACCATAGTGAAGGATGCCATTCAATTGGGAGGAGAGAAAAGGAGAAAGTTATTTTTTGCACGTAAGAAGTTTCAAAAATCGGATGAAGCCATTATTATTAACTTTAAATTGATATTAGATTAGAGCCTTTATGGACTTCACCTATTTCTGAGCCCACCACCCACCAACAAGCATCAGGGTCATTATATAGTGCATTTCACTTTCAGGTCTTATGGCCTTGTAACATTGACAAACAGATGATTCTTATAATCTCCTGGTAAACTACACAATATATCCCACAGCCACATACCTGGCCAATCTCTCCTCGTCCACCTTTTTCTGCTCTTCAATGGATTGAATAATTTTCGCTCGTTCCTCTGCCACCTGCTGTGGGTTCTTCATATTTTTCTCTACTAAAAACAGAAAGCAAATATTTTTTCTGTACATCATTCATCACCTTGAACTTATGTTCAATGGACAGTGATGGGTTGGCTTACTGGGACAGGAGGAAGGCTAGGGAGAGAACATTAGCATCCATCAATCACATGGTCTCGATCCTTCTACCAATTGGAGCAGTTTTGCCCTGTCTACTCTGTCCAGTTCCCTCAAGATTTTGAACACCTATATCAAACCTCCACTAAACTTCTCCTCCAAGGAAGTCAGTCCAAAACTTCTCCAAAACCTCTACACATCTGAAGTTCCTCATCCCTAGAACCATTCTCATCAATCTTTTTTACACTCTCTACAATGCTTTCACATCTTTCCTAAACTGTAGCAACCAGAACTGTGCGGAATACTCCAGTTGAGGCCGAACTAGTGTTTTATACAAGTTTAACATAACTATCTTCCTTTTGTACTCTACGCCCTTATTAATAAAGCCTAGGATACTGTGTGCTTTATTAAATAGCCCTTTCAAAAGGTCTTGCCATTTTCAATGGCTTTTGCACATATACACCCCTCTGCACCTGCACCCACTTTAGAATCGTACCCTTTACATTTAGGAAGGAAGTTGGGAAAAGGTGGGGGTGCGGCTCTGTTAATTAATGATGGTATTAGCACATTAGAGAGGGATGACCTAAGTTCAAGAAACCAGGATGTAGAAATGTTTTGGGTGGAGATAAGCAATAATAAAGGCAAGAAGTCACTTGTGGGAGTGGTGTACAGGCCCCCTAATTGTAACCATACAGTAGGACAGAGTATAAGAGGAGAGATAATTAGGGATTGTCATGGAGGATTTTAATCTACACATAGACTGGAAAAATCAGATGGGCAAAGATAGTGTAGGTGAAGAGCTCATAGAATGTTTTCCAGATAGTTTCTTAGAACAGCACGTTCTGGAGCCAACCAGAGGGCAGGCTATACTAGACCTGGGGGAAAGTTTTCTCCACATCAGGTGGGTTGGTTGGGAACGGGCACGGAGCCGATCGACACCTGCGATCGGCTGCTTGCAGCCCATTAAGGCCTACCCAGCGTGATGTGCGCCCGGTAGCGCTCAGCACTACCTGTGCGGGCGGGAGGAGGAGGGAGAGTCAGGGCCTGTGCACGAAAGAGCGTGGAAATCTCCCTGAGGCACGGAGCTGCCTCAGGGAGATTAAGTTCAGTTTCAAAACTTAAAATAAAAAAAGGTAAAAATCATTTACACATGTCCCCTCAGTGACAGCATCGCATGAGCTGGGATATGTTTATCAAATGATTAAAAAATATTTATTAATTTGATAAACCCTTCATGAAACCTCATCCCGCCCATTGATGAGGTTTCATGAAAAATGCAAAGGCTGCCTGGGCTCTTCGCCTGCCCATCAGCCTTAAGGTTGGATGGACAGGCCTGTCAAATTGCTTAATTAGTTTATCAATGGCCTTAACCATTAGCGCTAGTGGGGAAAATTCTAGAGTCCATTATAAAAGATTTAATAGCTGAGCACTTGGAAAACAGTGGCAGAATTGGACAGAGTCAGGATGGATTTACAAAAGGAAAATCATGCTTGACAAATCTACTGGAATTTTTCAAGAATGTAACTAGTAGAGTTGATGAGGGGGAGCCAGTGGATGTGGTTTATTTGGACTTTCAGAAGGCTTTCGACAAAGACCCACATAAGAGATTAGCATGTAAAATTAAAGCGCATGGGATTGGGGGTAGTGTATTGAGATGGATAGAAAACTGGTTGGCAGACAGGAAACAAAGAGTAGGAATAAACAGGTCTTTTTCAGAATGCCAGGCAGTGACTAGTGGGGTACAGTAGGCACCAGGGTCCCAGCTATTCACAATATATATTGATGATTTAGATGAGGAACCTAAATGTAATATCTTCAAATTTGCAGATCACACAAAGCTGGGTGGGAGGGTGAGGAGAATGCAGAGAGGCTTCAGTGTGATTTGGACAAGCTGGGTGAGTGGGCAAATACATGGCAGATGCAGTATAATGTGGATAATTGTGAGGTTATCCATTTTGGTAGCAAAAACAGGAAGGCAGATTATTATCTGAATGGCTATAAATTGAGAGAGGGGAATGTACAACGAGACCTGGGTGTCCTTGTACAGCAGTCGCTGAAGGTAAGCATGCAGGTGCAGTAGGCGGGAAAGAAGGCAAATGGTTTGTTGGCCTTCATAGCAAGATGATTCGAGTACAGGAGTAGAGATATCTTGCTGCAAATTATACAGAGCCTTGGTGAGACCACACCTGGAATATTGTGCACAGTTTTGGTCTCCTTATCTGAGGAAGGATGCTCTTGCTATAGAGTGAGTGCAGCGAAGGTTTACCAGACTAATTCCTGGGATGGCAGGACTGACATATGAGGAGAGATTGAGTCAGCTAGGATTATATTCTGGAGTTCAGAAGAATGAGGGGGGATCTCATAGAAACACATAAAATTTTAACAGGATTAGACAGGGTGGATGCAGGAAGGATGTTCCCGATGGTGAGGGAGTCCAGAACCGAAGTCACAGTCTGAGGATATGGGGTAGATCATTTAAGGCTGAGTTGAAGAGAAATTTCTTCACCCAGACATTGGTGAGCCTGTGGAATTCGCTACCACAGAAAGTAGTTGAGGCTAAAACATTGTATGTTTTCAAGAAGGAGTTAGATTTGGCTCTTGGGGGAAAAGGGATCAAAGGATATGGGGAGAAAGCGGGAGCAGGCTATTGAGCTGGATGATCAGCCATGATCATAATGAATGGCGGAGCAGGCTCAAAGGGCCGAATGCCTATTCCTGCTCCTATTTTCTATGTTTCTACGTTAACAGGTCTTTGACAGTTCGGCAGGCACGCAGCCGACTCCAGTGCGCTCCTGCAGAAAGATTGGAATGACGCACGGTGATGTCGGGATGCATGCCCAATGTCACAGCGCATCATTTTACACTTCGACGTGAGGGGCCCGCCCCCACACGCCAAACAGAAAATCATGGCCCTGGTATTGAGCAGTGCAATAGGGTTTTTACATTCATTTAGAGGGAGAAAGAGTGCGCCCAAGGCTAGTATTTTAAACTTAAATAAGCGCAATTATGAGGGCATAAAAGCAGCAAATGAGGTTAAGGGATAGGTCAGCAGAGGTTCAGTGGCAGACATTTAAAGGGATATTTCAGAATACACAGAATAGATACATTCCAATGAGAAAGAAAAAATCCAAGGGGAGGGACCACCATCCATGGTTAATTGATAAAAGTTAAAGACTGTATGAAACTTAAAAAAAAAATTAATTACACAAAAATGGATGGCAGGTCAGAAGATTGGACAGAATATGAAGAACAAAATGACAAAAAGATTAAAATGGAGGGAAAAATTAGGGTACAAGAGAAAGCTAGCAAGTAATATAAAAATGAATAGTAAGAGTTTCTATAGATATTTAAATAATAAGAGTTAACTAAGTGAGCGTCGGTCCTTTAAAAGTATGTCCCTGGAATAGATAATGAAAAGTAGGGAAATGGCGGATGAATTAAACAGGTATATTGCTTCAGTCTTCACTATAGAGGATACAAACAACATTCCAGAAATAGCTGTAAATCTATTTTTCTTTTATTCAGGGGATGTGGGCTTCACTGGCTGGGCCAGCATTTATTGACCATCCCTAGTTGCCCTTGAGAAGGGGTGGTGAGCTGCCTTCCTGAACCACTGCAGTCCATGTGGTGCAGGTACACCCCCAATGCTGTTAGGGAGGGAGTTCCAGGATTTTGACCCAGCGACAGTGAAGGGATGGTAATATATTTCCGAGTCAGGATGGTGAATGACTTAGAGGAGAACTTCCAGGTGGTCTGCAGCCCTTGTCCTTATAGATGGTAGTGGTCGTGGGTTTGGAAGGTGCTGTTGAAGGAGCCTTGGTGAATTCCTGCAGTTCATCTTATAAATGGTACACACTGCTACTACTGTGCATCGGTGATGGAAGGAATGAATGTTTGTGGATGGGTTGCCAATCAAGTGGGCTGCTTTGTCCTGGATGATGTTGAGCTTCTTGGATGTTTTGGGAGCTGCACTCATCCAGGCATAGGGGGAATATCCCATCGCACCTGACTTGTGCCTTGTAGGTGGTGGGCAGGCTTTGAGGAGTCAGGAGGTGGGTTACTCAGAGTCTTGGAATCATAAAGGTCTACAGCACAGAAAAAGGCCCTTTAGTCCATCGAGTCTGCACCAGTCAAACAAGTGCCTAACCATTCTAACCCCAGTTTCCAGCACTAGGCCCATAGCCTTGTATGCTATGGCATCACAAGTGCACATCCAAATAATATGAGGGTATCTGCCTCTACCACCCTATCAGGCAGTGAGTTCCAGATTCTCACCACCCTCTGGATGAATAAATTCTTCCTCACATCCCCTCTAAACATCCTGCCCCTTACCTTAAATCTATGCCCCCTGGTTATTGATCCCTCCACCAAGGGAACAGTTCCATCCTGTCTACTCTACCTATGCCCCTCATAATTTTATACACTTCAATCTTGAGGGGGCCTCAATCTCCTCTGCTCCAGGGAAAATAACCCCAGTCTATCCAATTTCTCCTCATAACTAAAACTCTCCAGCCCACAGAACATCCTGGCAGATCTCCTCTGCACCCTCTCTAGTACTCTTCGGAGGATTCCCAGCCTCTGATCTGCTCTTGTAGCCACGGTATTTACATGGCTAGTCCAGTTCAGTTTCTGGTTAATAGTAACCCCCAGGATGTTGATAGTGGGGGATTCAGAGATGGTAATATCATCAGCAAGTGGAAGGGAGGGAGGAATTCAGGAAGTATGCAATCACCAGGGAAGTGGTATTGAGTTAAAAACAAAAAACTGCGGATGCTGGAAATCCAAAACAAAAACAGAATTACCTGGAAAAACTCAGCAGGTCTGGCAGCATCGGCGGAGAAGAAAAGAGTTGACGTTTCGAGTCCTCATGACCCTTCAACAGAACTAGGTGAATCCAAGGAAGGGGTGAAATATAAGTGTTATTGAGTAATTTGGTGGGGTTCTGGACTGACAAATGCCCAAGTTTGGATGGCTAGTGAGGTAGTTAATGCATTGGTTTTAATTTTCCAAAATTCCTAGATTTGGGGAAGGTTCCATCGGATTGGAAAATAGCAAATGTAACTCCTTTCCTCAAAAAGGAGGGAGACAGAAAGCATGAAACTACAGGCCAGTTAACCTAACATCTGTCACAGGGAAAATGTTAGAAGCTATTATTAAATATGTTATAGCAGAAAAATTCAAGGCAATCAGGCAGAGTCAACATGGTTTCATAAAAGTTAAATCATGTTTAACCAATATATTGGAGTTCTTTGAAGGAGACACATATGCTGTGGATAAAGGGGAACCGGTGGATATACTGTACTTAGATTTCCAGAAGGTATTTGATTAAGTGCCACATCAAAGGTTATTGAGGAAAATAAAAGCTCATAGAACTATAGAAAAGTTACAGCACAGAAGGAGGCTGTTCAGTCTATCTTGTCCATGCCAGCCCGAGGACACCCAGGTGCCCTTTCTATTCCCACCTTCCTGCTCCCAGCCCATAGCTCTGCAGCTTACAGCACTTTAAATGCAGATCCAGGTACATTTTTAAAAGAGTTTAGAGTTTCTGCTTCTACCACCAACTTGGGCAGCGAATTCCAGACACCAATTACCCTCTGCGTAAAAAAGTTCTTCAACATGTCCCCCCTACACCTTCTGCCACTTATCTTGAAACTATGTCCCCTGGTTCTAGAATTCTCCACCAAGGGAAACAATTTTATCCTGTCCACTCTATCTATTCCCCTCATAATTTTTTACACCTCAATCAAGTCACCTCTCAGCCTTCTTTGTTCTAAGGAAAATAACCCCAACCTATCCAATCTCTCCTCGTAGCTACACTTCTCTAACCCTGGCAACATTCTTGTAAATCTCTTCTGCACTCTCTCCAGAGCTATTACGTCCTTCCTGTAATGTGGTGATCAGAACTGCACACAATACTCCAGTTGTGGCCTCACCAGTATTTGAAACAATTCCAACATTATATCTTTACTTTTATATTCTATACCTCTGCCAGTGAAGGACAGCATTCCATATGCCTTCTTTACAACCATGTCTACTTGAACTGCTGCCTTCAGGGACCTGTGTACTTCAACGCCAAGATCTTTCACTTCATCTACCCCTCTTAGTATATTCCCATTTATTGTGTAATCCCTGTAACTGTTTAACCTCCCTAAACTTCTCTATGTTAAAATCCATCTACCACTTTACCGCCCACTCTACCAAACCATCTATCTCATTTTGGAGATTATGGCTATCCTCTACATTATCCACTACTCAGCCAATCTTTGTGTCATCTGCAACTTTCCCAATCATGACCCCACGTTCACGTCCAAATCATTAATATATAAAACAAACAGCAAGGATCTCAACACTGAGCCCTGTGGAACACCACTTGAAACAACTTTCTATTCACAAGGGTATCCATCGACCATTACCCTTTGTTTCCTGTTACAAAGCCAACCTTTTAGCCAGTTTGCCACATTACCCTGAAGCCCATGAGCTTTTAGTTTCATGACCAATCTGCCATGTGGGACCTTGTCAAATGCCTTGCTTAAATCCATGTACACAACATCCACCGCACTACCTTCATCAACCCTTCTTGTCACTAACTCAAAGAATTCAATCAAATTTGTGAGGCAAGACCTTCCTTTAACAAATCCGTGCTGACCATCCCTGACTAATCCATGCCTTTCCACACAACAATTAATCCTATCTTTTAGGATTGATTCTACTAATTTGCTCACCACTGATATAAGACTAACTGGCCTACAATTGTTTGGCATTTCCTTTGATCCCTTTTTAAATAATGGAACTACGTTTGCATTTCTCCAGTCCTCATGTACCTCCTTGTATCTAGTGAAGATTGGAAAATCATCCTCAGAGCATCTGCTATCTCCTCTCTGACTTCCTTCAGCAGCCTCGGAAACAATGCAACTGGCCCTGGTGACCCTTCCCACAGCCTCCGCTCTTCTATCTCCCTTTCACTATTTGGGGGTCTGTAGTATATTCCCAGTAGTGTGACTGCCCCTTTTTTATTCCTAAGCTCAATCCATAAAACCTCGTTTGTTGACCCATTTAGTATATCATCCCTTCTCACAACTGAAATTGATTCTTTAATCATTAGTGCCACCATACCCCTCCTTTATTATCTCCTATTCTATCGTGTCGAAAGACTCTCTAACCAGGGATATTAAGCTGCCAGTTTTGTCCCTCCTTTAGCCAGGTCTCCATTATAGCAATGACATCCTGCTGCCATGTGTCTACCTGTGCCCTCAACTCATCTACCTTGTTTGTAATACTTGCATTGAAGTATAAACAGTTTAACACCATCAATTTCACTTGCTGGACACTTTGTAAACTTTGCTTCCCCTGTAACTCCATGTCTATCACAACGTCCCTTGCTAATGTTCTACCTCCATTTTTCTGATCCGAATATGACCTATCTGATCCTACTCCTGGGATCCCATTCCCCTGCCACACTAGTTTAAATACTCCCCAACAGAACTAGCAAAAGCCCCCGCAAGGACACTGGTCCCAGCTCTGCCTAGGTGCAGCACATCCAGTTTGTACAGGTCCCACCTTCCCCAGAACCAGTCCCAGTGCCTCAACAATCTGAATCCCTCCCGGCTACAACATCTCTCCAGCCACATGTTCATTTGGTCTATCCTCTTATTCCTGCTTTCGCTAGCACGTGGAACTGGGAGTAATCCTGAGATTACTACATTTGAGGTCCTGCATTTTAATTTATCTCCTAACTTCCTGTACTGAACTTAGTTTACCTATGTTGTTGGTACCAATGTGTACCACAAGCACTGGCTGTTCACCTTCCCTCCCCAGAATGTCCTGCAGCCGCTCTGTGACATCCTGGACCCTGGCACCAGGGAGGAAACATACCATCCTTGATTCACACTTGCAGCCACAGAAGCGTCTGTCTGTGCCCTTAACTATTGAATCCCCTATCACTATGGCTCTGCCACTTGTCTGCCTCCCGCCCGTCTGAGCAGCAGAGCCACCCACGGTGGCATGAACTTGGCTGCTGCTGCTTTCCCCTGAGAGGCCATTCCCCCCAACAGTAACAAAAGCAGTATATCTGTTAGAGAGCGGGATGACCACAGGGGACACCTACACTACCTTCCTGAATCTTTTACTGTTGCTGATGGTCACCCATTCCCTTTCTGCCTGTGTAATCTTCATCTGCGGTGTGACCACCTTGCTAAACGTGCTATCCACGACTTGCTCAGCATCGCGGATGCTCCACAATGAGTCCACCTACAGCTCCAGCTCCGAAATCCAATTAGCTAGAAGCTGCATTTGGAAAAACCTTCCGCACACATGGTCACCGGGGACGCTGGAAGAGTCCCTCATTTCCCACATCCTGGAGCATATCACGGGTCTGAGTTCTCCTGCCGTGATGTCCCTCTCGAATAAGCTAGTTACTCTCTTAAAAAATACGATAGCTCGGGGCCTTATTTATGTTAGGAACTCTTGACTAATTATACTCAAGGCAAAAGTGGTAACATATTGACATGGATAGAAGATTGGCTAGCTAACAGGAAGCAGAGATTTGGCATAAATGGGTCTTTTTCTAGTTGACAGGATGTGATGAGTGGTGTGCCACAGGAATCAATGTTGGGGCCTCAACTTTTTACAATTTATGAAAATGACTTGGATGAAGGGACCGAAGGAATAGTTGCTAAATTTGCGGACGACACAAAGGTAGGTAGGAAAGTAAACTGTGAAGAGGACATAAGGAGGCTACAAAGGGACATAGATAGGCTAAGTGAGCAGGCAAAAACTTGGCAAATGTGAAATTGTCCATTTTGGCAGGAAGAATAAAAAAGCTTATGGTGCGATATTGCCGAGCTCTGAGACTCAGAGGGATCTGGGTGCCCTAGTGCACGAATTACAAAAGTCTAGTATGCAGGTACAATAAGTAATTAGGAAAGTTAATTTATTGTGAGGGAAATTGAATACAAAAGTAGGGAAGTTATGCTTCAGTTGTACAGGGCATTGGTAAGACCACATCTGGAGTATTGTGTACAGTACTGTTCTCCATATTTAAGGAAAGGTGTAAATGCATTAGAAGCAGTTTCAGAGAAGATTTACTAGACTAATATCAGGGATGAGCGGGTTGTCTTATGAGGGAAGGTTGGACAGGTTAGGCTTGTATCTGCTGGATTTTAGAAGAGTAAGAGGTGGCTTGATTGAAACCTTTAAGATCCTGAGGGGTCTCGACAGGGTGGATGTGGCGAGGATGTTTCCTCTCGTAGGAGAATCTAGAACTAGGAGTTACGGTTTAAAAATAAGGGGTCGCTCATTTAAGGTAGAGATAAGGAGAAATTTTTTCTCTCAGAGGGCGGTGAGTCTTTGGAACTCTCTTCCTGAAAAGGTGGTGGAAGCAGAGCCTTTGTATATTTTTAAGGCACAGCTAGATAGATTCTTGATTAACAAGGGGGTTAAACATTATCGGGCGTAGGCAGAAATGTGGGGTTGAAGTTACAATCAGATCAGCCATGATCTTATTGAAGGGGGGAACAGGCTCAAGGGGCCGAGTAGCCAAGTCCTGCTCCTAATTCATATGTTCATATGTTTATATTGTCTACCCATGTTCTTCAAACCAAAAGAATCCCTTCACACTTCTCTGCATTGAATTTTGTCTGCCACTTGCCTGCCCATTCCACCAGCTTGTCTATGTCCTCCTGAAGTTCTACATTATCCTCCTCACAGTTCACTATGCTTCTAAGTTTTGTATCATCCACAAACTTTGAAATTGTGCCCTGAACATCAATGTCTAGGTCATTAATATACATCAGGAAGGGCAAGGGTCCCAACACTGACTGCTGGTGTACTCCACTATAAACCTTCCTCCAGTCCAAAAAACACCCATTAAACACTATTCACTGTTTTCTGCCAATTTCATATCCATATTGCTTCTGTCCCCTTTTTTCCGTGAACTCTAACTTTGCTCACAAGTCTGTTGTGCAGCACTGTATCAAGCGCCTTCTGGAAGTCCATGTACACCACATCAACAGCATTGCTTTCATTAATCCTCCCTGTTACCTCTTCAAAAAAACTCCATCAAGTTAGTTTACATGATTTGCCCTTAACAAATCTATGCCAGATTTCTTTAATCAATTTGTCCATGTATCTATTAATTTTGTCCCAAATTATTGTTTCTTGAAGCTTCCACCACCGAAGTTAAGCTGAATGGCCTGTAGTTGCTGGGCTTACACTCTCTTTTGAACAAGGGTTTGAAAATTTGCAATTCTCCAGGCCTCTGGCATTACCCCAGATTCTAAGGAAGACTGAAAAATTATGGTCAGTGCCTCTGCAATTTCCACTCACTTCCCTAAGTATCATTGGATGCATCTAATTCAGTCATGGTGCCTTATCAACTTTAAATACAGTCTATCCACTTTATCAATTCTAGTCTCCTCCTTATCAATTCTAACTCTTCAAGTGTTTGAATTACCTCTTCCTTCACTATGACCTGCACAGCATCATCTTCCTTGGTAAAGAGATTAAATTCAATGCAGAGAAGTATGAAGTGATTCATTTTGGTAGGAAGAACATGGAGAGACAATACAAACTGAAACTAAAGGAGCAGAGGGACCTGGGTGTATATGTGCATAAGTCAATGGTGGAGACAGGACTGATTGATAGAGTGGTTAATAAAGCATACAGTATCCTGGGCTTTATTAAAAGAGCAAGTTATTTTGAACTTGTATAAGTCACTAGTTTGGCCTGTTAAAGTATTACATCCAGTTCTGGGCACGGCTCTTTTGGAAGGATGTGGAGCCATTCGAAAGGGTGCAGAAAAGATTTACGAGAATGAAGTTCCTCATCCCTAGAACCAGTTATGAAGATAGATTGGAGAAGTTAGGACTGTTTTCCTTAGAGAAAAGAAGGCTGAGAGGACATTTCATTGAGGTATTCAATATCATGAAGAGTTTGGACAGAGTAGATAGGGAGAAATTGTTCCCACTTGCGACAGGGTCGAGAACGACAGGGCACAGATGTAAAATAATTGCTAAAATAAGTAATAGTAATATGAGGGAAAAGTTTTTCACGCAGCAAGTGGTTAGGGTTTGGAATGATCTGCCTGAGAGTGTGGTGCAGGTAGGTTCAGTTGAAACATTCAAAGGGAAATAAACTGTTATCTGCAAAGGAAGAATGTGCAGGGTTACAGGGAGAAGACGGGGTAATGGCACTAGGTGAGTTGCTCATTTGGAGAGCGAATGCAGAATGATGAGACAAATGGCTACCTTCTATACCGTAACAATTCCGTGAAAAATATTCATTTAATACCTAAATTATGCTCCCTTCTTCCATGCATAAATCCCCTTTTTGGTCCCTAATGAGTCCCACTGCTCCTTTTACCACCCTTTTACTGTTTATGTGCCTATAGAAGACTTTGGGATTTCTTTTATGTTAGCCACTAGTCTCTTGTCAGTCTCAGGATAGGGGGTCGATCATTTAGGACTGAGACAAGGAGAAATTTAGAATTCTCTACCCCAGAGGATTGTGAAAACCCCACTGTTGAATACATTCAAGGCTGGGATAGACAGATTTTTGGTCTCTCAGGGGATTAAGGGATATGGAGAACAGGTGGAAAAATGGAGTTGAAGCCCAAGATCAGCCATGATTGTATTGAATGGCACAGCAAGCTCAATGGGGCACATGGTCTACTCTTCTTCTATTTCTTTTGTTCATGTGTTCTTCTGTACTCTCTCTTTGCTTCCCTTATTTGCTTTATCACTACCCCTCTGAACTTTCTGGTTCTCGGTTGTATTGAATAGATGGTAGCTGTAGGCTTATCCAAGGGTGATTCAAAGCTGGGATAGTGGCAATAAGAAGATAGAAGAATCATGATTGGTTATCGAGTAGAAATATGGGGAGGTAAAGTATCTGAGAGGGAGAAATTAAAGGTGGCACACCTTGGCAACAGGAAGGGGAAAAAGTAGGAGCTAAGAGCCCAAGAGAACAATAATAGGAAATTGAAGTAATGGACACCCAGAATGCACATATGAACAATTACAGAGGGAAGGATTTCAGATCAAGAAGTTGGGTCAGACAGTCTCTTGAAGCCTGAAGCTGTCTTAGCTTCCACAGGCTAGGTAATTATCATATAGTAATCTTAGAAGCACCTTCCAGTTCATTGTTACCCTTAGATCTCACAACCACACATTGTACACTCCAGAAAAAGATATTTTCGAAATATATACTAAAATTTATTCACATTTGCACAGAATAGAGGAAAAACATGATTAAAAATTTAAAAATAGTTGAGTACTATACTCAGGGAACTACAATAAAGTGGCTGCCCATTGCAAGCCTGAAAATTTTTGCTGGCATCAGTTTTAACTGACCTATAAACATGCTTACAAACAACACACTATGGATATCAAAACCTAAGGCACAATGGAAATATTGGGGTTTAATGAATAAAACCTCAACATTTTGCTGCTGTCTTTTCAAAAAGCTTGGGATAGAAATTGATATGCGTTAAAAACCCATTTCTCAGATGTAAAATGGGTGCAACATGTACTACTGCCAGTGTACAGTCTACGCAAGTCTTGTCCCACTGTTACATTATTTTTAGGTGTTCTGGGTACATTCTTAAAATTGGCGTTATGACTTTTTAAACATGTTATTTGTAACCAATTTCCATCTCTTCTCGATTCAAGCAAGAGTGTTGAATCTGGGCTGAAAACAGGACAGGATTAATTTTTAGGTCAAAAGCAGCAGAATTGTTATTGCTTTGATTAGAATGGTACAGGAGCCCAGTGAGGGGTATGCTCCTCATTTTAGAAAAAGAGCCCATCCTCAAAAATGTCGCGTAATGGTTTAATGATCTCGATATTAATCTTCATGGCAGAAGTGGATTGGGGGTTAAAAATGAAAAGATGGACAATGTGACCCCAACTTATGCGAGTATCCCAAACTGGATATACAAATATATGAATTAGCAGGTATAGGCCATGGGGCCCCTCAAGCCTGCTCCGCCATTCAATAAGATCAAGGCTGATGTGGACTCAACTCCACACTCATGCCTACCCCTAATATCCTATGAGTTCCTTGTTTGTCAAAAATCTATGTACCACATCCACAAACATTCAATCTCTCCACCACTGATGCACAGTAGCAGCAGTGTGTACCATCTGCAAGATGCACTGCAGGAATTCAAAATCCTGGAACTCTCCTGGCTAAACCAGCATTTATTGCCCATCCCTAATTTCCTTTGAGAAGCTGGTGATAAACTGCCTTCTTGAACCACGGCAGTCCATGTGGTGTAGGTATATCCACAGTGCTGTTAGGGATTTTGGCCCAGCAACAGTGAAGGAAGGGTGATATATTTCCAAGTCAGGATGGTGTGTGGCTTGGAAGGAACTTCCAGGTGCTGGTGTTCCCATCTATCTGTTGCCCTTGTCCTTCTAAACGGTAGTGGCCATAAGTTTGAAAGGTGCCGCCTAAGGAACCTTGGTGAATTCCTGCAGCGCATCTTGTAGATGGTACACACTGCTGCCACTGTGTGTCAGCGGTGGAGGGAATGCCAATCAAAAAGGCTGATTTGTCCTGGACATTATCAAGCTCCTTGATTGTTGTTGGAGCTGCACTCATCCAAGTAAGTAGAGGGTATTCCATCACACACCTGATTTGTACCTTGTAGATGGTGGACAGGTTTTGTGAAGTTTGGAGGTGTGTTCCTTGTTGCAGGATTCCTAGCCTCTGACTTACTCTTGCAGTCTCAAAAGATATATGACCAGTACAGTTCAGTTTCTGGTCAATGGTAATCTCCAAGATGTTGCTAGTCTCTCCCACAAGGGAAAAAATGCTTTCAGTATCCACCCGGTCAAGTCTCCTCAGGATCTTATATGCCTCAATAAGCTCACCTCTCATATTTCTTTTTTTAAAAATTCATTCACGGGATGTGGGCTTCGCTGGCTGGGGTAGTATTTATTGCCCACCCCAACTGCCCTTGAGAAGTTGGTGGTGAGTTGCCTTCTTGAACTGCTGCAGTCCATGTGGTGTAGGTACACCCACAGTGCTGTTAGGAACGGAGTTCCAGGATTTTGGTCCAGTGACAGCTAAGGAACGACAATATAGTTCCAAGTCAAGATGGTGAGTGACTTGGATGGGAACTTCCAGATGTTCCCTTCCATCTGCTACCCGTCTTTCTAGGTGGTGGTGGTTGTGGGTTTGGAAGGTGCTGTCTAAGCAGCCTTCGTGAATTTCTGCAGTGTATCTTGTGGACGGTACATACTGCTACTACTGTGCGTCAGCGGTGGGAGGAGTGAATGTTTGTGGACGTGGTGCTAATCAATCAGGCTGCTTTACCCTGAATGGTGTCAAGCTTCTTGAGTGCTGTGTGAGCTGCACTTATCCAAGCAAGTGGAGAGTATTCCATCACACTCCTGATCTGTGCCTTATAGGTGGGAAGTCAGGAGGCGAGTTACTCATCACACAATTCCGAGCCTCTGACCTGCTCTTGTAGCCACAATATTTATACGGCTAGTCCAGTTCAGTTTCTGATCAATGGTAACCCTCAGGATGTTGATAGTGGGAATTTCAGTGATAGTAATGCCAGTGAACGTCAAGGGGCGATGGTTGGATTCTCTCTTGTTGGAGCTGGTCATTGCCTGACACTTGTGTGGCATGAATGCTACCTGCCACTTATCAGCCCAAGCCTGGATATTGTCCAGGTCTTGCTGCATTTGGTCATGGACTGCTTTAGGTCTGAGGAGTCACAAATGGTGCTGAACATTGTGCAATCATCAGCGAACAGCTTATGATGGAAGAAAGGTCATTGACGAAGCAGCTGAAGATGACTGGGCCGAGGACGCTATCCTGAGGAACGCCCACTGTGATGCCTTAGAGCCGAAATGATTGACCTCCAACAACCACAACCATCTTCCTTTGTGCTAGGTTTGACTCAAACCAGTGGAGAGTTTTCCCCCTTATTCCCGTTGACTCCAGTTTTGCTAGGGCTCCTTGATCCCACACTCAGTCAAATGCTGCCTTGATGTCAAGGGCAGTCTCTCTCACCTCACCTCTGGAGTTCAGCTCTTTTATCCATATTTGGACCGAGGCTGTAATGAGGTCAGGAGCCCCTGGCGGAACCGAAACTGATCATTATTTAGTAGGTTATTGCTGAGTAAATGCCACTTGATAGCACTGCTGATCACACCTTCCATAATTTTGCTGATGATTGAGCGTAAAATGATGCGGCGGTAATTGCTTGGGTTGGAATTGTCCTGTTTTTTCTGGACAGGACATACCTGGGCAATTTTCCATATTGCCAGGTAGATGGCAGTGTTGTAGCTGTATTTGAACAGCTTGGCTAGGAGCACATGGGCTCCTCCATCATTGAGGATAGGGATATTTGTAAAGCCTCCTCCTCTAGTGAGTTGTTTAATTGTCCACCACCATTCACGACTGGATGTGTCAGGACTGCAGAACTTAGATCTGATCCATTGCTTGTGGGATCGCTTAGCTCTGTCTATCACTTGCTGCTTATGCTGTTTGCAAGTAGTCCTGTATTGTAGCTTCACCAGGTTGACACCTCATTTTTATGCCTGGTGCTGCTCCTGGCATGCCCTCCTGCACTCTTCATTGAACCAGGGTTCATCCCCTGGCTTGATGGTAATGATAGAGTGGGGGGATATGCCAGGCCATGAGGTTACAGATTGTGTTCAAGTACAGTTCTGCTGCTGATGGCCCACAGTGCCTCATGGATGCCCAGTCTTGAGTTGCTAGATCTGTTCGAAATCTATCCCAATTTGCACGGAGGTAGTGCCACACAACACAATGAAGGGTATCCTCAATGTGAAGGTGGGACTTTGTCTCCATAACGACTGAGCGGTGGTCACTCTTACTAATATTGTCATGGGCAGAAGCATCACCAATGAATACAGGCCCAATCTGTCCTAACTTTCCTCATTTTATAACCTCTCCATCTTAGGTATCAGTCGAGTGAACCTTCGCTGAACTGCCTCCAATGCATTTATATTCTTTCTTAAATAGGGAGAGCAAAGTCACACATCACTCGAGATGTGGTCCCATTAATTCCCTGTACTACTGGAGCAAAACGTTTTTACTTTTATATTTCATTCCCCTTGCAACAAACGACAGCATTTCATTTGTCTTCCTAATCATTTAATGTACCTCCATGCTAACTTTTTGTGACTCATGTACCAGGACATCCAGACCCCTTTGTACTACAGAGTTCTTTAATCTCTCTCCATTTAAATCATATGCTGTTTTTCTATTCTTCCTGCCAAAGTGGTCAAGTTCACATTTTTCCAAATTATATTCAATCTGCCAAATTCTTGGCCATTCGCTTAACCTATTTATAATCCCTCTGCAGGATCTTCATGTCCTCTTCACAGCTTACTTTCCTACCTACCTTTGTGTCATCAGCAAATTTAACAACTATATATACACCATCCCTTCATCCAGGTCATTGATATAAATTGTAAATAGTTGAGGACTCAGCACAAATCCCTATGGCACTCATCATCTTGCTAACCCGAAAATGACCCATTTATGTCTACTCTCTGTTTCCAGTTTGCTACCTAATCATCTATCCATGCTGATATGTTAGCCTTGAACACTTATTTTGTTTAGTAACCTTTGATGTGGCACTTTGTCAAATGCCTTGAGGGAATCTAACTGTAGTGCAGTTACTTCCTCAAAGAACTCCAATAAATTAGCCAAACATGATTTCCCTTTCAGAAAACCACATTGAGTCTACCTGATTGCATTGAGATTTTCTAATTTCCCCGCTATGATCTCCTTATTAATAGATTCCAGCATTTTCTCTTAAACAGATGTTAAGCTAACTAGCTTGTAGTTTCCTGCTTTCTGTCTTTCCTCCTTTCTTGAATGGAGGAGTCACATTCACTATTTCCAAATCTGATGGGACCTTTCCAGAATCTAGGAAGTTTTGGAAAATTAAACCAATGCATCTACTATTTCAGCAGCTACTCCTTTTAAGAGCTTCGGATGAAGATCATCGGGAACTTGTCAACTTTTAGTTCTAATAATTTTCTCAGTACCCTTTTCCTGGTCATAGTAATTGTTTTAACTTCTTCCCTCCCGTTCACTTCCTGATTCACAATTATTTCTGGGATGTTATTGTATCCTCTACAGTGAAGACAGATGTAAAATATCTGTTCAGTTCATCTGCCATTTCCTTATTTTCCATTATTAATTCCCCATTCTCACTCTCTAGAGGGCCAATGTTCACATTTACTTATCTTTTCCATTTTAAATAACTGTAGAAACTCTTACTATCTGTTTTTATATTTTTAGCTAGCATTCTCTCGTATTGTAATTTCTCCCTCCTTATTAATCTTTTAGTCATTCTTTGCTGTTCTTTATACTCTGTCAATCTTCTGACCTGCCACTCATCTTGGCAGTATTATATGCCTTTTCTTTCAATTTCACACCATCTTTAACTTCCTTAGTTAGCCACGGATGGTGCGTCCTTCCCTTAAGAGTCTTTTCTTCTCACTTCATCTTTTCTGAATATTCTGAAATATCTCCTTAAGTCCTTCATTGCATCTCTACTGACCCATCCTTTAATCTAATTTCCCAGTTCACTTTAGCCAGCTCTGTCTTCATGCCCTCATAATTTGCTTTACTTAAATTTAAAACACTGGTCTTAGACCCACTCCTCTCTCCCTCAAACTGAATGTGAAATTCAATCATATTATGATCACTGCTAGCACAGGGTGCCTTCACTATGAGGTCATTAACTAATTCTGTCTCATTACCAGGTCTAGTAAAGCTTGCTCTCTGGTTAGCTCTAGAATGCGCTCCTCTCAGAGACTGTCCCAAACTCATCATCCAGGCTACTTTTGCCAATCTGATTTGTCTAATCTATATGTACATTGAAATCACACATGATTATTGCTGTGCGTTTCCCATAAGCTCCTATTATTTCTTCCCATCCCACAGTGTGGTTACTGCTGGATGCCTAAAAAAACACTCTGACAAGTGACTTCTTAACCTGACTATTTCTCATCTCCATCCAAACTGATTCTACATCTTGATCTCCAGCACTAATTTCACCTCTCCCTATTGTACCAATGTCATCACTAATTAACAGAGCTACCTCTCCACCTTTTACCAGCTTCCTGTCCTTCCTAAATGTCACGTATCCTTGAAAATTCAGGTCCCAGTCTTTGTCATCTTGCAGCCATGTCTGTGTAATGGCTATCAGATCATACATATTTATCTCTCTCTGCGCGATCAATTCATCTGTTTTGTGACGAATGCTACTTGCATTCAGATACCGAGCCTTTAGTTCTGTATTTTTACTATTTTTGTAACTTCTAGCCTTATCTACAGGTGCCCACTTAGGTTTGTACACTCTGTCCCTTCCTGTCACACTCTGATCATCATTTCCCTTGCTCTATTGTCTTGTCTTCTGTACTTATTTTATCACAAACTTGATCCCTCACACCCACTATTTAGTTTAAAGCCCTCTCTATTGCCCTAGTTATATGAACTACCAGAACACTGGTCCCAGCATGGTTCAGGTGGAGAACATACTGGTACAGCCCCCACTTTCCCCAGTACTGGTGCCAGTGCCAATGAATCTAAACCCAAATCTTTGAGCCATGAATTTAACAGAGATGGAACACTTTATTCATATCGGTAAATTGGGCTCCCACAGTGGAACTGTGGGCCTGATACATATTTAACAGTTGCCATGCTGGTTTCGCAGCGTTCAATAAATCTGCCAGTGGAAGGAAGGTGAGAGCTGCCGGCCTTACAAGATCAGTGCAGTTTACTGTATATCACCCTGCCCTCCTTGTCCTTTTCGTGCCCCAATTGGTAGCTAACATCTCCACCACTCCAAGCGCAGCTATCGATCCATCACATAGGACTCTAGTGATCTTCTGGCATGGAAGCAGGTGTCAGGGAATGAAGGGTGATTTAAGTTTACCCTGGACAGGAATTTGTGGAGTGTTGGGTGGGGTGGGGGTTTTAGATTGCCTAGCCCATCTTCCTGGTAACAGAAGAAAGCATATAATTTGACAGAAGAATAAGAAGTGGTTAGGGAAAGGCTAAACAAATTACTTACAAAGTTCCTGAACTTGAAGCTTGCGTGTTTCCATCACTTCCTTCTTGTGGCGATCTTGAGCCTCTTTCTTTAGACGCATCTGTTCACTGCGTTTGGCCCAAGTTTTCTCCATATCCGCTTCAATCAGTCGGTTTGCTTCCTCTTCGTTACGCTTATCGTCATCTGCTTTCTGAGCCAAATATTTTCGATAAGTCTGCAGTTCTCTCTGGAGGTCCAGCTAAAAAAAATAAATGTTTTAAAATTAACAGAGTTATGAGCAAAATTAGATTTCTCTCCTTGCTCTCCAATGGGCTACAAAACAACTGATATAAGCACTTGTGGCATATATGTGCACTCATTGTCATCAGATATAGATAGAATCCAACTATGACTGTCTGAGATAGCTTTCTCACATAAAACATTTCAGATAACATTGTGGCCAGCCCAAGAAACAGAACTACAGCACCTGAGCAACTAGAGCAGCAGGCAGCATTGTTATAGGCTCATAGACATTTACAGCACAGGAAGCTATTCAGCCCATCGTGTCCACGCTGGTCAACAAAGATCTGACCACACTAATCCCATTTTCCAACGTTTGTCCATATCCCTGGAAGCTATGACAATGCAAGTGAATATCTAAATACTTAAATGTTATGAGAGTTTCTGACTCAACCACCCTTTCAGGCAATGAGTTCCAGATTCCCACCACCTTCTGGGTGAAAAGATTTCTCCTCAACCTCTCTCTTAGCCTTCTACGTCTTACCTGAAATCTATGGCCTCCCTCCTCTACTAATGGATAAAGTGCCTTCCTATCCAACCTATCCAAGTCCCTCATAATCTTATACACCTTTATCAGGTCCCCTCTCAACCTTCACTGATCTAAGGAAAACAACCCCAGCCTAACCAATCTTTTCTCATAGCTCAGACCCTCCAGCTGAGGCAGCATCCTGGTAAATCTCCTCTGCACTCTCTCCATTGCAATCACATCCTTCCTATTATGTGGTGACCAGAACTCCAGGTGTGGCCTAAACAGCGTTTTATACAGTTCCAGTATAACCTCCCTGCTCTTGTATTCTATGCCTCAGCTAATAAAGGCAAGTATCCCATATGCCTTCTTAACCACCTTATCTACTTGCCCTGTTACCTTCAGGGATCTGTAGGTATGCATAACAAGGTTCCTCTGATCTTCAGTACTTTCCATCCTACCATTCATATTGTAATCCTTTGTCTTGTTAGTCCTCCCCAAGTGCATTACGTCACACTCTTCTGGGTTGAATTCCATTTGTCACTGCTCTGTCCACCTGACCAGTCCATTGATATCCTCCTGCAGTTTATGGCTATCCTCCCCACTATTTACCACCCTATCAATTTTTGTGTCATCTACAAACTTCTTGATCATACCCCCTACATTTAAGTCCAAATCATTTATGTATACCACAAACAGCAAGGGCCCAGACCAAGCCCTGTGGAACTCCACTGGAAACAGCCTTCCAGCCACAGAAACATCTCTCTACCATCACCATTTGCTTCCTGTCTTTCAGCCAATTTTGGATCCAACGTGTCACTTCGCCTTGGATCCCATGAACTCATACTTTCTTGACCAGTCTGCCATGAGGGATCTTATCAAAAGCCTTGCTGACGTCCATGTAGACCACATCAAATGCATTACCCTCATCAACACTCCTGGATGCTTCCTCAAAAAATTTTGATCAAATTTTTCAAACACGACTTTCCCTTAACAAATCCATGCTGACTATCCTCAATTAATCCCTGTCTCTCCAAGTGCAGATATATTCTGTCCCTTAGAATTCTTTCTAGTAACTTTCCCACCACTGAGGTTAGACTGATTGGTCTGTAATTTCTTGATCTATCCCTTCCTCCCTTTTTTAATAATGGGGCAACATTAGCAGTCCTCCAGTGCTCTGGCACCTCATCTGTGGCCAGAGAGGATGTGAAAATTGCTGCCAGGGCCCCTGATATCTCTTCCCTTGCCTCCCTCAGCAGCCTGGGGTACATTTCATCCGAGCCTGTAGATTTATCCACTTTTAAGGCCACTAAACCCGCTTGTACCTCCTCTCTCTCTATGTTAATTTTCTTTAATATGTCACAGTCCTCCGACTTGGGGTCTGGGTCTATATCTGCGTCGTCCTTTTCCATTGTGAAGACTGATGTAAATTATTCATTGAGGACTGTATCCACTTCTTCCGGGTCCACACAGATTGCCACTATGGTCTCCAATTGGCTCTACTCTTTCCCTAGTTATTCTCTTGCTCTTTATATATTTTTTAAAAATCCTTTGGGTTTTCCTTTATTCTACCCACAAATGCTTTTTCATGCACTCTCTTAACATTCCTAATTTCCTTTTTAAGATCCCCCTGCACTTTCTATTCTCCTCTAGGGGCTCCCTGTATTGAGCCCTTGGTGTCTGCCATAAGCTTCTCTTTTTTTCTTAATCCTAACCTTTATGTCCCTTGACACCCAGGGTTGCCCAGACTTGGTCCCCTCCCTTTGTCTTTACAGGACCATATTTGCCCTGTATTCTCACCATTTCCTCCTCGAGTGTCTCCCACTGCTCTGACACAGTTTTATCTGCAAGTAGCTACTCACTGTCCACTTGGGCCAAATCTTATCTCATCTTAGTAAAATTAGCCTTTCCCCAGTTTAGAACTTATATTCCTGGTCCAAACTTATCCTTTTCCATAACTATCCTAAATCTAACTGAATTATGGTCACTATCTCCAAAATGCTCCCCTACTGATACACCTTCCACCTGCCCGGGCTCATTTCCAAATATTAAATCCAGAACAGCCCCCTCCCTCATTGGGCTGTGTACTGGCTAAAAAAGTTCTCCTGGATGCAACTTAAGAATTTTTCTCCCTCCCTACCCTGCACACAAAAACTATCCCAGTTAATATTTGGGTAGTTAAAATCCCTTACTATTACTGCCTTTTTGTTCTTACACTTCTCTGAAATTTAATTACACATTTGATCCTCTATCTCTCCCTGGCTGTCTGGGGGCCTATAGTACACACCTAACCGCACATTTGCCTCTTTTGCGTTTTTTACTCCTACCCATATGGCCTCATTTGATGATCCTTCCAAGGTATCATCCCTCCTCACTGCTATAATTGATTCCT
The DNA here is from genome assembly GCF_017639515.1 of Carcharodon carcharias. Taxonomy (NCBI): domain Eukaryota; kingdom Metazoa; phylum Chordata; class Chondrichthyes; order Lamniformes; family Lamnidae; genus Carcharodon; species Carcharodon carcharias. The sequence goes on along the minus strand of NC_054467.1, from coordinate 221,571,497 downwards.
TGATCAATATTGATACTCCCCCTCCTCTTCTATCCTCCTCTCACTCTGCCAGTTTAGTTTAAATCCACCCCAACAGCATTAGCAAACCTCCCCACAAGGACGTTGGTCCTGTTCCTGTTCAGATGTAACCCGATCAACTTGTACAAGTCCCACCTCCTCCAGAAACGGTCCCAATGCCCAAGGAATCTAAAGCCCTCCCTCCTGCACCATCTCTCCAGCCACGCATTCATCTGCTCTTTCCTTCTGTTCCTATACTCACTACTGCGTGGCACCGGGAGTAATCTGGAGATTACTACCTTTGAAGATCTGCTTTTCAATTTCCTAACTAAGTTTCTTCCTAAAGTTGCTTGCAGCACTTCATTTCTCTTTCTTCCTATGTCATTGGTCCCAACATGGACCACGACCTCTGGTTGTTCGCCATCCCCCTTCAGAATGTCCTGCAGCCGTTCTGTGACATCCTTGGCCCTGGCACCCGGGAGGCAACATACCATCCTGGAGGCATGTCTACGGCTGCAGAAGCGCCTGTCTACTCCATTCACTAACAAATCCCCTACCGCTATTGCCCTTCCACACTTGTTCCTCCCTCCCTGAGCAGCTGGACCACCCACAGTGCCATAGCCTTGGATCTGGCTGACTTCCACAGAGGAACTATCACTCTCACCGTTTTCCAAGGCCAGAAAACGGTTTGCTAGCTAGATGCACTCGGGGGATTCCCTCACTACCTGCCTGGTCCCCCTCCTCTGTCTCACGGTCACCCACTCCCCCTCTGCTTGCACTTCCTTAAACTGTGGGGTGACCACGTCCTGGAACTTGCTATCCATGAACCCCTCAGCCCCGTGAATGCACCGTAGTGCCCCCAGCTGCCGCACAAACTCCAAAACCCGGAGTTCAAGTTGCTCCAGTTGGAGGCACCTCCTGTACACAGTCCTCCAGACTGCCAAAAGCGAATAGGATTCCACACAAAGTGCAGGATATTCAAATCATGGGGCTGAGCTCCCCAGGCATATCTTGACCAAATAGAATATGGATCCTTGCTTTTATTTTAGCCTTACTCCTACTTGAGTATAGACTAGATGCTAGATCCTCTAGATAGACTAGATCCTCTCATGCTGCTGACCACCTGTTCCAGGGTCCTCCTCTCACACTCTTCTCTAGGTGCTGCTGACTGCCTGGCCCAGGGTCCTCCACTCGCACTCTCCTCTAGGTGCTGCTTACTGTCTGTCCCAGGATCCTCCTCTTGCACTCTCCTCTAGAGGCCCAAGAAGCAGAAATACAATGTAGGTGCAGTTGGAGTGACAGGGAACTTTCCAAAACAACCACAGAGAACAACTGAATTAGAGGCCTCACAACCAGTGCGGAGGGTGGAGCCTGAGGAATTACAGAGAAGTATTTAGGATAAGTGTGTAAGGGGATGAAATAAATTAGGTAGACACTAACCCCAAAGGGACCCAGATCTGTATCTATTAAGTATCTAGTACTTACAAATATTAAATAAGAAAACAATGATTAGGAGGAATTAAAGGGGTACTGAGATAACACAACACGTAATAAAGTACGATATACATGCAAATGTTTTCTTTTTATATATTATGGTACAATATAAAGCAGCTGTTACCTTTTTCTGCAATTGCTCCTTGGCAACATCAGAACTTTCCTTCAGTGTTTGTTCCTTTATCTTTGTATCAAGTGCCCGCTCCTCTTCCTTCTCTTTTGCTAATCGTTTTGTCTTCAGCGCCATTGATCTGTTCAAACCGACACGGAATTCCTTCTGTTTCTGAGCTTTCTCCCTCGCCAGCCTTTCATCTTCCAACCTCGAAAGACGTTGCTTTTCTTTCTGTGACAAGTATACAGCTCCAATAAGAGAGATGACTAAGCTCTTAACAATTTCTTTGCTTCTGGACATGTTTAAGATCCTTCAAAAAAACTTAAGACATTGATACCAAATTCTCTCATCTGGTCCAGTAGGTTTCCACTATAACTTAGATAAACCTCATCAGAATAATGAATGTTTATTAACCTGAAATGTTAACTCTGTTTCCCTTCTTTAGATGTTGTCTGACCTGCTGAGTACTTACTTGCAGCATTCTCTGCCCATATTTTTTTGGAAGTTCTAGTCAGCCTTGCAAGGTGCGGAGCCTCAGCCTTCCCATTACTAGGCCAGCCATATGAGGGTGGTTAGGGCTGGAACAAGGATTTCCAGCACTAGGAGTTCCCATTTCCCTGGCCCATAAGAAACCCAACATAAGATTGGAGGCCAGAGCGGAAGTGGCCATCAAAGACTGGGGGAGCATCCTGGACCATCAGATGTACCTTTTAAGGTAATTTTCTGGATTGTATGGGTGGGTGGAACGAATTCATGGGTCTTTGGGGTGGGACATTTACATTTTAAGCTGACAACACCAGCTGGCGGGCACCAGTAGTCACAATGCAGGCTTTAATGCTGAAACTGAAGCCCACATAGTTTCAGGGACATTATTTTAGAAATCATCCTTGCTTGCTTATTCTTCTGGATGAAAATCATTACCAATTTTTATTCCACAATGATATCTTGAAGAAACAAATAAAATAATGTGAATTGCACTCTACGAAAGTTGTCTGGCTGATCTCCCACTAGATCGGTAAGCCCAGGCCCAGGCCCACATATTCAACTAGTGAAAATCAGGCAGCTCAGAGCACAGACAGACAGGAGTCTATTTTGCTGCAACTATAATTGTTTTGTACTGCACTTTATTTCCAGTGGCATGGATCAGTGAAGTAAAAATGTGGGCACTTCATTTATGTTTTAATTTGGGGTTAGGGACACCTGCATTTATTCCCCAGTGCCCTGACATGCAGGGTATGAAATATGAATTAAGACCATGTGGAATGGACAGTCAGAGTTGATAAGTATTTGGAATGTTTTGAAAAGGACACAGTGCTATTGTGTATTTTAGATATTTCTTATTTTCTTCTGCTGTTTCTTACATTCACATGAATCCTTGTGCCAATTGTTATAAATTATTGTTCACTGTTGTTCCCACACTATTACTGTCACTAATTGCTCTATGTTTGGAAGAAGGGAATGAACAATGAAGAGTTGCTAGGCATATATGCTGCACAAAGATGTCTCTGCCCACCCTCTAGTATCTTCTCATTTGTATGTAATGGCAGAGAGAGTCTTCTTTGTTTTGGCAGGTGATTACTGCATAAAGCAGCTTCTCTTCCTATGTAAGCTGGACCAGTAGTTCCAATTATACCATACTGCCTGATTAGCAGTAATATTGGGTGGAATTTTCCTTTACTGACTGTGGTGGGCGGAAGTGGAGAATTTAGTGGGAGGCCAAAAATCAGAAGCCCGCTGGCATACAAATAATTTGCAATTCTCCCAATGGCGGGTTAATGGCAGGTCGGGTATCCAGCTGCTTAGTGGCGAGAATGCCATTTGCATTCATTACCATCTCAGGAATGCTCATTAAAACAGCTTCTTGCCAGCTCACATGCCGCCTTTCAATCTTACATCAAGCCAGTGGGAAATTACATTGGTCTGAATCTCATTTGAAAAAGAAAGGGTGGCATACACATGGACCTCACTTCACTCACAACTTAGAGGTGAGTGCAACATAAACGGCCTACTTTCCATAGTGCTGCGCTGCTCTCATTGCGATGCAAGTGGAATGCCAAACTGCTGAAGCTGTAGGGTTGATCTGCTCCTGGTAGTTGCCTCCAGTCACAAGGGCCGGAATTTTCCAGCACTCTCGCGGCAAGGCCGGGGAGCCATTGAAAGCTCCAATCACAATCGGCAGGACCAGAAGATCCCACCGGCGTGAGGCACTGGAGAATTCTGGCCAAGGGCACCACTGTGCAATGGCTCTCAGGCAGGGCTCAACTTTCAGATACTGACCAGTATTGCGACCGGGGACAGGTACAGGGGTGGTATGCTCCCGGTAGGTGCCACCGTTGTCCAGAAGAACACCACTCTGCAGTAGTATTCAGGCAGGGCTGAGCATTCAGAAACCAGCACTTCAACTAGGGACGGGGTTGGGAAAGGGTGAATGTACAGGAGGCAATGGGAAAGAAAGGCTATACAAGGGGTTGGGGATGGGGAAGGGTGAACACATGAGGGGCAATGAGAAGGAAGGCTTTGCAAGGGGTTGGGGGTGAAGGGGGCATGATGGAAGGCGGGGGGGGTGCAGGAAGACTTCGTAAGGTGGTGGAGAAGGAGGGTGAATGATGGGAGGCAGAGAGTAGACCGAGGGGTGGGAAGCTGGAGCCCAACAAGGGAGTGGAAGGGATATCACATGTAAGAATGGGAAGGGATAGACACAGAATCATGAATAGGAAAGTAGTTGGGGGTAATTTTGAAGGCAGGCAGTGTATCAGGGCAATGGACAGTGATGTGAAAGTAAACGTCCTTGGTCTGGGGCTTCCAGTCAGGAGTCAGAGAGTCCAGACAACCCTGGGGCTCAGTGGAAAGCAGTCAGAGAGGAGGCTGTGAGAACCTCACAGTCAACAGTCAGACAAGTGCAGCGGGCCAAGCTGCAGGAGCACAGTGTACTCCCACTCCAGGGAGGGGGAAGCACTTGTGCTCAGTAGGAATAATACTTAATCTTAATATTCACACCAGAAAATACATAATACTGATGAAATGAAAAATCCTCTTGTGCTCACAGTGCCTTAAACTTACATTTGTGGAGCTGCGTCTTGGTGCCCCCACTAATCGCTGGCAGTGGCATTGGAGGCAGCCTGCTGACACTGCTGTCCTGTTGGCCCAGATGACCTTGATGGTCATCCTCTGGCTGAAGGAGCTTGAGTGGCCACCACCATGGCTGTGCACTCGTCAGTCCTTGCGGCCTCATCAGATGCCACGGTCACTGGCAGAGGGGCAGAGGAACTCCTGCCATCATCCTGTGAGGAGCCTGCAGAAACAACAGGAAGCTCTTTGGCCAGCATTAGGTTGATTTGGACCTCCCTGATTGCCAATGATGGATGGGCACCTAGCAAAGAGACTACGTGCATCATCCATCTCTCACAATGTGAGGGCTTGCAGGTCCGAGTGCAACCACAGGAACCCCTGATTCCGCTCCTGGAGCTGCTTCTCTATGGAGAGTTGCCACTCTCTCAATGGAGGTGGCTGTGTGCTTAGTGCTCAGGTCAACGCAGTGCTCATGCTCCACATGGATTCTTCCATGACAGACACCATGGCATTCAGACCCTCAGGGATCTCCACTAGATCTTCCCACGCATCCCACTGGACATCCAGCATCTGTCACCTGATTGGCAACTCCAGAGGCTCATCATCTGTCTGAATTCAGCATCATCCTGGTCTCCAGCAGTTCTCCAACCACTGGCACGCTGGGTACTCTATGCCTCCACCAGCTCCTCATGCAAGTATGCTGTGCCCTCTCCACTGAGCATTACCATAGGAGCCAACGAACTAATGCCCACTGACATGCATGTATCTGCGCTAATCCCTGGTTCAGAGAGAGGATGTGGCGCATGTGGATCTTGGGTGTCAAGGAAGGATCCTTGGGGTCCTGGAAGCCTCTGGAGGATGGCGCATCTGAGGAAGGAAGACAACATGTCAGTAGTATCAATCGCCACATAGTAAATGTGCATGCTAGGCGGGCTGGTGTAACAATGAAAAACTGCATCATAGTGCTATCGTAATTGGAGGATCAATGGGCACTCTTGCTTTGAACTTTTCACTTCAAATGAGGCAACCCTACATTGTTTGCACTCTGCGCCACTCTCACATCTGTCCACTGCACTTACCTTCCTCCGAGACCCTTGCCTTTCAATAACTGGCAGACCAAGATCCGCAGTGGCATTCCAACTCTAGGGCATCCATGATGTACCTTGTGAGGGTGAATGTGTTGGGCAACCCACCATCATTCTTGTCTGCTTAATGGAGTTATGACTTCTCTTCTCCTGAAAGGGCAGATGAGAATTCATTACTGCTCCCTATCCCTGCAGCAACATCCCAGCCTGGTCCAGCCCCACTGAGAACCAGGTTGCGGGATGCATCAGAGTAGCACATCTCACCCTTCCATGCACTCAGGCCAAGCGGGCAGACCTCCCAGCCTTGGCCGGTGCAGCCTTCAGTGCAAGTTGGCATACACACACACACACTTACAACCCTGAGCGCCATGAGAAATGGCCACCTGTCAATACACCTCCAAACAGTACCATGCCAACTCGGTATTCACCCTCACCGAGTGCAGATCATTAAATCTTTTGTGGCACTGGACCCATGTGGTCCACACCACATCATGCCCACTCACCTTGGCTGCCACCTCTGGCTAGGCCTTCTTTGTGAGGCGCGGTGGCCTCTTCTTGCTATCCCGTGGCATCAAAATGTACCACCTGGCATTTACTTCCTCCGTCAGGGTGCTCTGGCACTCAGAGAAATGGGGGGCAAAGTGCCCACCAGACTTTCCCTCCCATCTGGCAGGCCCACCGGGTCCTGAGGCCATTACAACTGAACAGTTAGAACTGATTAAATTTTGGGCTCCTCCCTAACACCTGGCAGCATTCAGGGAGCTACCGACTTTTTAAAACCACCACTGGGTCCCCATTGAACCTGGCGCCCGACAAGCTCCTGCCCCTGCCCAGAACAGCAGCCATCTCAAAGGACAGGTTCCAGACTGGGCCAGCCAGCCTGAAATCGCATTCCCAACGTGATGTCGTCCGGGAGTGGATTCCACATTTACTTCCAGGCCCACCAAACGCACATACCTGACAGGCGTGAAATTCAGGCCACATAATTACAATGCCTTCAGTCAACCAAGCCATTCACATAAACATAAAATGCATTTACAAAAGTGCAACATTTTCAGTGCGGTATGTCATGAAAATATAATAATTTTAATAATATTGTGATTTATTGTAAAAGTGGGTTAATAGAGAGGTTTGGATTACTTTCTCTGTGAGTATGTGTGTGTGCTAGTGTGTATGTGTGTGTGTGTGTGTGTGTGTGTGTGGAAGGGGGGGGGAGATTTAATTGAATTGGAGACAGCTGGTCTGGAGGTTTTGAGTTATCAAAAGAAGCTAGGTTTGAAATGCTAAATACGTAAACATGGCTGAAGTTTTAGAATGTGAGGTGTGAGGAACATTTGCATTGTTAGATAAACCAGAGTAGTTTGAATTTCAAAGAGATGGTAAGATGTTACATCTAGCCAGAAGAAGCCAAGCCAAACAGTGTGTTTATTTTTCACAAAGGTTACTGATAAAATTAGCACTTTGAAAAGATTTATATTATGAGAAAGGTAATGTTTCAAAGACATGTTGGAACAATTTGCAATTAAAAGGGAGAAATGTATAAAGGAGATGAGGCTATGTGTAATAGAAGAAGGCATTCTAAGATCTAACACAAGTGTGAAAAGCCTCCAGCCTCTGTGCATCAAGTTGCTGTCTGCAGGAATCGAAGATGAGAAAACTCACTTTGAATGTGACTGTCCAGGGTATTGTGTCACTTTGCCTGGGTCTATTTAAATCTAGTTGTTTTTACTGTTGCCTTAACAGGGGTGTAACTGGAAACCCCAGGTTAATTAGAGGTTTTAGGAGTTATTATAACAGTAATTTGTAGACTTATGCATGTGTTTGAAATATTTTCTTTCGTTAATAAATACTTAAATTAGTTTTCTAAAAACCTCAGGAAGTTGCAGTAGTCTTATTATTTCTGAATTCAAGGCATGCATCTCGAAATAAAATACAAATTCCAAAACAGTTGTGACCGTGTGGTCAAGTTTCCCTCATGAATTTGATCTGCCTGGCACAAATCATCTGCCTCGTCATAACAGGTGGCATCAATATCACTTAATTTTTCTAACCTTAACACGATGCCTGGGTGCAGCCCCAACATCTGCAGCAGAGGTGGAGGCAGCCTGCTGACTACTATGTCCTGATGTCTGCAATGACCTTGGTAGACCTCCTCTGGTGGCCAAAGGCCTGTAGAGTCCTAGCCTGATAAGGGTCTCCTGCTTAGGGGCAGATGCACTCTCCTCAGCCTGAGCTGCTGGACTAGATGGAGTCACAGGCTGAGGGGACTCTGAGCGGCAGGACACCCTTGGAGAGTCAGGAGTGGAGGCCCCGAGGGTGCACAGCTGATGTTCATCCTCCCTGTGGGTGCCCAAGGGCCCCACCCTGGCTCCTTAAGGAGATTGTGCGCCTGGAGGGTGGTCAAATTGCCTCATTCCCCTGTCACTTACCCACTGATGGTGTCCACCAGGATGAGTGGACATGAAGTCCAGGACCGAAGGCAAATCCGGCAAAATCTGCTGGACCAAGGCGGTGATAGCCAACTTTCCCATGGTCATAGAGTCATAAAGGTCCAAAGCACAGAAAAAGGACCTTCGGCCCATTGAGTCTGTGCCGATCAAACAAGTACCTAACTATTCTAATTTTATTTTGCAGCACCAGGCCCATAGCCTTGTATGCCATGACATCGCAAGTGCACAACCAAATGCTTCTTAAACGTTATGAGAGTATCTGCCTCTGCCACTCTTTCAGGCAGTGAGTTCCAGATTCCCATCACCTTCTGGGTGAAGAAATTCTTCCTCCCAACCCCTCTAAGCCTCCTGCCCCTTACTTTAAATCTATGCCCCCTGGTTACTGACCCCTACACCAAAGGGAAAAGTTCCTTCCTGTCTACCCTATCTGTGTCCCTCATAATTTTATACACCTCAATCATGTCCCCCCTCAATTTCCTCTGCTCCAAGGAAAATAACCCCAGTCTATCCAATCTCTCCTCATAACTAAAACTCTCCAGTCCAGGCAACATCCTGCTAAATCTCCTCTGCACTCTCTCCAGTGCAATCACATCCTTCCCATAATGCAGTTTCCAGCACTGCACACAATACTCTATCTGTGGCTTAACCAGTGTTTTATACAGTTCCAGCATAGCCTCCCTGCTCTTATATTCTATTCCTCGGCTAATAAAACCAAGTATCCCATATGCCTTCTTGACCACCTTATTTACCTGTCCCGCTACCTTAAGGGACTAGTGGACATGCACACCAAGGCCCCTCTAATCCTTGGTACTTCCCAAGGTCCTCCCATTCATCGTGTATTCCCGTGCCTTGTTTGTCCTACCCAAGTGCATCACCTCACACTTATCTGGATTAAATTCCATTTGCCACTGATCAGCCCATCTATATCCTCCTGTAATCTAAGGCTATCCTATTTATCACCCCAGCAATTTTCATGTCATCTGCAAACTTACTGATCAACCCTCCTACATTCAAGTCTAAATCGTTCATATATACCACAAACAGCAAGGGACCCAACACTGATCGCTGTGGAACCCCAATGGACACAGACATCCAGTCACAAAAATACCCCTCGACCATCACCTTCTGCTTTCTGCCACTCAGCCAATTCTGGATCCAATTTGCCAAAATGCCTTGGATTCCATGGGCTCTTACCTTCGTCATCAGTCTCCCATGCGGGACCTTGTCAAAAGCCTTGCTGAAGTCCAAGTAGACTACATCAAATGCATTGCCCTCATCTACATACCTGGTCATCTCTTCAAAAAATTCAATCAAAATGGTCAAACGTAATCTCCCCTTAACAAAATGATGCTGACTGTCCTTGATTAATCCCTGATTTTCCAAGTGTAGATTAATTCTATCCCTCAGAATTGCTTCCAATAGTTTGCCCACCACTGAGGTTAGACTGACTGGCCTGCAGTTCCCTGGTTTATCCCTTCCTCCCTTCCTGAATAAAAGTACTACATTGGCTGTCCTCCAGTCCTCTGGCACCTCTCCTGTGGCCAGAGAGCTATTGAAAATTATTGCCAGCGCCCCTGCTATCTCCTCCCTTGCCTCACTTGCCTCTTTCATTATAACACGGTCCTTCTGCCGGATTTCCATACCCAGGTCATCTCTCTCACTTGTGAACACCGACACAAAGTATTCATTTAGAAACCAACCTACGTCTTCTGGCTCCACACACAAATTACCATTATGGTTCTTAATGGGCCCTACTCTTTCCCTAGTTATCCTCTTACTCTTAACATACTTCTAAAATAACTTTGGATTTTCCTTTATTTTACCTGCCAATGTATTCATGCTCCCTTTTTGCTCTCTTAATTTCATTTTTAAAGTTTCCCTCCTACACATTCCAGACTCCTCTAGGGCTTCCGCTGTTTTGAGCCCTCGGTATCTGCCATAAGCCTCTCTTTTTCTCTTCATCCAATCTGGTATATCCCTCAGCATCCAGGGTTCCCTGGATTTGTTGGTCCCACCCTTTGTTCCCTGGAATATGTTGGCCTTGTACTCTCCCTATTTTCTTCTTGAATGCGTCCCACTGCTCTTCTGCAGATTTTCCTAAAAGTAGCTGCTCCCAGTATATTCTGGCTAAATCATATCTGATCTTATTAAAATCGGCCTTGCCCCAATTTAGAACTCTGATTTCTGGCCCATCCTTGTCCTTTTCCATAACAACCTTGAATCTAACAAAGTTATGATCACTATCTGCAAAATGCTCCCCCACTGATACCTCTACCACTCGCCTGGCTTCATTCCCTAAAATTAAGTCCAAGACCGCCCCCTCTCTTGTAGGACCTTCTACATATTGCCTTAAAAAGCTCTCCTGGATGCATTTTAAGAATTCTGTTCCCTCTAAGCCTATCACACTATGACTAGCCCAGTTAATGTTGGGGTAGTTGAAATCCCCCACTATTACTACCTTATTATTTTTACACTTCTGAAATTTGCCTACATATCTGCCCTTCTATTTCTCTCTGACTTATGGTGCACTCCCAGCAATATGATTGCTCCTTTTTGTCTTTCAGTTCTACCCATATGGCTGCATTTGAGGAGCCTTCTAAGATGTCATCTGTACCACGAGGTGCTCACATATCGGCACCACTACATCAAAGAGAACACAGATGGACTCCTCCATCCTTCGCTCTAATGTGCTGAGTGACTGCCAAATCTCTACCTGATGTTCCATCGCATGTTGTTCCACCTCCAGCATTGAGTTGGCGGCCGTTCGCAGAGGCTCATCATCTGACTTGGAGTGAGCAAATGGCTGGTCTCCACCAGCCCTCCGAGTGCCAGATACCTGGGCTGTCCCTGCCTCTGAATGCTGCGGGGATCTGTCAGTGAGGTGTTCTCCAGTAGGTGAGCCAGAAACTAAGCTAGAGCTATAGCCAACCGAGGTGTGTGTCTCTGGAGGGTGCGGGTCAGCACAGTGACGGTTCTTCCTCAGCTTCCTCTTCTGACATGGTCTGGGGCTCGGACTTATGGTGGACAATCATGTGGACCTCAATCTGCTGGTGCCTGTAAGATAGAAAATAGGGTTTCAGTTGATGAGCAAAAGGATTATAAGATTGCCTGTCACTCACTGTGATTTCCAGGATGTGATGACCTGATGCGGGTGTGATCCATACTAGATTGCTGAGACAATTTGATCTCCCCTTTCCCACAGTAGCGATCCCTGTCCTCCCCAGCAACCTTGGCTGCAGCCTCCTCGAATTCACTGAGGACACTGATATTGGCCATGCCTCCTCCGGTCTGCGCTGTTTCCCTTCTGTTGTGGGCAAGCTTGCCCTGGTTGAAAACAAAAGAAAGAAACGTGTTGAGCAGGGATGGAGCTGAGGTTGGGAAAGATGCATGTTGGCTGTGTGTGGTGAGCCCTCCCAGAAGGGGCTGAGGATGGAGTGTGAGTAGCCTGATAGATGAGATGGTGATGATGTGCAAGTTTCCATAGACAATCATGGGTGATATGTGTTCCCCTCTAATGGTTTTGTGGGATCCCTGACGAGAGTAGGCCTTTGAGTTCATGATGCCATGATGAGAGTTTGATATTGGAGGGAGTAGAAGGATAGCTTACCCTGGCAGAATGGATGAGATCATTCATCTTCTTCCTGCACTGGATGGAGTTTCAGGCACGGTTGCCAGCCATGCTTATCTACTCTGCTATGGCCTCCGAGGCCAGAGAGGTGAAGCTGGTGTGCATCCTGGAGCTATCCCTGGGATACAGGAAATGCCTGTTCATTCGTACTCCTCTGATCAAGGCCTCAAGGACCAGGTGAGTGAAGAAGGGTGCTGCCTTCTTCTCAAGGCTTGCAGCCTTCTTGCTTTGGGTGGTAGACATCTTGAAGGGTATCCTGGAGACAGGTGAGCTGGAGGGAGTGAGATGAGTGTGCTCCAATGGGTTTTAAATATGGTGCCAGGGCCTTCAACCCCACCAGGTAAGGGCAGGGTGCATGAATCAGCTTGACCCGCCAGGTGATTTAGAGAAATAATATTAAGAAGCTTCCAAGTGCTGAAGCAGGTGCGATGTTCCGCCATTTTGAGCAGCATGATATGCATTGCTAAACCTGCCCGCTACCACATTTGGTTCCAAAAATGGGAAATTCCGCCTAGTGTGTGTTATCCTGGAAGAATCAGAGTATGCCATGTCTTCAGCCATACACTATGAAAGGAGGCATGCTTGGGTGATTGACCATGCTAGTACAAATGTCACTAACCCCACGTCTGAAACATACCTTGTCATGAGCATAGACAACCATCTTCACAGGATCTGGGTCAGCAGAGAGCCAGATACAGATCTGCATTGTCTCTGTAAGAACATCTGCAGTGACCGTGCACCATGGGGTTGGGACAAACATTGACACCACTAGTCAGCTAATCCCTGAAACTTGACTCCAATTCCTTGCAGGCATATTGCAGTATTGACCTGTGAGGATGGTATTGTCACAAGCTTCCGAACAGCCACCTCATGCAACACTACCTCCACTTCAGCAGCCATCAAACACATCCCTGCAGCTCCGTGAATGTAGCTGGAGTTCATTTACCACTAAAATTGGCTGTACTTGAGTTCCTTCTGAATTTTTGTCCCATATTCTCACACTTCCTTTTAATTGTCCCTTCCCCCTTAAGATCGCTTACACACAGCAGCATGTAGTGGTATTGTCATTGCACTGGTAATCCAGACACCCAGCGAAATGCTCTGGAGGCCTGCGTTCAAATCCTACCACAGCAGATGGTGGAACTTGAACTCAATCAAAATCTGGAATTAAAAATCTAATGATGGCCACGAAACCACTGTCGATTGGTTCACTAATTTCCTTTAGGGAAGGAAATCTGCCGTCCTTACCTGGTCTGGCCCACATGTAACTCCAGATTCGCAGTAATGTGGTTGAATCTTAAATGGCCTCTGAAATGGCCTAACAAACCACTCAGTTGTGTCAAACCGCTACAAAGTCTCAAAAAAGGATTGAAACCGGACAGACAACCCGGCATCGACCTTGGCACGGGAAGCAACAAAGGCATACCCAGCCCCGCCAACTCTGCAAAGTCCTCCTTACTAACATCTGGGGCTAGTGTCAAAATTGGGAGAGCTGCCTCACAGACTAGTCAAACAACAGCCTGACACAGTCATACTCACGGAATCATACCTTACAGATCATGTCCCAGACACTAACATCACCATCCCTGTTTACGTCTTGTCCACTGGCAGGACAGACCCAGCAGATGTGGCAGCACAGTGATATACAGTCCGGAGGGAGTTGCCCTGGGAGTCCTCAACATTGACTCTGGCCCCCATGAAGTCTCATGGCATCAAGTCAAGCATGGGCAAGGAAACCTCCTGCTGATTACCACTTACTGCCCCTCCTCAGCTGATGAATTAGCACCCCTCTATGTTGAACATCACTTGGAGTAAACACTGAGGGTGGCAAGGGCACAGAATTTACTCTGGTGGGGGAATTCAATGTCCATCTCCAAAGGTGGCTCAGTAGTTTCACCACAGACCAAGCCGGCTGAGTCCTAAAGGACATAGCTGCTAGACTGGGTCTGTAGCAGTTGTTGAGGGAACCAACAAGAGGGAAAAACATACTTGACCTCATCCTCACCATCCTACCCACCGCAGATGCCTCTATCCATGACAATATTGGCAGGAGTGATCATCGCACACTCCTTGGGAGGCGAAGTCCTGTCTTCACATTGAGGATGCCCTCCATCGTCTTGTGTGGCACTACCACCTTGCTAAATGAGATAGATTTCAAAGAGATTTAGCAACTCAAGAGTGGGCATCCATGAGGCGATATGGACCACCAGGAGCAGCAGCAGAACTGTACTCAACCACAATTGTAACCTCGTGGCCTGGCATATCCCCCACTCTGCCATTACCACCAAGTCAGGGGATCAACCCTGATTCAATGAAAAGTGCAGGAGGGCATGCCAGGAGCAGCACCATGTTAATATGGCAATCACCTTTTTAAAACCAATTGCTAGTTAAACAGGTGATGGGCATTGATTATCCCATCCAAATAGAAGAGAAAGATAGAGCTGGAACACTTAGTGTGGAAGCTACTTGGAAGTCAGTAGCACTGAGGCATTGTCTTGAAAATAAACCAACTTAAAGCAAAAGACCAGCCTGGATTTAATGCTTCCACCACAAACTCTTCTTGTGATTAACACACCAGGCACACCTACAATAGATGTGTCAACTTGGTGAAGCTACAACACAAGACTACTTGTGTGCCAAACAGCTTAAGCAGCAAGTGGTAGATGGAGCCAATTGATTCCACAACCAACGGATCACACCAAGCTCTGCAGCCCTGCCACATCATGGCATCATGAATGGTGGTGGACAATTAAACAACTCACTGGAGGAGGAGGCTCCACAAATATCCCTGTCCTCAATGATGGAGGAGCCCAGCATATCGGTGCAAAAGGTAAGGCCGAAGCATTCGCAACAATCCTCAGCCAGAAGTGCAGCATGGATGATCCATCTCGGCCTTCTCTGGAGATCTCCAGCATCACAGATGCCAGTCTTCAGCTAGTTCGATTCATTCCATCTGATATCAAGAAACAACTGAAATCTTGCAAAAGCTATAGGCCCTGACAATATTCCGTCAACAGTACTGAAGACTTGTGCTCCAGAACTTGCAACACCCCTAGCTAAGCTGTCCAGTACAGCCACAAAGCTGGCATCTACCCGGCTATGTAGAAAATTGCCCAAGTATGGCACGTACACAAAAAGCAAGACGGATCCAACCCGGTCAATTACTGCCCCATCAGTGTACTTTTGATCATTAGTAAAGCAATGGAAGGGGTCATCAACAGTGCTATCAAGCAGCACTTGCTTAGCAATAACCTGCTCACTGACGCTCAGTTTGGGTTCCGCCAGGGTGACTCAGCTTCTGACTTCATTGCAGCCTTGGTTCAAACATGGACAAAAAAGCTTAATTCCAGAGGTGAGGTGAGGTGATGCAGCATTTAACGGAGTGTGGCATCAAAGAGCCCTAGTAAAACCAGAGACAATGGGAATCAGGGGGCAAACTCTCCGCTGGTTGGAATCATACCTAGCACAAAGGGAAATGGTTGGAGGTTAGTCATCTCAGTTCCAGGACATCAGTGAAGGAGTTCCTTATTATGTGGGGGGTAGGGTTAGTAAGTTTGCAGATGACATAAAGATTGGCCGGGTGTTTAACAGTGAGGTTAAGTGTCTTGGGCTACAGGAAGATATAGACGGGATGGTCAAATGGGCAGATAAGTAGCAGATGGAATTTAACTCCGAAAAGTGTGAGGTGATACACTTTGGAACGAGTAATTTGACAAGGAAGTATTCAATGAACGGCATGATACTAGGAAGTTCTGAGAAACAAAGGGACCTTGGCGTGTGTGTCCACAGATCTCTGAAGGCAGAGGGGCATGTTAGTGGGGTGGTGAAAAAGGCATATGGGACACTTGCCTTTATCAATCGAGGCAGAGATTACAAAAGTAGGGAGGTCATGTTGGAGTTATATAGAACCTTGGTGAGGCCACAGCTGGAGTACTGTGTGCAATTCTGGTCACCATATTATAGGAAGGATGTGATTGCACTGGAGAGGGTGCAGAGGAGATTCACCAGGATGTTGCCTGGGATGAAACATTTAAGTTTTGAAGAGAGGTTGGATAGACTTGAGTTATTTTCATTGGAGCAGAGAAGACTGAGGGGTGACCTGATCGAGGTGTACAAGATTATGAGGGGCATGGACAGGGTGGATAGGGAGCAGCTGTTCGCCTTAATTGAAGAGTCAGTCACAAGGGGGCATAAGTTCAAGGTGAGGGGCAGGGGATTTAGGGGGGATGTGAGGAAAAATCTTTTTACCCAGAGGGTGGTGACGGTCTGGAATGCGCTGCCTGGGAGGGTGGTGGAGGCGGTTTGCCTCACATCCTTTAAAAAGTACCTGGATGAGCACTTGGCACGTCATAACATTCAAGGCTATGGGCCAAGTGCTGGTAAATGGGATTAGGTAGGTAGGTCAGGTGTTTCTCGGTGCAGACTCGATGGGCCGAAGGGCTTCTTCTGCACTGTGGTTCTGCGATTCCGTGAAGTTTACCCTGAATAGCAAAGTCAAATAGATCCAGAATGTCCCAGGTTCAATTCCTGATCTACACTGAATTAGCTGACTGTGGTGGTGGTGGATTTATCTTCATCGTGTTTGGGTTAGGGTAGGGAAGAATGGTCATGGTTCCCACTTCTGTTTGCTATCATGCTGGAAGTTCATACATGTGGACTGGATGACATTTGCAGCAACCAAATAATCTATCAAAAATTCACACTTGAACAATGGCTACCAAGGTGAAGCAACAAAGTTCACCCAACATCCATGACTGTATCTAGCAAGGAGTTACTGGCCTAGGAATCTGGCAGCAAAGGCCTTCAAAATGATGGGCCTCGACATTCAGCTGTAAAAATTGTACCCTGCAATCCCCATTGGCCTATGCCAAATTTCTAGGCCACCATCTTTGGGTCAAGTGGAAAAAAAAAATTGACATGGAGAACAAAAAAATGTAAATGAGGGAATTGGCACCTCAGGTGACTGAGCTGAGAAGACGACCAATAAAGAGGTGAAATAACATGCAACCCTGCTCAGTCAATTTATATTCTTTTCTTACCATAGCTTTTGCCTCTTCTTCTTTCAGCCGTTTCTGATCCATGCGTTTAGCATTAGCTTCTGCCATTTGTTCCTGTAGACCAGCCAGGACTTCTTGCAGTTTCTCATTTTGCTCTCTCATTTCTTTTTCCATCCTCTCCTCTTTGGCAAGCCGGTCCTTCTCCCACAGCTCTTCGTACATCTGCTCCTCTTCCTTCTGCTGATTCTGCAGTTTCTTGTTGAACTCAATTTGCACCTTCCTATCCTTGACCAGCTCTAGCTCTCGCTGATGAGATAGCTTTGTCTGCAGCTCCTCACACTGCTCCCTAAAATATATACAGAAATCAGACACAGGTGGAGAGGCTGAAATGCTATACTGTAACAATCTAAACTTTCTGATATAAATGGCTTGAATATGGTAACATAGTGGTTACGTTACTTGAATTTTCAATAAAGATCTTTAAAAACAAGCATTAATAATGACTATAAAGAATGGACTTGAAACCCTTGATTAGTTAGTATTGTCAACATAAGAAAAGTCCGGATTTTGCAAAATGAGCCATTTGACATGGCCTACCAAGGATCATGTATGTGTTTACTACAATATTGACAGCTATGTTAAGTCAACAGACAGGATGTGTCAGCAAGACTGACTTTAGTAAGAAGAAACATTGCTAACAGTTGCAGAGATAATGAAGTAAGGCCTACAGATCTAATAAGAAATACTTTAACGTTCTGAGTTCCAAAACAACACATATTTAGTGCGATGATCATACAGCAGATTTTGGAAAGAAAAATATAGAGAACAGCACATTCCACAAGTGTTTTCAGGAGCATCACATGCAATATCAAGACAAGGCAGCATAGAAAAAAAAACCTTCTTATTCCCACAAGAACAAACTCAAAGAATTATTTGACTTCAGTTGCACTCACTAGGAAAACGTTTTCTGAGAAGCCACAACTTTATTTGCATGGCTCCAAGATGACAAAGGCTGGGACCTGAACATTCAACAGGACATAACATTTCAGAAGGACAGGAAGTTAGGAAAAGGTGGTTCATTGGCTCTGTAAGTAAGGATGATATTAGTATAATAGAGGGAAATATAATTCTAAAGATCAAGATGTAGAATCAGTTTGGGTAGTAATAAGAAATAGCAAAAGGTAAGAAGTAATTTGTGGGAGTATTTTGTCGGCCCCCTAACATTAACTACACTGTCGATTGGGGTATACAGGAAAAATTAACAGGAGCTTGTGAGAAAGGTACTGCAATAATCATGGATAATTTTAACCTACATATAGATTGGCCAAATCAGACTGGCAAAGGTAGCTTGGAAGTGTAGTTCATAGAATGCTTCAGGGACAGTTTCTTAGAGAGGCACATTCTACAGCCAACCAGACAGCAGGTTATTCTAGGTCTGGTAATGTGCAATAAGACAGGATTAATTAATGACTTCATAGTAAAGGCACCCCTGTGTAGCAGTGATCATAACATCCAATTTATGGGCGTGAAGAGCGGGTCTGAGACTTTTATTTTAAACATAAAGTTTGAACATTATGAGGGTATGAAGACAGAACTGGCTAAACTGAACTGGGAAATTAGGTTGAGAGATAGGTCAGTAGAAATGCAGTGACAGGCATTCAAGGAGTTATTTCAAAACACTCAGCAAAGATACGTTTCAGCGAGAAAGAAATAGTCCAGGGGAAGGACGTATCATCTGTGGCTAACTAAGGAAGTTAAAGATAGATTCAAATTGAAAGGAAGAGCTTAAAAAAAGTGCAAAGATGGGTGGCAGGTCAGAAGGTTGAACAGAATATAAAAAAAGACAATGAATGACTAAAATTATACGGAGGAGAAATTAAAGAATGAGAGAAGCTAGCTAGAAATATAAAAACAGCTAGTAAGTGTTTAAAATGGAAAGGAGTAAGTGAAGTGAGTGTTGGTCCTCTAGAGTCTAGGGAATTAATAATGGAAAATAAAGAACTGGTGGGTGAAATGAACAGATATTTTACATCTGTCTTCACTGTAGAGGATACAAATAACACCCCAGAAATAACTAAATCAAAAAGTGAAAGGGAGGAAGGAACTAAAAGCAATTACGGTCACTAGGGGATGGTGCTGAGAAAATTATTAGAACTAAAGACTGACAAGTTCCCAGATACTCATGGATTTCATCCTGGAGTCTTAAAAGCAGTGGTTGCTGAGATAGTAGATGCATTGTTTTTAATTATCCAAAGCTCCCTAGATTGTAGTATTTCTGAAAAAAGAGACATGTCTAAGTTTTTTGTCTTGCATTCCCCAGGGCACGTCACTAGAATACTAATATAAGGGGAAAACAACAATTTATACTGTATGTGAAGAGAGTGCTGATCGGTTGGCAAGTGGCTTTGCCATGGAGAATGCACCAGTGATGTTAAATGACAGTTAATTGCCAAGCATTGTTTGGAATTTAAACAAGGCAGTTTGACCCTGTCTGGTCAAGGCATTACCCTGAGGAATGAGTCAGCGAATGAAGGTAGGCTTACGGTAGAGTCAGCGAATGGCTGTCACTTATTTTGTTTAGCTGAAACAGACACAATGTGTGTACATGTTCTTTCTGTCTGCAAAGAACAGGACGCTGTGCAATATGTAGCTTCCAGTACACACAATTGCACCACACTGCGAGCCTGACTGACAATCTTAACTTGGTTGTCAGCATAATTCTTAGCAAACTGAGGATTATTTAGCAAATGCTGTCCAATTGCAGAATCACATCTAACGTTGGACACTTTTTGAGTTTTGCAAGCACGGGGTGGTTGGGTATGGTTTGTTCACTGCCCATTGCAAACAGTGGCTGGGACATGCTGCTTGATATGATCCACCAGTCTTTTGGGCTTACATGCATAGCATCATGCTGGCACTGAAACTGATATACACATTATTCGTTTGTTTTATAGGCAAAACGTCTTTTTCGCTTGATGGCAGCATCCTTTTAGTGGCGAATATCACTCGTGTTGCTACTGCATAGTAACAGTGTGAAACATCTAGCTTTACCTGTTGCTCAAATTTTTGAGATACATTGCCCTTCCAGGGTAATCTGAGGTAGACTAGGCATTTTTCAGGGGCTGGTGGCGTTGCTGGGACTACAAAACTGCCAGTAAACCATTCTGCCCTATGATTTCAAATACCTCCATGCCAGTCTGAGAATTTAAATTCAGTTTTAAAAATCTAGAAAGGTATCAGTAAGATTGATCATGAAGCTGCTGTATTTCTGAAGAACTAATGGGGTAGAATTTTGATTTTGATATACAGGTCCATTTAAGTCAACAAGGTGGAAGCTGCAATATCACCCTTTTTGCACTGCCTTACAAAACAAACAATGAAAGGAAACCTGTTATCCTTACTTGATATGACCCATATCTTACTCCAATCCCACACCAGTGGTGACCAGCAGTCGCTCCTGGTGCATTCCTGCATCTCTTGGCTGCACAAATAGTGAAGAAATTTTGACAAAGTTATGTCTTTTCTAGCAGCCTGCAGTGGTCCACTTAAGGACTGCTGGGTAGGCTTCCGGTAATCCTCGTTTTAAGGGTAACCTAATTTTGCACAGGGTGCCTCAAACAAGTATTATGTCCTTTGTTTTTGCCTGTTTTGTGTGTGGACCCTGGATGCTTTTCAGCTGATCCATTCAAATATAGTACACTTCTGGCTTGTATTGAGCAAAGCTTATAAGTTGATTTAGTGCAGAGTACCTTCAAATTTCTAGGCCCAAAACTCTATTTAGAATCTGCTTAATTTGTATTTTTTCCTCCACACTTCTCATTCATATGGATCAATATTGTGGTGTGTTTTGATGGCACATAATTTAAGGGAGTTTATCGAAAACATAATTCAGTTGTTTATTTGACACTTCCCATCAGATAGTATATGGAAACAAAATCACTGTCTCCTGCCTCCGACTAGGCACTTCACAGCCTTCCGGACTGAATATTGAGTTCAACAACTTTAGATCTTGAACTTCCTCCTCCATCCCCACCCCCTTTCTGATTCTTCCCTCTCCCTTTTGTTTTTTCCAATAATTTATATAGATTTTTCTTTTCCCACCTATTTCCATTATTTTTAAATGTATTCTACCCATCGTTTATTTCACCCCACCCCCACTAGAGCTACCTTGCTTGTCCTGCTCTCCACTCTTAATTAGCACATTCTTTTAGATAATATCACCACCTTCAACACCTCTTTGTTCTTTTGTCTGTGACATCTTCTGGTTATCTCCTCCTATCACTGCTTGCTTGTCCCAACAACCGCCCACCCAAACCAGCTTATATTTCACCCCTTTCCTATTTCTACTTAGTTCCGTTGAAGGGTCATGAGGACTCAAAATGTCAGCTTTGCTCTTCTCTGGCGATGCTGCCAGACCTGTTGAGTTTTCCAGGTATTTCTGTTTTTGTATTGAGTTTAACAACTTCAGACCATGAACTCTCTCCTCCATCCTGACTCCCTTTTTGCTAATAATTATTATATATTTTTTTCTTTTCCGACCTATTTCTATTATTATTTTTAATATTTATTCCATCCATTGTTTTATCTCCATCTTTTAGCCTATTTCGATCCCTTTCCCCCCACCCCACCCCCACTAGGGCCATCTGTCACTTGCTCATCCTGCTTTCTACCCTTAATATCACAATTGGCACATCCTTTAGCTAATACCACCACCGTCTACACCCCTTTGACCTTTTGTTTATGACATCTTTTGCAATCTCTTTACCTCCACCTATCACTGGCCCTCCATCCAGCTCCACCTGTCCCACCCTCCTTAAACAGCTTATATTTCACCACATTTCTATTTTTCTTTAGTTCTAAGGAAGAGTCATACGGACTCGAAATATTAACTCTGTCTTCCCCTCCACAGATGCTGTCAGACCTGCTGAGTTTTTCCAGCAATTTTTGTGTTTGTGTTGAATAATATGATTGGTTGGCTGCAATGTCATTTATTCAAACAATGAAAGGAAACCTGTTAACCTTAGCTGATAAGACTCATATCTTACTCCAATCCCACCGTGACCAGCAGTCGCTCCTGGTGCATACCTACATCTCTTGGCTCCACATATAGTGAAGAAATTTTGGCAAAGTTACGTCTTTTGTGGCAGCTTGCAGTGGTCCCCATGAGCACACTCCTGATTGGCTGAAGCTTCCTGTCACTCACTAACTCACAGCCAGAGTGGCTGCCTATCCGGCTGTTGAGTGGAGGCGGATTCCAACTGAAATAAAGGTTACTGCACGGGGGGGTGGGGGGTGTGTGTGTGTGTGTGTGGAGCTTTCAAACACTGGTTGATTGAGCAATCCAGAATCATTAAATATTATTTTTTTTTTAAATCAGTACCTAGGAAGTTTCTCCAGAGGAAGCAGATGTCGAGCAGGCTGGCCCTGATATTCCCAGGGTGCAGCACAACACAAGGGTTTAATTGAATGAGAGGTGTAAGTTAAAGTGGAGGGGCCTCAGCAGGGTTGAAAACCCAGGCATTTCAGCCATCTGGTGACAACTGTCAGGACACCAGGACGCTTAGGGAAAAGCCAGCCAAACTCTGGTCAGCCTAGTAAAGGGCAACCCCCACCACTCAAATGCTGTGGCCCCCTTGCCACCATTCCAAAAATTTTTTTCAAAAATGCCACTCCCACCCACCTGCCCACGCCAACTGTTTTTGGATGGTGTGTCAGTGAGAGTTTAAAAAAGAGAGTTCTGGCTGTTACAAGAGCTGTTTGTTGACATTATCCTAAGGCCGGTCATTATATCATTATTAATGCATGGCTGCTTTCCACAACCCACCATTGTCTCAGTAGCGAATTCCAAGTTCACAGTTTGACTGACAGCTCAAAGAGGTTATTGAAGAATTAACTATCCTTGATATGGGGTCATAAATACAGTTATTTATATATTGAAGGGATTAAGTTCTTGAGGGCATTTAAATGTGTTGAATGAGCTTTAATGAATGGGGGCATTTTTTTTATATATTGTGAAGGCTGTAATAGATATTTAGAACTTTATTTTGTTTCACCTCAAGATGGCCCCTGAGGTCTGCCCAGGAATGGATACTGGGCAAGTTGGAATGTAAGGTGTAAAGACAAAGGGTGGTAAGTCGGGCAGCATGGGTTTGCATTAAGTTTGCATAGGGTCTATAGTGGACCATGGAGGTGGTTGGGGCCATGGGTTGGCATCAGTCTGCATTAAGTTGGCATAAGGACTATAAAGGGCAGTGGGACTGGTGGGGGCATGAGGAGTGGTGAGAGGGTGTGAGGCTTAGAAAGCCAAATATTTAACAAAACAACTAGGACAAAGTCCCAGACAACAGAGATGGGCCTTTTGAGCAGCCCGCCTTGGCACTCACCAGCCCCTGCCCCCGCCGCTAATCTGCATTCGGGGATGGCATGCACATCTCCATCCCATACCATTCTGCACCTGCCCTCCCGAATGAAGTTCCACCATTCAGGTGAGTTTCTCCCAAGGTAGGCACTGCGAGCTGGAATATTTCCCAACTCCCGCTATCTGAATTGGGAGTGAAAATCCGGTCCATTGTATCCTCTGGCCAGTAAAGTACCCAGCATCCTTCACTGGCAGCATTCTTGTGTTTCTGGTGTAAGGGACATATCCCATATTACAGTTCAGTATGCAATCCATCAGGTAAATGATTTAAAACATACAAGTAGATTTAAAACCCAAGACATGCCCAGAGTTCAGGTAGCACAGAGCCACTCGGCGTCCCTATCACTAGGCAGGCACTCGGCTGCGTTAATAACATGAATAAATTCCGTGAATTTTAGCATTCTCATTTGTCCTGTTCTCTTCATTTCACTCCACTTAAGTGAGTTTCTGAGGTTGCACAAAAGCTGGGTTTCCTGCTTTAAAAAACAAGGATACATTCCTCAGTCCCAGAGTTTAGTCCAATATAAAATATTACCTGAACTGCTGATCAAGTTTTTCTGCAATCAGTTTTTGTCGTTCCCGCTCCCTTTTTATCTTCAAGTCTTTTACATGTTGTCTGATTTTTGCTTGTTGCTCTAAAGGCGTTTCCCCCATAAGGGATAGTTGATTCAAGTGTTCCTTTTCTTCAGCTTCCAGAAGATCTCGCAGCCTCAAAAGATTGAAACAAAATTGCATTTAAGAGCAATTATTGACCATATCAATTGCTATTGAAAAGAGGTTCCACACATAGAAATTTGTATCCATTATGGGAAAGCTTTACATCCACATACAGCATGCTAATGATAATTCAAAGTCATTTTATGTGCTAAAAACAAATGCAAGTTGAAATAAGCAAAGTTAAGTAAGTAAAGATTAAGTTGGCTGAACCAAAGAAGGTGATCAAAGACTGGAGTGAAAGTGATGGGTCTAAAGGAGATTCTTAAAGGTGGTAAGTTGATGGAGGCATTTAAGGAGAAAATTCCTAAGTATGATTTATGAGCAGCTAGAAGGCAAAGGGAAGGGAGGTGTACAAAAGACTGGAGTAGGAGAAATGGAGAGTTCTGGTGGGATGAGGGACGGGAGTATAGAGAGATTACAAAGGCAGGGAAGAACAAGGCCATGAAGGAATTTAAAAACAAGATGCAGTTGACTCTTAACTGCACCCTGAAATGGCCTAACAAGTCACCCAGTTCAAGGGCAATTATGGATGGACAACAAATCCTGGCCTTGCCAGTGACACCAACATCCCATAAAAAAAATAAAGAAAAAAAATCAGACAACCAACAATTCACCTGCAAGCTACAGGCCTGCAAAGATATCTTAAAGGACTGAACTAAATTTCATCTTTATAAATATCTTTTATTCTTAACTGCATTTAATCTTTGTATGTATTTAATTAGCAACTTTATTACTTGTACTTAGGTAACTTACAGCAGTGTTTTTGTAATAAACTAACCTTTATCCTGTTTAAGACGAAAGCTTTGCTGCTGCTTATTTTTTAAACTGAATAATTCACAAATTAAAGAGGGCTACATTCACACAAATTCTTAGCTCACGGACGACTTTGAGGAAATGCCTCTTACGTGGCCATGGCACAATAAAGTTGTTGCCTTAAAATGTCATGGGTACAGAATATATTCATTTTTCAAAGAGATTAGTTTTGCAAAATAAAATAAGTTTCCATTACCCATACAAAAGCAAAATACCACGGATGCTGGAAACCTGAAATAAAAACAGAAAATGCTGGAAATACTCAGCATGTCTAGCAGCATTGTGGGGAAACAGACAGTTTCAGGTGTGCGACATTTCATCAGAATCCATTAGCCATGTCTGTCTCTCTTACATATGTAAATAAAAATTGTACTGGTAATTCCCATGGTTTAATTTTACCTTCAAAATCCATTCAGCACTTCTTTAATTTTATTTACCTTTCTCTCCTTTGTTCTATGTCTTGTTTGTAAAATTCCATTGCCTTCTGGACCATATACCTAATGTTGTTCTTTAATTTCGTTTGTTCATTTTCTAGTGCAGTACAATTCTGGCTTTCAATCCTTTTTTGGGCCTTTACAAAGTTTGCATAATCTTCAGCAATTAAATCCAGTTTGAGCTCCTTCATCATATCTAAATTTGCGAAGTTACCTGAAGATTTCGCTAGCTGCCAAAGACAAAATTTGTAATAACATTCAAAGATTTATCACAGGGTTACCTTACATTACCCCCCCACCATTAAAAAAATACAAATTATAACTGATTAGAGGGGTTCGTAGCACAATGTTGAATAAATTAAAGGTCTTGGTTTGAATCCAGCCCTGTTTGGTTGTCTCTGCATAATGCTGGTATAATTTGAAGCTACTTCTGCTATGTCAATTTATATAACATACTGTTTGCCATTCCAGACTGGAGCTTTCCTTATCTCATCTGACTCTGCTATCCATAATCGTAGGATGGCAACTCGTACAGCAGCACAATGATTATGTTCCCAGTAATCCAAAGGCCTAGACTAATGATCTGGAGACAAGTTCTAATTCCACCAAGGGAGCTGGGTAATTTAAATTCAGTTAATTAAATCAATATGAAATAAAAAGCTAGTCTCAGTAACAGTACCCATGAAACGACCAGATTGTCACTAAAAACTCATTTAGTTCACTAGAGGAATTTAGGGAAGAAAACCTGCTGTCTTTACCCCGGCTTGGCCTAATCGTGACTGCAAACCTGAGCAATGTTGTCAACTCTTTAGTGTCCTCTGAAATAACCCAGCAAGGCATTCAGCTGTTTCAAAATTCTATTCAAAACTATAGTAAGAATAAAACTGGACGGATCAAGAATCAACCTAGGCACTGGACATGACAAAAGTACACTGAGCACAGTATACCCTGCAAAGTCCTCAGGCAGAGTTTTGGAACTCACAGTGGCCGGGAACGAAGGCGGGCAGGAACCAAAAAAATAGCCCGGTTGGCTGGCCTGCCAGTTCCCCAGCTCCATCCCGCCCTTAGGCCATTGTGGAGAAAGTGGGATGGTGGCATAACAAAGCTACTCACCTGCACCCAGGAGGAAGCTGACACAACTCGGTAAGCCTACTGGAGGCCAAACAACAGAGTCTGATGAGATTTTCCAGTCAGCCTCCAATAACTTCCAGGCAGAAGGGGCCAATTTTGGTGCCTGAAGGTGGCCACCTAGCAGCAGACCATGAGGCCAGGACTACTGGCAGGTCTAGAGGCCCTCCCAGCCTGTCTGATGCAGGAGCAGCTGCAGGCCATCCTGTAGAGAGGACACCCCTCCCACACACAACACCATGGTAGTCTGGCTGCAATATCCATTTTCTAATATATTTAAAATGGTACGAACGGCTTTGATTTTGAAGTGTCTTCTCTCTTATGTACACTTTACTGCAGCCTGCTGCTCCTTTCAAGCTACAAGGCCTCTGATTGGACCTCCAGCTTAGAAAGCCTAACCCCTGTCCTTATTGAGATGGTGAGCCCATGTCTTGGCCAATTAAGAGGGAAACGCATGAAAATTGGGCCGGTGACCATTTCCCCGTGAGGCAGGTTTGGGACTTAGAAAAGGCCTGACATTTCTCCTCCTCAGTGGAAAAATCCTTCCCCTTCTCCCTAGCATATGGGGACCCGTGCCAAAATTGGAAAAGCTGCTCCACAGACCATTCATACACAAAGAAACATAGCTTTTTGGCCATACCTTCAGAATTCTTCAGCGTCATTTCCAGGTATGCCTCCACGGGCAGGACAGACCCACCAGGGGTGATCGCACAGTAATATACAGCTAGGAGGGAGTTGCCCTGGGAGTCATCAATATTGACTCTGGAACCCATGAAGTGTCCTGGCATTAGGTTAAACATGGTCAAGGAAACCTTCTTCTGATTATCACCTACAATCCTCCCTCAGACGATGAATCAGTGCTCCTCCATGTTGAACACTACTTGGAAGAAACACTGAGGGTGGGATCGTCCCAGATTTGCACAAAGTGCGGTTGCGGGCGAGAAAAAGGAAGTTTTACCCACCGGCCGCAATGGCGGCTTTTTGTGCCCCGTTCCCGGTGCATCCCGCCTCATTAATAATGCATTCCTGAGAAACACACTGGATCACAGGCAGGGTGGCCGCTGATTCGCCCACCCCATCATCACCTCAGACCTTCAGTAATCCACATACCATATTTAAAGAGCGTGTCTGCACAGAGCTAGGGCTCTCTAAGGAATCAGAAGTTGCCGGAAAGTCATGGATGCCAAAAACAAGAAACATGCTGTCCCCAAATTTAGCAATGCCTCTCTCAGGCGCTTTATAGATGATGTAGAGACCCACTGTGAAGTTCTCTACTGCTGCTCTGGGCAAAGACTAACAAGCAAGGCCACCAATCCAGCATGAGAGGTGGTGGCAGTGGTGGTCAGCGTCAATGCCCTGCAAAAGAGTGCAGCCACCCAGTGCCGAAAAAGGGTGAATAATCTCCTCCATTCTGCCAGGGTAAGTCACTCTTCTCATCCCTCTAAACTTACATAATCACAAGTCCATCATACATTGACAGGGATCTCACTCACTGCCAGTTCAAGGGACATCACCATTCACTCTGTCACACACACCTTCATCTGCCCTGCAGATCGTGTCCTCATCCCACCCATGGCACCACTCAACACCCACATATGCTAGGCAGCCTTATCATCTGGCCTGGCATGCATCCTCCTTACATTCTCTCCATCTGTATTCATGGAGGACAAGCAGCCAAACAAAAGGGAGAGGTTGCAGACTGGTGGAGGAATGCTTGACCTCAAGGTCCTCACAGACTTTGAAAATTGAGTCATCCAGCTAGCCGGCGACGATCTGGACCATTCCTGTGCTGATGGTGAGGTCAACGGTGCTAAACCAAGCGAGGATCCAGCAATACAACATCCATCAGATAACCACGCTGTGAGAGAGTTCCCCTGTTCTGCAATCTCTTGCCATGAACTAGTTATCTCTCCTTGCTGTCACAGGCACATTTGGGAAGCAGCCGAGGGGGTCCACGACCCAGGTCCTTGACCAAAGCCCCAGAGAATCTGATGACAACCTAATTGAAGACATATCACAGCACTCACCCACACCCTCCACCAGCGCAGAGACACACACCTATGTGGGACCTAGTTCTAGAGTAGCCTCGGGGTCACAACCTGGTGAGCACATTGCACTGTCTGATCCACAGCAGGCAGCGGCAGGGACTTCCCAGGTTTCCGGCACTCAGAGGACTGCTGGAGGCCAGAAACCTGCTGAGTCTGAGTCAGATGCGGAGCCTTTGGACTCGGTCATACCTCAGTTGCTGGAGCTGCAAAGGCAGCATCAAGAAGGGATGTCTGCTGCACTCCTCAGATTGCAAGGCTTGATGGAAGAGTCCGTCCACCTTCAGTCTGAGGTGATGGCACCACCATGCCAACGAATTGAGATCAACACTGGTAGGATGGCGGCCGCCATGAAGACCTTGGTCCAGGACATCGGTCCTGCACTGCAGCACGGGCTGAACTCCATTGCTGACCATAGTTGGTCTCCAACAGTATTAGTGCAAGCAGAGTGCGAGGCAGCTCCATCTCACTCCAGCTCCCCCCTCTCCTCAAGGAGTCAGCCAGGGGCCCTCGGCACCCACAGGGAGGAGGATCAGCAGGTGCATATCCTGGGGCCATCCACCCAGGTGACTCTGGGAGTGCCCTGAGGAATGAGCCAGCAAATGGTTGTCACTTATTTTGTTTAGCTGAAACAGGCACAATGTGTGTACATATACCTTCTGTCTGCAAAGAAAAGGGCCCTGGGTATTAATACATGTAGCTTCAAGTTCATGCAAATGTACCACACTGCAAGCCCAACTGACAATCTTAAATTGATTGCAAGCGTAATTCTTGGCACACTGAGGATTATTTAGCAAATGTTATCTATTCACAGAATCACATCTAATGTTGAACATTGTGTTTTGAGTTTTGCAAGCTTGGGCTAGTTGGGTACAGTCGGCTGCAAATAGCAGAAGGGAAATACTGTCTGATATGATCCGCCAGTCTTTGGGACGTATGACCTACATACCTAGCGTCATACTGGCACTGAAATTCATGTACCATTGATCATTTGTGTGATGGGCAGAATGTCTTTTTGGCTTTATGGCAGCATTCTGTTAGTGGTGAATGCTACTCGTGTTGCTACTGCATAATAGCAGCCTGAAACAGCTAGCTTCACTTGTTGCTCAAACTTTTGAGACACCTTGCCCTTCCAAGGTAATCTGAGGTGGACTTTTCAGGGCCAAAAGTGATGGCTTTGGGCCCATTCGTGAGTTTGCAAGCCATACAGCACAATATGATCTGATCAGGGTAGCCATTGTCCCACAGGATGCCTTTGATGTGCGCTATTTCAGCATCAAACTTGTATGCTGAGCAAATGGCTTGGGCCCTGTTTACAAGGTTGACAATAAGACCAATCTAATAGCTCATGGAACTATAAGAATCCCAATGCGTATATTGACCAGTTAAGTTAGGCTTGTGGTAGATCATGGTAAAGAATCCCCTGGCAGATTTCTCAACTAGAACATCAGGGAAGGGGAGTTCATTTGACTGCTCCATTTCAAAGGTGAATTTGAGTGCAGGATGGAGCCCATTAAGACCTGTAAGGGATTATTACATGCAGCTGTGGATTTAAATATAGCAAGTGTATCATCCACATATTGGAAATATGTGAGAGGTAGGAGGTTAGGTGTCATTCCATCGAAGACACGGAACCCAACAAAGATGTTTGTCAGAGCTGGGCCTAGAGGGAATCCCATGGCAACACCATCTATTTAGGCATACATGGTGCCGTTAAAACTGAACTCAACTGCACAAGCTGCCGAGTTCATAAGTTCAATGAATATTGATTCACACAATGGTGACAAGTCTAGATCACCATGATATTGTGCTGCAGCACAAATATCTATGACTTTCTTAAATGGAACATTGGTGAATAGCTAGCAATTTCAAATGAGCACATGGACACAGCATTGCTATCGATATGCAGGTCCTGATTGGTCTTCACAAGCCTGAAGGAATCTTTCACCGTGTATGTGGACAACTTACTCAAAACTGGTTGTTTAACCGGAAGCCTCTGATCATCGCCTGCCCAGCAGACCAATTCTATGTACAGCAATCTCATCTTGCTGCATCACCACCCATTTTAAAGAAACTCTGCACTACTGTCTTCAGCTAGGAACTCGCTGGAAACTCTCCGAGAAGGAATCCCCCTCTGGACTTTGACATTCTAGATTCTGGAAGTCACACGAACTAATATTCATTTCTGTGGTTCTTTTATTGTTAAGTTATTCATAGTTGCAAATCTCCTCTTTTCTATCCTCCTCAATATATATGTGTGTGTGAAATTACAATCACACCCCCCGGGTTTGAATGTGTGAATAAACTAACCTTCTGACTTAATCATAAAAATAGAGTCTGGGCAAGTAACTTTAAAAGTTGGACCTCACAAACCAGGGTTGTGGGAAAACATGCTTCTGTCCATTTTTAAAAGCAATTAAAAAAAAAACCTTTGCTTACAGACAAAGGGCAAGAGGATAAAAGAGTTCAATTTGCCTCACTCCTTTGTCCGGAACATGCTATTTACATGGAATGTTCAGGACAGAAACAAGCTCAACTGGTTGATCCTCCAACACAAGCCTACCCACACTCTCCTGCATCAAACCCCGTCAACATTTATTTATTTTCCAAGTAACTCATTGACAGAATGTGTTAGTTTCTCTCCGGATTACCCCAATGTGCCACTTACCAAACCCACAGAGCAGGGAGTTGGGCCTTTCACCTCCCTGCCGCAACTCTTTTTTCGACATTTAGCCGCCATCGCCAGTTTTCTCCCACTCGGGCCTCCTCTGTTCTATCAGGTAGAGATCAATTTGAGGGGGTGTCAGAAACCAGCAGCACCTCCAACACCAACACCAACCCCAGCCCCAGCCCCAGCCCCGGTCCCGGTCCCTGCCAACCGCCCAGCAACAGTTGCAGGTCCGGTCACCATAGCAACCCCCAAACGCGGAGCCGCGCGCGTTTCCAGGGAGAGGACGCAGTGTCACCACAGCAACGGAACCAGATCTTATTACATTTAAATTACTTTTTGCTTAAGAAAAATACCCGGTATTCATGTTTCTGATATTTCACTTGGCAATTAATTCGACTGTGAAGAACTGGATTTTTAAAAAATAAACCGGTTTCTGCAGTGACGCGAGACCTGATTAACATACCGTCACGAGAGACCTCCCGGATGGGCGGGAATTTCAAACTGATGGAACCGTTAACAGACTTGCATTTTTTTTCTTTTTAAAAAAGGTGTTTAACAAGCAGATATTGCTTCTGACTTCAGGCAGGAATCAGCGAGAAGATTAAAAATTATACGATCAGGTAATTTTGGCGTTGTTCTTTTTGGCTCATGATTCAAATCGGTTATGGGAGTCGGCCGAGCCGTCAGATCCCCGCAGCCTGAAGTGAGCGAGGGCCTTGGTCTGTGGGGGCCTGGGCCTCAGGCTGTGAGTGGGTTGGTCTAGGGGGTGTAGGTATGATATATATATATAGATATATTTAGTCGGTTTGGGGGGAGGGAGGTTTCTGGATAAAAAGATTTCAGCTACACGGGATTCAGCTTTGGTGATTTCAGCTGTCACTGCTGGGAGCTGTTCAAAACGACTTGCCTTTTATACAGCGCCTTTCACGACCATCGGATGTTCCGAAGCACTTTTAAACCAATGAATTATTTTCTCTAAGCCGTCACTGGTGTAATGTAGGAAACGCAGCAGCGAACTTGCACGAAGAGCAATGTAATAATGACCCGGTCACTTGTTTTCGTGGTGTCCATTTGAGGGATTAAATTGTTGGCCAGGACACCAGGGATAGCTCTCATGCTCCTCTTCAAATTAGTGCCGTGGGATCATTCTTACATCAACCTGAACATAAACAATGAATCCAGTGCAAAAACAGAATTACCTGGAAAAACTCAGCAGGTCTGGCAGCATCGGCGGAGAAGAAAAGAGTTGACGTTTCGAGTCCTCATGACCCTTCGACAGAACTTGTCCAGTGTCTTTGTTATCATCAAGATGAATTAAGACTGTTAACACTTGGAGGTGGTAATGGAATCAGCCGGAAGATTACTGCAATACCCCGCCAAGTGTTAACAAAAACAGATTTGTTATAATGAAAAGAAAACGATTAAGATGTTATGCTGAAGAGTCATGAGGACTCGAAACGTCAACTCTTTTCTTCTCCGCCGATGCTGCCAGACCTGCTGAGTTTTTCCAGGTAATTCTGTTTTTGTTTTGGATTTCCAGCATCCGCAGTTTTTGTTTTTAAGATGTTATGCTGATCAGGCAGCATCTGTGGCGATTAACAGTTATTGTTTCAGTTGGGTGACCTTTTGTATCCACCTGAAACATTAATTTGGTTTCTCGCCACGGGTGCTGCTTGACCTGCTAAGTATTGGCAGCATTTCTTTTTGTTTTATTTTCAGCATCTGCAGTATACGACTTTTGTAAGATGTTATGCATACAGCATATGTTCTGGTTTTCCAAAACAAAAACAAAATTACCTGGAAAAACTCAGCAGGTCTGGCAGCATTGGTGGAGAAGAAAAGAATTGACGTTTCGAGTCCTCATGACCCTTCAACAGAACTGAGTGAATATTGGGAGAGGGGTGAAATATAAGCTGGTTTAAGGTGGAGGGGGGGGGGATGTGGTTGTAGGGACAAGCAAGCAGTGATAGGAGCAGATAATCAAAAGATGTCACAGACAGAAGAACAAAGAGGTGTTGAAGGTGGTGATATTATCTAAACGAATGTGCTAATTAAGAATGGATGGCAGGACACTCAAGGTACAGCTCTAGTGGAAGTGGGGTGGAAAGGCTAACAGGGCATAAACGATATAGATCTTAAAATAATGGAAATAGGTGGAAAAAGAAAAATCTATATAAATTATTGGAAAAAACAAAAGGAAGGGGGAAGAAACAGTAAGGGGGTGGGGATGGAGGAGGGAGTTCAAGATCTAAAGTTGTTGAATTCAATATTCAGTCCGGAAGGCTGAAAAGTGCCTAGTCGGAAGATGAGGTGCTGTTCCTCCAGTTTGTGTTGGGTTTCACTGGAACAATGCAGCAAGCCAAGGTCAGACATGTGGGCAAGAGAGCAGGGTGGAGTGTTAAAATGGCAAGCGACAGGGAGGTTTGGGTCTTTCTTGCGGACAGACCGCAGGTGTTCTGCAAAGCGGTCGCCCAGTTTACGTTTGGTCTCTCCAATGTAGAGGAGACTGCATTGGGAGCAACAAATGCAGTTGACTAAGTTGTGGGAAATGCAAGTAAAATGCTGCTTCACGTGAAAGGAGTGCTTGGGCCCTTGGATGGTGAGGAGAGAGGAAGTGAAGGGGCAGGTGTTGCATCTTTCGCGTGGGCATGGGGAGGTACCATAGGTGGGGGTTGAGGAGTAGGGGGTGATGGAGGAGTGGACCAGAGTGTCCCGGAGGGAACGATCCCTACAGAATGCCGCCGGGGGCGGGGTGAAGGGAAGATGTGTTTAGTGATGGTCTGGCGCACTGACCTCTACCTTGCGGAGGCTGAGCGTCAACTCACAGACACTTCCTCCTACCTCTCCCTGGACCATGACCCCACCACTGAACGTCAAGCCATTGTTTCCAGGACTGTCAGTGACCTCACCTCCTCTGGAGATCTTCCTCCCACAGCTTCCAATCTGATAGTCGCCCAACCTCGGACGGCCGCTTCTACATCCTACCCAAAATCCACAAACAGAACTGTCCCGGCAGACCGATCGTGTCAGCCTGTTCCTGCCCCACGGAACTCATTTCTTGTTATCTTGACTCCCTTCTCTCTCCCCTCGTCCAGTCCCTTCCCACTTACATCTGTGATTCCTCTGACACCTTACGTCACATCAACAATTTCCAGTTCCCTGGCCCCAACCGCTTCCTCTTCACCATGGACGTCCAATCCCTCTACACCTCCATCCCCCACCAGGATGGTCTGAGGGCCCTTAGCTTCTTCTTGAACAGAGGCCCAAACAATCCCCAGCCACCACTACTCTCCTCCATCTGGCTGAACTTGTTCTCACACTGAACAATTTCTCCCTTAACTCCTCTCACTTCCTTCAAATAAAAGGTGTGGCTATGAGTACCCGCATGGGCCCCAGCTATG
The DNA here is from genome assembly GCF_017639515.1 of Carcharodon carcharias. Classification (NCBI taxonomy): domain Eukaryota; kingdom Metazoa; phylum Chordata; class Chondrichthyes; order Lamniformes; family Lamnidae; genus Carcharodon; species Carcharodon carcharias. The sequence goes on along the minus strand of NC_054467.1, from coordinate 221,537,038 downwards.
CCTGTCACTTTATGGGGTATGTGGAACATTCCTTGTTCCAGTCCTACTCCAGCCCCCTCCCGCAACTCTTTCTCCGGTACATCGATGATTACTTCGATGCTGCTTCATGCTCTCGTCGAGATCTGGAAAAATTTATTAATTTTGCTTCCAGTCTCCACCCCTCCATCTTTTTCACATGGTCCATCTCTGACACTTCCCTTCCCTTCCTTGATGTCTCTGCCTCAATTTCTGGTGATAGGCTGTCCACCAATATCCATTACAAGTCTACCGACTCCCACAGCTACCTCAACTGCAGCTTCTCACACCCCGCTTCCTGTAAGGACTCCATCCCATTTTCTCAGTTCCTTCGCCTCCGTTGCATCTGTTCTGATGATGCTACCTTCAAAAACAGTTCCTCTGACATGTCCTCCTTCTTCCTTAACCGAGGTTTTCCACCCACGGTCGTTGACAGGGCCCTCAACCGTGTCCGGCCCATCTCCCGCGCATCCGCCCTCACGCCTTCTCCTCCCTCCCAGAAACATGATAGGGTCCCCCTTGTCCTCACTTATCACCCCACCAGCCTCCACATTCAAAGGATCATCCTCTGCCATTTCTGCCAACTCCAGCATGATGCCACCACCAAACACACCTTCCCTTCACCCCCCCACCCCCCGCCCCGTGGCATTCCGTAGGGATCGTTCCTTCCGGGACACCCTGGTCCACTCCTCCATCACCCCCTACTCCTCAACCCCCCACCTACGGCACCTCCCCATACCCACGCAAAAGATGCAACACCTGCCCCTTCACTTCCTCTCTCCTCACCGCCTAAGGACCCAAGCACTCCTTTCACATGAAGCAACATTTTACTTGCATTTCCCCTAACTTAGTCAACTGCATTTGTTGCTCCCAATACGGTCTCCTCTACATTGGAGAGACCAAACATAAACTGGGCAACCACTTTGCAGAACACCTGCGGTCTGTCCACAAGAAAGACCCAAACCTCCCTGTTGCTTGCCATTTTAATACTCCACCCTGCTCTCTTGCCCACATGTCTGACCTTGGCTTGCTGCATTGTTCCAGTGAAGCCCAATGCAAACTGGAGGAACAGCACATCATCTTCCGACTAGGCACTTTACAGCCTTCCGGACTGAATGTTGAATTCAACAACTTTAGATCTTGAACTCCCTCCTCCATCCCCACTCCTTTTCCGTTTCTTCCCCCTTCCTTTTGTTTTTTCCAATAATTTATATAGATTTTTCTTTTCCCACCTATTTCCATTATTTTAAAATCTATATCGTTTATGCCCTGTTATCCTTTCCACCCCACCCCCACTTGAGCTGTACCTTGAGTGTCCTGCCATCCATTCTTAATTAGCACATTCGTTTAGATAATATCACCACCTTCAACACCTCTTTGTTCTTCTGTCTGTGACATCTTTTGATTATCTGCTCCTATCACTGCTTGCTTGTCCCTACAACCACATCACCCCCCCCCCCACCACTTCTCTCTCCCCAACGCCGCCCCCCCCCCACCTTAAACCAGCTTATATTTCCCCCTTCTCCTAATATTCACTCAGTTCTGTTGAAGGGTCATGAGGACTTGAAACGTCAACTCTTTTCTTCTCCGCCGATGCTGCCAGACCTGCTGAGTTTTTCCAGGTAATTCTGTTTTTGTTTTGGATTTCCAGCATCTGCAGTTTTTTGTTTTTATCTCTGTGTTCTGGTTATATTCTGTGTTGTGTCCTATGTTTTAGGGGTCGATGTCTGAAATGGAGAGGTTTGTACCTATTTCTAAAATGACAAGCCAGCTAATTTATAAAGCAATTGCAGCCCTGAACTTGTTGAATGGGAGGGATACTCGTCTATAAAATGAGTTATATAGTGCTTTTTACAACCATCAAATGTCTTAAAAGTGCTGTACAGCTAATGAAATACTTTTGATGTGAAGTCATTGCTCCGATGTAGAAAATGTGACAACAATTTGCGCAAGGCAAAATCTCGAGCAGTAATGTGATCACCAGGAAATCTGATTGTGATGTTGATTGATGGATAAATAGTGGCCAAGGCATTGAGGATAGCTCCTTATTCTTCTTTGAAATAGTTCCATGGGATCCTTTACATCCACCAGAGCAAGCAGATGGTCCCTTTAACATCTCATGCGAAAGACTGTACCTCTGGCAATGTTGCAGTCCCTCAGTACTAGAGTGTTAGCCTTGATTTTTGTGCTCAAGGACTGGAGTGGGACTTTAATCTGATCTTCAGACTCTGAAATGAGTGCTAGCCACTGAGCCAAGGCTGACACTACAAAGTGATGAGCTAGGGTATTGAAGTAGAAATTGAAAAGAACGGGCTTATTGCCTGGAGATCTTTTATTCTTTCATGGGTTGTGTGTGTCGCTGGTGAGGTCAACATTTGTTTCCCATCCCTAAATGCCTTTGAGACGGTGATGGTGAACACAAGCTTGAACTACTGCAGTCCATCTGTTGCAGTTACACCAACAGTGCTGGTAGGAAGTAAGTTCCACGAGTTTGACCCAACGACAGTGAAGGAACAGCAATATAGTTCCAAGTCAGGATGGTGTGTGGCTTGGAAGGGAACTTGCTGGTGGTGGTGTTGCCATTTGTCTGCTTCTCTTGGCCTTCTAGGTGGTAAAGGTCACAAGTTTGGAAGGTGTTGTTGAAGGAACTTTGGTGAGTTGCTACAGTGCAACGTCTATATTATATACCGCTGCCATTGAATGTTAGTGGTGGAAGGAATGAATGTTTAAGTTGGTGGAAGGGGTACTTATCAAGCAGACTGCTTTGCCCTGGATGGTGTCAAGCTTTTTGAGTGTTATTGGAACTGCACTCATCCAGGCAAATGGAGAGTATTCCATCACACTCCTGACTCGTAGATGGTGGACAGGCTTTGGGGAGTCAGAAGATGAGTTACTTGGCTCAGAATTCCCAATCCTGCTTTTCTTAATTCATTTATGGGATGTGGGTGTTGCTGGCTAGGCGAGCATTTACTGCCCATCCCTAATTGCACTTGAGAAGGCAGTGGTGAGCTGCTACCTTGTACCATTGCACTTCCTGTGGTGTAGGTACACAAGCAGTGCTGTTAGGGAGGGAGCTTCAGGATCTTAACCCAGTGACAGTGAAGGAACGGTGATATATTTCCAAGTCAGGATGATGTGTGGCTTGGAAGGGAACTTGCAGGTGGTGGTGTCCTTGTCCTTCGAGATGGTAGTGGTCATGGGTTTGGAAGGTGCTGTCAAAGTTGGTGAGTTTCTGCAGTGCATCTTGTAGATGGTACACGTTGGTGGTGGAGGGAATTTTTTTATTCATTCGTGGGATGTAGGTGTTTCTGGCTAGGCCAGCATTTATTGCCCATCCCTAATTGTCCTTGTTCACAGGGCATTTAAGGCCATGCCAGGTAAGGACGGCAGATTTCCTTCCCTAAAGGGCATTAGTGATGAGTTTTTTTAATGACAATCAGCAATGGCATCATCACCAAAATCCAGCTTTTTTTTTTATCAAATTCAAATTTCACCATCTCCTGTGGTGGGAATTGAACCCCGGAGCATTACCTTTGAAATATTAGTCTGGTGACAATACTACTATGCCACTGCATCACCCCCCGCCCCCCCACCCCCCAACCGCCACCCAACCAAGCCTCCTGCCCTGAACTTATGGCCCCTTGTGACTGACTCTTCAACTGAGGGGAACAGCTGCTCCCTTTCCACCCTGACAATGCCCCTCATAATCTTGTATACCTCGATCAGGTCACCCCTCAGTCTTCTCTGTTCCAACAAAAAATAACCCAAGTCTATCCAACCCCTCTTCATAACTTAAATGTTTCATCCCAGGCAACATCCTGGTGAATCTCGTCTGCACCCCCTCCAGTGCAATCACATCCTTCCGAAAATGTGGCGACCAGAACTGCACACACTACTCCAGCTGTGGCCTCACCAAGGTTCTATACAACTCCAACATGACCTCCCTACTTTTGTAATCTATGCCTCGATTGATAAAGACAAGTGTCCCATATGCCTTTTTCACCACCCGACTAACATGCCCCTCTGCCTTCAGAAATCTATGGATACACACGCCAAGATCCCTTTGTTCCTCATAACTTCCTAGTGTCATGCCGTTCATTGAATAATTCCTTGACAAATTACTCCTTCCAAAGTGTATCACCTCACACTTTTTGGAGTTAAATTCCATCTGCTACTTATCTGTCCATTTGACCATCCCATCTATATCTTCCTGTAGCCCAAGACACTCAACCTCACTGTTAACCACCCGGCCAACCTTTGTGTCATCTGCAAACTTACTAATCCTACCCCCCACATAGCCATCTATGTCGTTTTATATAAAATGACAAATAATAGGGGACCGAGCACAGATCCCTGTGGTACGCCACTGGGCTTCCAGTCACTAACACATCCTTCTGTCATCACCCTCTGCCTCTTACAACTAAGCCAATTTTGAATCCATCCTATCAAATTACCCATGTGCATTTGCCTTCTTTATAAGTCTCCCATGTGGGAACTTGTCAAAGGCTTTGCTGAAATCTATATAAACTACATCAACTACACTACCCTCATCTACACACCTGGTCACCTCCTCAAAATATTCAATCAAATTTGTTAGGCATGACCTCCCTCTGACAAAGCCATGCTGACTATCCCTGATCAAACCTCGTCTCTCCAAGTGGAGATGGATACTCTCCTTCAGAACTTTCTCCAATAGTTTCCCTACCACTGACATGAGACTCACTGGCCTGTAGTTCCTTGGCTTCTCTCTACAACCCTTCTTAAATAGCAGAATCTCATTAGTTGTTATCCAGTCCTGTGGCTACTCCCCCGTGGCCAGAAACAAATTAAAAATTTGGGTCAGAGCCCCTGTGATCTCCCTTGCCTCCCTCAGCAGCCTTATGGGCCCTATACTTTCCCTGGTTATCCTCTTCCCATTGATATACTTATAGAATATCTTGGGATTTTCCCTACTTTTACCTGCCAGAGCTTTCTCATATCCCCTCTTTGCTCTCCTAATTGCTTTCTTAAGCTCCACCCTGCCCTTTCTGTACTCCACTAATGCCTATGCTGATTTGCTTCCCTTATACCTGCTAAAAGCCTCCCTTTTCCTTCTCATCGTAACCTGAATACCTCTGGTCATCCATGGTTCTCTGGGCTTGTTAATCCTTCCTATTACCCTAGAGGGAACATGTTGAGCCTGTACCCCCATTTCCTTTTTGAACATGGCTCACTGTTCCTCTGTAGATTTCCCCACAAGTTCCTAGTCTACCTTGGCCAGATCCTGCCTTATTTTACTAAAATCCCTTCTTCCCCCAATCCAAAACATTTTTTTGCAACTTGTCAATTTCTTTGTCCATAACAAGCTTAAATTGTACCATGTGTTTGCTATTGCTAAAAATGCTTGCCCACCACCACCTCAGCCACCTGTCCAGCTTCATTCCCCAGAATTAGGTCCAGCACTGCGCCGTCCCTTGTTGGACCATCTACATATTGACCAAGAAGTTCTCCTGTACACATTTCAAGAAATCCACTCCATCCAAGCCCTTAACACTGTCTATCCCAATTAATGTTGGGAAAGTTGAAATCTCTTGATATAATTACCCTATTATAGTTTTTACACACCTCCGCAAATGGTGCACATATTTGCTCCTCAATTTCCAGCTGACTATCTGGGGGTCTATAACAAACACCTAACAATGTGGCTGCCCCTTTTTTATTCCTAAACTCTACCCACAAAGCTTCATTCAATGCCCCCTCCAAGATATCATCTCTCCTTACTGCAATAACTGACTCCTTAACTAATAATGCAACGCCTGCTCCTCTTTTAGCCCCTTCCCTGTCTCGTCTGAAGATTCTATATCCTGGAATGTTGAGCTGCCAATCCTGCCCTTCTCTCAAACACGTCTCAGTGATGGCTACTATATCACAATTCCAAGTGTCAATCCTCACCCCTAACTCATCCGTTTTACCTGTAATACACCTGGCATTATAGTAGAGGCCATCCAGCCTTGCCTTACTCCCTCGAAGCTTAATGCAGCTGTACTCCCCCTGGCTTGATAACGATCCAGGAATCTAAAACCCTCCCTCCTGCACCAACTCTTAAACCACGTATTCATCTGTGCTATTCTCCTATTTCTGAGCTTGCTAGCACGTGGCACTGGGAGTAATCCAGAGATTACAACCCAAGAGGTCTTGCTTTTTAGTCTACTGCCTAACCCCCTGAATTCTTGATGCCATACCTCATCCCTCTTTCTACCTATGTCATTGGTACCAACATGTACCATGACCTCTGCCTTATCATCCTCCCCCCTTCAGGATGCCCTGCAGCCATTCAGTGACATCCCGGACCCTGGCACCAGGGAGACAACATACCGTCCTGGAGTCATGTTGACGGCCACAGCAGCGTCTATCTGTTCCCCTGACTATAGAATCACCTATTACTATTGCTCTTCCTCCCCTCCTGTACAGACAGGCTGCTTGTGGTGCCAGAAGCTTGGCTCCGTCTGCACTCCCTGGAGGAACCAGCCTCCAAAATGGAATACTGATTTGCGAGCGGGACCCCGGGGACTCCTGAACTACCTGCCTGTTCCTCTTGGACTGCCTGGTAGTCACCCACTCCCTTCCTTCCTCAAGTCCCTTCATCTTTGGTGTGACCACCTCTCTAAACGTGCTATACATGATGCTCTCAGACTCGCGGATGCTCCACAGTGTCCCCAGCTGCCGTTCCAGCTCTGAAACCCGAGCTTCCAGGAGCTGCAGCTGGACGCACTTCCTGGGCACTGGAAATGTCCCCGACTTCCCACGAGCAGCACACCACGGCTTTGAGTGCTCCTGCCATGACTTATCCCTTTAGCCCTGCAAGTTTATTTCCTTCAGGTATCCATCAAATTTTCTTTTGAAATCATTATTTCCACATCTGCTCCCCTTGTGGGCAGTGAGCTCCAGGTCATTACCACTCTTTTTTTAAAGTTCTACCTTTGGTTCCCCCTGCATCTCCTGCCCAAAATCTTAAATGTGTCCCCTAGCCACCAACAGCTAATGGGAAGAGGTTTTTCCCCATCTACTTTATCTAAGCCTGTCATAATCTTATACACCTCTGTCAAATCTTCCCCTTTTGTTCTGAGGAGCACAATGCCAGCCTTTCCACCCTTACCTTGTAACTAAACCCCCATCCCTGGAACCATTTTGGTACGTCTGCTTTGCACTCTCTCAAGGACCTTCACATCTTGCTAACGTGTGGTGACCAGAACTGGATTCTATTACTCTAGTTGGGGCCTAACCAGAGCTTTATAAAGTTTCAGCACCACTTCCATGCTTTTGTGCTCAGTCCCTCTAATTATGAAGCTCAAGATCCCATGTGCTTTACTAACTGTGCTCTAAATATGCCCTGCTGCCTTGAAAGACCGATGCACTTCTGTGTCCCTATATTCCCGCACACACTTTAGAATTGGGTCATTAAGTCTATATTGCCTCTTTCCCCCATCCCTTTTTCCAAAAAACATCACCTCTCACTTCTATCTGCCACTTGTCTACCTATCCTGCTAGCTTATCTATGTCCTGTTGCAGGTAATTCATTATCATCTTCACTGTTTGCCACTCCTCCAGTCAAATATTGGTATCATCAAATATTGAAATTTTACTCTATTCCAAGATCCAAATCATTTATATAGCAAAGGAGCAGTGCTCCTAGCACTAACACTTGGGGAACACCACTGTGCACAACCCTCCAGTCTGAAAAACAACCATCTACCAACTGCTGCTTTCTGTCCTTATGCCAATTTTTTATCCAATTGCACAATAGTCATTCTATTCATTAGCCTCAATTTTGTTGAACAGCCTTTTATGTGGTACCTTGTTAAATGCTTCCTTCAAATCCATGTAGACAACATCCACTGCATTTCCTCCTTGCCTCTCTTACTTCATCAAAAAATTCTGTTAAATTAGCCAAGCATGATCTTTTACAAATCAGTGCTGGCTCTCCTTAATTAACTTAAAACTTTTCAAGTGCCTATTGACTTTTTTGCACTGATTAAGAATTCCAAAACCTTACCCACAACTAGTGGTCTTACGCGTGTTGTTCAGCCCTTGGATATAAGGACAGTATTTGAAAGATGTAGCACAATTAGATGCAATTAGAAGAAACATGTGAGCACCCTCACTAGCAACATTGTGCAAATGGGTTATAGGTGTGTGGAGTGAATTTGACCCCCATATTGTCAAAAAAAAATTCTTAAAATGTGGAATATTGAATGCACTCAACAGTACCAAGGGAGATTGCTTTTGGAATGAAAATGCCGAAGTTACCAGTACTAACAATGTTATGAAGACAAGGAAGATCCATATGAATCACAGAATCTTTACAGTGCAGAAGGAGGCCATTCAGCCCATCACGACTGCACTTTTTCTCTGAAAGAGCATTCCACCTAGTCCCACTCTCCTGCCTTATCCCCGTAACCTTGCACATTATTTCTTTTCAGGTAGTAATCCAATTCCCTTTTGATATACAACCAGGCTATTGGGGAAATTGTTCAATGATTCCGATAGCTATTAGAATGATTTCAACATGAAGAGTTGTCGTTAGGATTCAAATAGCTTAAGAAACATAAGACACAGGCTATACTTAAATCCTTGCAAATCCTGCTGCAGCATTTAATATGATCATAGCTGACTTTCAGCCTCAACTCTGAGGATGTCAGATATGACTTTCATTGGGGTCATTTTGTTATTGTGGCAGGAATAGCGTTTGATTGGAGAGATTGAACCATGGAGTTGCAACAAAGATGGGCAGAGATTTGGAAGATGATAGCATGTTCAAGGACTTTGAAAGAGAGAGGGAGCTTAGTGATGGGGCAGTAGTTTGCAAGGCCAGAATTGTCAAGTGTGAACTTTTTGAGGATGGTGCTTTTTAGATAGTGAAGGATAGTATCTGAAGGATGGGAAGCTGTTTATAATGTCAACAAAAGGCTAGAAAGGAAAGTCAGTGATTTAATGGGAATGGGATCAAGAGCAGAAGGTGGTTCATGGACAAGTTGAGCTCTGAGGAGTGGTGGGGAAAGATAGGAAAGAAATTAGGGTTGAAGGTTAGCTCAAATAGGAACCATGGGCCAGATTTGGTTCTGCAGTCAAACAGAAAGGTGAGTGATTTGGTCGAAACAATGGATTATTTTAATTTAGTGACATTTAAAGCCATGAGGTCATTGTATTTTAAGAGATGAGGATGAAGGAGATGGCTGACAGTAGAGAAAAGGAACTAGCGGTTACCTTTTTTTCTTTCAAGGATGATATTGGAGTAGTAAGCCGTTTCGGCAGAGGAGTGCAAGCCATGTGGTGCTTGATGTGATCCAGTCATCTCTTGTTAAAACAATTGTGTGCCAGGTATGGTCAAGCCTTTGCCCCTTGAATTGGAAGGAATGAAGATGGGGAATGACCAGCTTGGAAGAGAAGAAGGGTTTCACTGGCTTTTATTAGTTTTTATAAATACCCTATATATGCTGTCAATCCAGCTATCCTATTTAATCCATATCATGCTTATTCCACACCTCTAATGTGGTGTCCTGAACTACAAAAAGCATTTATTCTCCACAATTGAACTTCAACACGTACTGCTTTGCAAAGTTCTGTGTTGTGTTTACAAATCCTGTGATCTGATTGAATTAATGTTACATCATGGTCACATTTATATAAGTCACATATGGTTTGAACAGACACCCACTGAGTGCAAATTTATACATACTGAAATTTTTTTTTAAAAGTAGAGGCCTTGTCTATGCATTATTGGGGTTTGCCAGCAATGTATTTGGATACCCTTATTACTCTGAACAGAGAATTTGCCTCTTATTTCAGATTATGGCACAGGGCTTCTGGTGTAAAGGCTTATGTATTTTTCAGCCTGATTGTTGCATTGTGAATTTAGGCCACTTGAGAGCAGTATGCACCTTGTAAAATAATTGACTGGTACAAAGTGACGAATTTGCACTAAGTGTGCATAAATTTGCTATGCAATCCAATTTTTCCATGATTGACTCCTGCTGTATGGAATAAGAAAGATCTATACAAGACAGCCTGTAAAATCCCAGTCGTTATGCTGATGTTGCTGTAAGAGTCAAAAGCTGCGTTCCCAATTATTTTCAAAACTTGTCATTGCACCTTATATAATGAATTCTGCCAAGGGGAAATGCTGATATGAGGCTGTCCAACAAAGTGCTGAGCAACCAGTTTATGTAAACTAGAATTCTCTCTCCCTGCGACAGTTTCCCTTTTTGATTCTGGATCTGAAACTTTGCCGGAGTTAGCCTGTCCATTGCTTATTTTCAGCTATGCTGAAAACTGATATCTTAATGTTAAACAAGTAATAAAAACTTGGAATAGTACCTGCTAGAAAGTGTTGCTGGAGGTTAGTGAATTTAAGATCATATCATATATTCAGGGTTGGGAGCAAAAGTTCTACTGAAGACAAAAGCCGTTGAGTAAGTTCCCTTTTATATTGTTAGGTTATATTGGATTTCATCTTGATTTTGTAGAGGATGACATCTATGGACTTGCAAGATGTGTCAGTTCAACTGAACAACAAGATATCTTCTATCAAAAGATCCATGCAGCTGAAGAACATGTGTAGGTTGAATGTGACTTTCAGCTCTCTATATTTAATTATAAAATTGGCTAAACTTTAACGAATAAAATTTGAAAATTGAGTTTACCTTAAAACTCTTCAAATGTGGATTGCTTTGAAAAAGTGGTAATATTGTGCATAATTGTATGTCACTCTGTAGTCTTAAGTTGGGTAAATACATTTTTGGAATAAGGCCTCAAAACATTGGGAATAGAGTAGAGTTATATAGTTATTTACAGCATAGAAGGAACCAATCAAGCCATCGAACAATCCTGCCAGTTCCATTCCACCACCCTGCAAGTTTATTTCCTTCGGGTGCCCATCAAATTTCCGTTTGAAATCATTGATCATCTCTGCTTCCACTGCTGTCATGAGCAGAGTGTTCCAGGTCATCATTGCCATTCTCTGCGTTCTTCAAAAAAAAACATTCACCCTCATTCCACTTCCATCTATTGCCAAAGATCTTAAAGCTGTGTCTCTAGTCCATGTGCCATTAGTTAATGGAAACAGTTTTTCTTTGTCTCCTTTACTAAGCCTGTCATAATCTTGTGTACAGTGTTATCAAATCTCCCCTCAACCTCCTTTGTTCCAAGGAGAACAACGCAAGTTTCTCCAACCTAACCTTTAAAACCTCTCATCTCTGGAACAGTTCTGGTAAATCTCCTCTCACCCTCTCAAAAGATCTTTGCATCCTTCCTAAGGTGTGATGACCAGAACTGGAAGTAATACTCTAGCTGGGGTCTAATTGGAGGTTTATAAAGATTCAGCATGATTTCCCTGCTTCTGTACTCAATGCCTCAATTTATGTAGCCCAAGATTCTATATGCTTTGCTAGCCACTCCCTCTATGACCTGCCACCTTCAACGGACCCAAAAGTCTCTCTATCAGTCAACACTCTTGAGAATTGTGCCGCTAATTCTATATTACCTTTCCTATTAACTTCTACCAAAACGCATCACCTCAACTTCTCTGTATTCCATCTGCCACTTATCTGCTCATTCTGCTAGCCTATTTTATGCTCTGTTGCAATTGATTCATAAAGTTCTCGTTGTTTGCCACTACTCCAAGTTTGGTATGTTATAATGTGCCAGATGATGTGTGTCAGGCGGACCGAATCCACAAGGGAAATCTGGTCACACTATCACGACTGTTTTGCAATTAAAATTTATTACAAGATATGTACACTGAATTCAGAAGTAATAAGTCCACCAAGATCTTTAGAGATTTTAAAAATTAAATTAAAATATTTATTAACAAAATACAAAAGATTTCAATTACATACATAAGACTACATTTACTTACTACTTTAATAACTCGGAAAATTCCTAATTAACCTGACCCCAGTTACACTCCCTTTAAAGCAATGGTCCAAAATAGATTTTAGATTTGAAACAGAACCAGCACATTAACACAATACCCACTCGGCAGTGAAATTCCAAATGGCTTTTCCCAAACTTCAGTTTCGTTATATAGAAGACTTATGCACAAATGCTGGAGGCTTCATTAAGGCTCTTTCATACACACTCTTGTTAGATCTTACATGGCCTTCTAACACACAGTCTTTCATTCTCCTTTTACATATGTTTCTCTTTTTTTTAATATGTAAATTCTATTGTTCCATATGTCTTTGAAACGGTCTTCCTCATAATATAAAACTTCCATATTGCCAATATTGTCAGTAGGTTTGGGGAAAAATAAACACATTCCTTAGCCTTGCTTATCTGGCCAGCTGTAAGCAGATAAAGACCCCTTTGAAATTCAAATAATACCTTTTTTAAATTGAACAATGCAAATTCCCTTCACACCTTACATGCTAAGCCAGCATCCATGTTTACTCATTAGCATATCAAGCATTTAGCTTTTAATGATTTCAAGCTTGCAGTCCACTTTAATCCAAATGTAATTAAATCACACACAGACCCAACTATACTTACCGGCAAAAACCTACTTCACAATAAAGAAAAATATTATGAAAATTATTATACTTTCGTCACAGATATCAGCAAATATTGTATTTATTAGTGGCATAAAAATTGATGATTCTGGACCTGAACCCTGGAGAACATCACTCTACCATCCTCCGGTCTGAAAAATAACCATTTACCACGACTTCTATTTGCTGTCCTTAAGCCAATTTTTTAATCCAAGTTGCCACTGATCCTCCAATTCCATAAGAAGCAATTTTGTTAACTAGCCTTTATGTAGTACTTTATCAAATATTTTCTTAAAATCCATATAGCCAACATCGTTTTTTAACACTTTTTAACATTTTAACAACATTCCCTTTTTTTAATCCTCTCATGGGGTGTGGGCCTCACTGGCAAGGCCAGTCATCAACCTTCTGTTATTTCATCAAAAAGTTAGATTAGTTGATCATTATTTGCCTTTCCAAATCCATGCTAATTCGAGCAACAGGCATTTAGAGAGTTTTTTTTACCCTAGATTATTGTTCCCAAACATTACCGCCACCGATGTTAAACTAACTGGCCTGTAGTTGCTCAGACTGTCTTTATATCCTTTCTTGAACAAGGATATCATGTTTGCCATTGTCCAATCCTCTGGCACCTCCTTCCCCAGCCCCCCCAACTCCCACTTCTTTCAGCAACCTGGAAGGAGTGTGTGAGAGGAGGGCCCTGGGTAAGGCAGTCAGCAGCACCTAGAGGTGAGTGCAAGAGGAGGATCTAGCATTTAGTTTATACTCAAGTAGGAGTAAGGGTAAAATAAAAGCAAGGGCCCATATTCTGTTTAGTTAAGATATGTCTGGGGAGCTCAGTCCCATGATTTGCACATCCTGCGCTATGTGGGAAATCCTAGACGCTCCTGGCGGTCTGGGTAACCATGTGTGCAGGAGGTGCTTCCAACTGGAGCAACTTGAGCTCCAGGCTTTGTATCTTGAGTGGCAGCTATGGTGCATTCATGAGGCTGAGACATTCATGGGTAGCACGGTTCAGGAAACGGTCACCCCGCAACTTCAGAAAGTGCAAACAGAGAGAATGGGTGACCACCAAACAGAAGAAGGAGATCAGGTAGGTAGTGGGGGAATCCCCTGAGTGCATCTTGCTCGTAAACCATTTTTTGGCCTTGGAAAATGGAGAGAGTGACGGTTCCTCTGAATGCCAACCAGAGCAAAAGTCATGGCATTGTGGGTGGTCTAGCTGCTCAGGGTAGGAGGATGAAGTGTGGAAGGGCAATAGCGGTAGGGGATTCGTTAGTGAGGGGAGTAGACAGGTGCTTCTGCAGCTGTAGATGTGCCTCCAGGATGGTATGTTGCCTCCCGGGTGCCAGGGTCAAGGATGTTACGGAATGGCTGCAGGACATTCTGAAGGGGGAGGGTGAACAGCCAGACATCGTGGTCCATGTTGGGACCAATGACACAGGAAGAAAGACAAATGAGGACTTTAAGGAGTTAGGTAGGAAATTGAAAAGCAGGACTTCAAAGATAGCAATCTCTAGATTATTCCTAGTGCTATGTAGTAGTGTGTATAGGAACAGAAAGATAGAGCAGATGCGTGCATGGCTGGATAGATGGTGCAGGAAGGAGGGCTTTAGATTCCTTGGGCATTGGGACCGTTTCTAGGGTGGTGGGACCTGTACAAGTTGGACTGGATACACCTGAACAGGGACGGGAGCAACACCCTCGTGGTGAGGTTTGCTGATGCTGTTGGGGCGCATTTAAACTAAATTGGCAGGGAGGTTGGATCCTGCAAAGTAATTCAGAGGGGAGAAAAGCTGAAATGCAATTAGAAGTTAAAATGCTTGTAAGTGAGTCTGGAAGGCAGAGGAAACATAGGCTGGATAAGAAAGAAGTGAGTTTTGCAAATCTAAATGGAATATATTTGAATGCAAAGAGCTGGAGGAATAAGACAGATGAGCTGAGGGCGCAGATAGGCACGTGGGAGTATGATATCATAGCTATGACGAGACTTGGCTAAAAGAAGGGCAGAAGTTGCAGCTTGACATTCCTGGTTATAGAGTATTCAGACTGAGGAGAGGGGAAATAGAAGAGGACCGGGGGGTTGGGGGGGGTTGCAGTATTGATCAAGGAATCAATAATAGCAAAGAGAAGGGATGATATCTTGGAAGGATCATCCAATGAAGCCAAATGGGTAGAAGTAAAAAACACAAAAGGGGCAAACACACTGTTGGGTGTGTATTACAGGCCCCCAAGCAGTCAGGGAGAGATAGAGGAACAAATATGTAATCAAATTTCAGAGAAGTGTAGGAATAATAGGGCAGTAATAGTAGGGGATTTTAACTACCCAAATATTTACAGATAGTTTTAGTGTGCAAGGTAGGGGGGGAACAACATTCTTAAGTTGCATCTAGGAGAACCTTTTTAGCCAGTACATAGCCCAACAAGGGAGGGGGCAGTTCTGGACTTAATATTTGGAAATGAGCCTGGGCTAGTGGAAGCATATCAGTATCAGTAGGGGAGCATTTTGGAGATAGTGACCATAACTCAGTTAGGTTTAGGATAGTTATGGAAAAGGATAAGATTAGGCCGGGAATAAAAATTCTAAACTGGGGAAAGGCTAGTTTTACTAGGATGAGATGTGATTTGGCCCAAGTGACTGGGATCAGCTACGTGCAGATAAAACTGTCAGAACATTGGAGGCACTCAAGGAGGAAATGGCGAGAGTACAGGGCAAATATGTTCCCGTAAAGATAAGCAGGAAGACCAAGTCCGGAAAACCCTGGATGTAAAGGGACATAAAGGTTAGGATTAAGATAAAAAGAGAAGCTTATGGCAGATACCGAGGACTCAATACGGCAGACTGTTCAGAGGAGTATAAAAAGTGTAGAGGGAAACTTAAAAAGGAAATTAGGAAAGCTAAGAGAGTACATGAGAAAGTATTGGTGGGTAGAATAAAGGAAAACGCAAAGGGCTTTTTTAAATATATAAAGAGCAAGAGAATAACTAAGGGAAGAGTAGGGCCAATTACGGACCATAGAGGTAATGTGTGTGTGGACCGGGAAAACATGGATGCGGTCCTCAATTAATACGTTGCGTTGGCCTTCACAATGGAAAAGGGTGGCACAGATATAGATATCAGGGTTGGAGACTGAAATATTGGAGGAAATTAACATAGAGAGGACGTACTAGTGGGTTTAGTGGCCTTAAAAGTGGATAAATCCGCAGGCCCGGATGAGGTGTGCCCCAGGCTGTTGAGGGAGGCAAGGGAAGAGATATCAGGGGCCCTGGCAGTAATTTTCAGATCCTCTCTGGCCACAAATGAGGTGCCATAGGACTGAAGGCTCTGCAAACATTGTCCCGTTATTAAAAAAGGAGAAAGGGATAGACCAGGAAATTACAGGCTAGTCAGCTAACCTTGGTGGTAGGGAAGGTACTAGAACGAATTCTGAGGGACAACATATATCTGCACTTGGAGAGAGACAGATTAATCAGGGATAGTCAGCATGGATTTGTTAAGGGAAGTTTGCGGATGACACAAAAATTGGTAGGGTGGTAAATAGGGAAGAGGATAGTCATAAACTGAAGGAGGATATCAATGGACTGGCCAGGTGGGCAGAGCAGTGGCAAATGGAATTCAACCTGGAAAGTGAGGTAATGCACTTGGGGAGGGCTATCAAAGCAAGGGATTACAGTATGAATGGTAGGACCCTGGAAAGTACTGAAGATCAGAGGGACCTTGGTGTGTATATCCATAGATCGCTGAAGGTAGCAGGGCAGGTAAATAAGGTGGTTCAGAAGGCATAAGGTAAATCTGCCTTTATTAGCCAAGGCATACAATATAAGAGCAGGGAGGTTATGCTGGAACTGTATAAAATGCTGGTTAGGCCACAACTGGAGTACTGCGTGCAGTTCTGGTCACCACATTATAGGAAGGAAGCACCTCATCTTCTGACTAGGCACTTTACAGCCTTCCAGACTGAATATTGAGTTCAACAATTTTAGATCATGAACTCTCTCCTCCATCCCCACCCCCTTTCCAATCCCCCTTTTTTCCAATAATTTATATAGCTTTTTCTTTTCCCACCTATTTCCATTATTTTTAAATGTATTTCCATTCATTGTTTTATCTTTGCCTTTTAGCCTATTTCGATCCCTTCCCCCCACCCCACCCCCACTAGGGCTATCTGTACCTTTTATTATCACATTCCTTAGATAATATCACCAGCTTCAACACCTCTTTGTCCTTTTGTCTATGACATCTTTTGGTCATCTCCACCTATCACTGGCCCTCTATCCAGCTCTACTTGTCCCAACCCCCCTTAAACCAGCTTATATTTCATCTCTCTTCTATTTTTCTTTAGTTCTGTTGGAGAGTCATACGGACTCAAAACATTAATTGTGTTCCTCTCCGCAGATGCTGTCAGACCTGCTGAGTTTTTACAGGTATTTTTGTTTTTGTTTTGGATTTCCAGCGTCCACAGTTTTTTGCTTTTATCTATAGGAAGGATGTGGTTGCACTGGACAGGGTGCAGAGGAGATTTACTAGGATGCTGCCTGGGCTGGAGGGTCTGAGCTATGATGAAAGATTGAATAGGCTGGAGTTGTTTTCCTTGGAGCATCGAAGGTTAAGAGGACCTGAAAGACATGTATAAGATTATGAAGGGCATAGATAGGGTGGATAGGAAGGCACTTTTTAACCAGGGGACATAGATTTAAGGTAAGAAGTAGAAAGCTAAGGGGAGTTGAGGAGAAATTTTTTTCACCCAGAGGTTGGTGGGAGTCTGGAACTCCCTGCCTGAAATGGTGGTTGAATCAGAAACTTGTAATATTTAAGTGTTTAGATATTCACTTGTGTTGCCATAGCCTTCAGGGCTATAGGCCAAGCACTGGAAAATGGGCTTAGTGTAGTCAGATCTTTTACCTGCATGGACATGATGGGCCGAATGGCCTCCTCCTGTGCTGTAAGACTACCGAGTCTAGTCCATCCGGACCAGGTGACTTATCCACTCAAAATATAGCCAACCTTTCTGATATCTCCTGCCTCTCAATTATCGCTCCCATTCATTATCTGTACCTGTACCATTTTTGTTTCTACCAAAGTTTTGTCAGCATCCTCTTCCTTAGTAAACACTGATACAAGGTACTCATTAAAGTATTCTAGCCTTGTCCTGTGCCTCAAAGCATATATCACTGTCTTTGCCCTATTAGCACCCACTCTACTTCTTACGGCCCACTTACTTATTTACGTGCTGGTAGAAGATTTTTAGATCTCCTTTCGTGTTGACTGCCTCTTAACACACTGCAGATAAATAAGTAGTGCCCAAACCTCACTCGCACAGTATCCTGACCTTTTTATGCAACTTTTGTTGCCTACTTTGGTAATTTTTTCATTTACTGCAGAGCAGTGACATATTTACTACTGATCCTACAGCTTTATTGTTACCTCTATGGCCTTAATAAATGCATTTTTATTTGTTCGATTGTGAATTTTTCTGATGAGGAAATGCTTTTTTTCCTGCTATTTTATTCATTGGTTCCTCTCCTCCTTGCGCTAGTTTTAATGTAAGTTGTGAATGTTTCTGTCATTAGGTAGTGACCCTTCACTTACAAAAGTTCTGCAGAAGATTGGGCTAGAATTGTCTAGCATTCGGGATACCCTGGATATTTTTCAGATGCAGATACTACAGCAGCGAACTGAACTGAAATCTCTTCAGGTGAAGCCATTCTATTCATTTGCAAAGAGATTGGATTCTATTGCCAATTAGGAATATCTTCAGATGTGTAGTCTTTCTTTTTATTAACAATCGTTAAATTTTAATAAAGTTGAATATTTTCTGTTAAATGAAAAGCATTCCAAGCAATTATTTACATCAATTCTTAATGAAATTTCATGTGGTGGAGAACGTGGATTCACAACTGTAATTCTGCATATTTTGAGTTTCTGATCTAAAAGTACATTTGGAACTCAGTGCGGTGGGGCAGGTGAGCAGAGGAGAGTGTGGCATTGCAATGCACCCCTTATATTTTCCTTGTATATCAATTTTTATGGTCTCATTTAGACTTGTTGAGTTTTGTAAAACGGGTCCTCGTTCTCTGCTTCAAGCCCAAATTCAAGATTCTCCCAGAAAGCTTGTTTCATTGCAGAAAATCAATGAACGAAATGTTAGAAATTGTGAACCTCTCTCCATTTAGTAATTCAACCCCTCTTTCAAATAATGTTCTACAACATTAAAAAGCACTTCATAGGAGTGTTATCAAACAAAATTTAGCAGAATTGTATTAGGATGTGTTAGGACAGATGAAGATGGGTTTAGGGAGGAAATTCTAGAGCTGAGGGCATGGCAGCATGCCTGCTAATGATAGCGCAATTAAAATTAGTGATGCACAAGAGGCCAGAGTTGTAGGTTTGTAGGCCTGGAGGAGGTTACAGAGATGACAGAGTGGGGCCATTGGGAGGATTTGAAAATGAGAATTTTTGACTCTTTCCCAAGTTTCCAAATAAAAATGCCTCAATTTAAAACTGGCGATATACCTCTGTTCTCCACCCATATTTTTTTACTTTGTTAAATTATTATCTCAAACTATTCAGGAAAAATTGAAGTGTTTTTAATGAGTTTGGCATGAACAGCCACACTTGCTTCTACTGTTGTACTTGGGGTGTCAGTAACAAGGAATAAAACTGGATGGACCACCCGGCATCGACCTAGGCACCGGAAACGACAACAGCAAGCCTGTTGACCTCCTTACAAACATCTGGGGGCTTGAATCAAAATTGGAAGAACTGTCTCACAGACTAGTCAAGCAACAGACCAACAATGTCATACTCACAGAATCAGACCTTGGAGGCGTCTGGGAATTTTCTCTATGTTGGACATCACTTGGAGGAGGCACTGAGGGTGGCAAGGGCACAAAATATATTCTGGGTGGGGGACTTCAATGTCCATCACCAAGAATGCTTGGGAGCACCATGACACACTGAGCTGGCCAAGTTCTAAAGGATATAGCTGCTAGACTGGGTCTGCAGCAGATGGTAAGTGAATCTGCAAGAGATTCCTCACCAACCTGCCTGCCACAGATGTATCTGTCCATGACAGTATCAGTAGGAATGACCACCTCCACAGTCCTTGTGGAGACGAAGTCCCATCTTCACATTCAGGATACCCTCCATCGTGGTGATAATGCCACACAACGTGCTAAGTGGGATAGACTTTGAACAGATCTAGCAACTCAAGGCCTGGCAACCATGAGTCGCTGTGGGCCATCAGCGGCAGCACAATTGTACTCGACCACAATCTGTAACCTCATGGTCCAGCATATCCCTGACTCTACCATTACCACTAAGCCAGGGGATCAATCCTGGTTCAATGAAAAGTGCAGGAGGGCATGCCAGGAGCAGCATCAGGCATACCTAAAAATGAGGTGTCAACCTGGTGAAGCGACAACATAGGAAAACTTGCGTGCCAAGCAGCATAAGCAGCAAGTAATAGACAGAGCTAAGTGCTCCCACAACCAACGGAATAGTTTTAAGCTCTGCAGTCCTGCCACATCCAGTCATGTATGGTGGTGGACAATTAAACAACTCATCCTCCAATGATGGAGGAGCCCAGCAAATCGGTGCAAAAGATAAGACTGAAGCATTCGCAACAATCCAGCCAGAAGTGCTGAGTGGTTGATCCATCTCTGCCTCCTCCAGAGGTCCCCAGCACCATAGATGCCAGTTTTCAGCCAATTCAATTCACTCCACGTGATATCAAGAAATGGCTGAAGGTACTGGATACTGCAAAGGCTATATGCCATGACAATATTCTGGCAAGAGTACTGAATGCTTGTGCTCCAGAACTTGCCGTGGCCTAGTCAAGCTGTTGAGAACTAAGAGGAATACAGAAGATTCAGAGGAGAGGTGAAAAAGCATATTCCAGCAGCTAAGAGGGATTATGAGAAAGGATTGGTAGCCAACGTAAAGGGGAATCCTAAAGTCTTCTATAGACATATAAATAGTAAAAATGTAGTAAAAGGGAGGATTAGGGACGTAAAAGGGAATTTATACCTGGACGAAGGGACCATGGCTGGGGTATTAAATGAATACTTTACATCTGTCTTTACCAGGGAGGTAGATGCCACCCAAGTTATGGTGACAGATGAGGAAACTCACTAGAAGAGCTCAAAATTATTGAAGTGTTGAATTGTCTGTTGGTACTTAAAGTTGACAAGGCACCAGGACCAGATGAGATGCATCCAAGGATATTGAAGGAAGTGCAAGTAGAAATTGCAGGGGCACTAGCCATAACAATTCGATCTTCCCTAGACTCCGGTAGTGCCAGAGGATTAGAGAATTGCAAACATTATGCCCTTGTTCAAAAAAGATTGTAAGGATAAGCCCAGCAATTATAGACCAGTCAGTTTAACTTCAGTGGTGGGCAAGATTCTAGAAACAATTATTTGGAATAGAGTTAGTAGTCACATGGAAAAATATGGGTTGATGAGGAACAGCCAGCCTGGATTTCTAAAGGGGAAATAGTGTTTAACTAACTTGCTGGAACCTTTTGAAGAGGTAACAGAAAAGGTCGATGAGGGTAATACTGTTGATGTGGTGTACATGGACTTTGCAAAGTCATTTCCTGGAGTGCCACACAACCGACTTCTGAAAAAAATTATTGCTCATAGAATAAAAGGGGCAGTAACAATGTGGATACAAAATTGGCTGAAAAATAGGAAGTAGAGAATAATAGTTAATGGATATTTTTTGGGCTGGGAGAATGTTAGTAGTGGAGTTCCTCAGGGGTCGTTATTGGGACCCTTGCTTTTCTTGATATGTATTACTGATCTAGATCTCAGTGTGCAGGGGACAATTTCAAAGTTTGCGGATGCTATGAAGCTTGGGATTGTTGTAAACTGAGGACAATGGTGTGGAACTTTAAGAGTACATAGACATGAAGTGGCCAGATAGGTGGCAGATGAAGTTCAATGCAGAGAAGTGTGAGGTGATGCATTTTGGTAGGAAGAACGTGGACAGACAATATAAAATAAGGGATGAAATTTTGAAGTGGGTGCAGGAGCAGAAAGACTTGGATGTATATGTGCATAGATCATTGAAGGTGGAAGGACAGGCAGAGAGAGCAGTTGATAAAGCATATAGTATCCAGGGCTTTATTAATAGGGGCATAGAGTACAAGAGCAGGGAGATTATGCTGAATTTATATGACACTTGTTAGATTTCAGCTGGAATATTGTGTACAGTTCTGGGCATCAAAATATAGGAAGGGTGTGAACATATTGGAGAGAGTGCAGAAGAGGTACAAGAATAGTTCCAGGGATGAGAAACTTCAGCTATGAGGATAGATTGGTGAGGTTGGGACTGTTCTCCTTGGAGAGAAGAAGGCTGAGAAAAGATTTGATAGAGATGTTCAAAATCATGAGGTGGCTGGACAGAGTAGATAGAGAGAAGCTATTCCTACTTGTGAAAAGATCAAGAACAGATTTAAAGTGACTTGCAAAAGAAGCAAGTGTGACCACAACGAGTGGTTCGGGTCTGGAATGCACTGCCTAGAAGTGTGGTGGAGGCAGGTTCAATCGAGGCATTCAAGAGGACATTACTTGATTGTTTCTATTCAAATGTGCATGGATATGGGGAAAAGACAGGGCAATGGCACTAGGTCATAATGCTTATTTGGAGAGCTGGTGCAGACATGATGGGCTGAATGGCCTCTTGTGCTGTTATGATTTTGTGATTCTGTTCCTGTAGAGCTACAACACAGGCATCTATCCGACAATGTAGAAAATTACCCAGGTGTGTTCTGTACACACACACAGCTGGACAAATCCAACCCAGCCAATTACTGCCCCATCAGTTTACTCTCAATCATTAGTAAAGTGGTGGAAGGGGTCACCAACAGTGCTATCAGGTGGCACTTGCTTAGCAATAACCTGATCACTGATGCTCAGTTTGGGTTCTGCCAGGGTCACTCAACTTCTGACCTCATTACAGACTTGACTCAAACATGGACAAAAGAGCTGAACTCCAGAGGTGTGGTGAAGGTGAGTGCCCTTGATGTCAAGGCAGCATTTAACTGAGTGTGGCGTCAAGGAGTCCTAGCAAAACTGGAGTCAATGGAAATCAGGGAAAACTCTTCACTGGTTGTGAGTCATACCTAGCACAAAGGAAGATGGTTGTGGTTGTTGGAGGTCAATTAGCTCCATTCCAAGACATCACTGCAGGTGTTCCTCAGGGTCGTATCCTATAGGCACAACCGTTTTCAGCTTCATCAATGACCTTCCTTCCATCATAAGGTCAGATGGGGATGTTCACTGATGATTGCGCAATGTTCAGCACCATTCATGACTCCTCAGATACTGAAGCAGTCCATGTTCAAATACAGCAAGACCTGGACAATATCCAGACTTGGGCTCACAAGTGGCAAGTAACACTCGTGCCACACAAGTGCCTGGTAATGACCATCTCTAACAAGATCCTTGACATTCAATGGCATGTCCATCGCTGAATCCCCCATTAACAACCTGGGGGGTTACCTTTGACCAGAAACTGAACTGGACTAGCCATAAAGATACTGTGGCTACAAGAGCAGGTCAGAGGCTAGGAATCTTGTGGCGAGTAACTGATTCCCCCAAAGCCTCTCCACCATCTACTAGGAATGATGGAGTACTCTCTGCTTGGCTGGACGAGTGCAGCTCCAACAACACTCAAGAAGCTTGATACCACCCAGAACATAGCACCCCACTTGATTGGCACCACTTCCACATTCAGTCCCTCCACCACCGATGCACAGTAGCAGCAGTGTGTGCCATCTACAAGATACACTGCAGAAACTCATCAAGGCTCTTTAGGCAGCAACTTCCAAACCCACTACCATCTAGAAGGATAAGAGCAGCAGATAGATGGGACTGCCACCACCTGGAAGTTCCGCTCCAGACACTCACCATCCTGACTTGGAATTATATCGCTTTTCCTTCACTCACTGGATTAAAATCTTGGAACTCCCTTCCTTGTGGGTGTACCTACACCACAGGAACTGCAACGGTTCAAGAAGGCAGCTCACCACCACCTTCTCGAGGGCAATTAGGGATGGGCAATAAATGCTGGCCTAGCCAGGGATGCCCACACCCTGTAAATGAATTTTTAAAAACTCTGCCCGGGTGGGAACATAAACCAACTCTTACATGTTTTGTCATGGCAAAATTATTTTTGTTTAGCAGAGTGTTTTTCATTAACTTGTTAGGAACACTAAACAAGGCACAGCTGTGCTTTTAACAAGTTGGGTTTTTCTTCAAACCATCTTTCCCCTGTTTCCAGCCTTGTACTCCATGCACCTACCCTAACTAAGAGGCAATAATAGCTACTTGTCACATTAGAGAAAGCAGTCTGAGATGTTTCTATGCTCATTCAGAATATTCGCCCCTTCATTTGGGGCTGCATCTGGCCCCTCTTGCTATTCTATGTTGGCATGGCTGAGATCCTATTCGACTTTCTATTTTTTTCCCCCTCTTGCTGATGTTCTCCATCTTTTCTGAAGATTTGCATTCCTGACAGGATATGGTCTGTTACTCTACAGTAAAGTGGATTGATTATTCAGTTGCAGAACCTATCTCAGCCAAAGCCATTCCTGTTTTGCCCTATTGTACTTTCCAGAAAGGAGCTGGAAAGCAATCAAGAAAATGAAATCTGGCCGTTTTTCCTCTTTCACCCAGAGGAATTGCAACCAAATTTTGAACCCTTAGCACCACATGAGCAGAGATTGGCCAAATCAGCACAGACTTCAGTGCACAATCTATGACAGGTAAGCTGAATGATCGGAGGAATTCTCGTGTTCCATTGTAAGGGCTCAATAAAAACTACATCTGCAGGTTAAAAAAGCAGATGCCCTATATGCTGCTGAATCAGAACTAAACTAAGTTCATAATCTTTGTCAAACTTAAAAGAATTTCTGCACCTAAAAGAATAATTGATTCAACATAGAATTGCCAAGCAGCTACTGACGCAGTTTCCATTTATGTAAAATTCCTGGAAGTCATAAATGTTGTGTAGCATCAATCAATGCTCCTGTAAATGAAATTTTTAATTATCAAACTAGTTTGCTGAAAGCTCAGTGCCAGTATAACATCATTTTTTTGCCTGGTTAGTCGTACGATTTATCTTCTGAAATTGTTGCTAAATTTTCTACTGTTGCAATATTGTGAAAGTTTAAATATGCTTAATGTCCAGAAACCTGTACAATTTTTGTCAATCCTTTTTTAAATTTAGTTTTGTCTCCTGATTTATATCCGTAGGATCTGAGAAATGCAGTGCTGAAAAATTCTGAAGCAGCACACCATTTACTAGAAAATATTCCCGTTCATCTGCCCAAGAAAGCTGCTGAAACCAGGTAGGCGAAGCTGACCTTAACCAAGGAATGTTTGAATTTTTCATCCCCTGCGTCCTCCTCCAACATCAAACAGGAATATGGTTTTCTTTTTAACAACCAGGCCCTGCTTGCTTGGACATTTAAACATCTCTTCAAATATAAATTGCTTCATTGTCTGTTCCCTTCTTAGGTTCCAGATGGCACCATCTTAAACGTCTTTCATTCTCAGAGTTGAAATCAAATTTCATCACACTGTCTTCAGTTTTAATTTTCCAGGATCCCAAAACTATGGAACTCACTTTTTCCCATCATGTCTTTCTCATTAACCTGCAGATTTTAAAGCCAATCTAACCACAAATTCTTAGCTTGCATAGATTTTTTCCTTCTCTTTCCAATCTTTTGTTCATGTCTGGATAACCTGTAATTTGGAGGAATGATATCCCATGATATTGTTGAATTATGAGCTACGGAAGGGTATTCTGTACCTTTTTTAATTGACAAAATATGTTAAAGCATTTATCTTACAGCTATAGTTTAAGATGCAGTACATATTAAAAATGTTCCTTTATGGTTAATTTTTTATTACCAAAACATAGGTAGTTTTCATTAACATTTCATTACAGCTATGTAATTTGCCATCCTGTAATTACACTAGTGGAGGGTTTGTAATCACTGCTAATTACAGTATGGCAAGTTCAGTATTTCCCTTCTTAACACCAGTGCAGATGTACTTACAACCTGATGGGCTGCAGCAGTACAAGAAGGCATCTCTCCGCCACCACCTCAAGGGCAATTAGGGATGAGAAACTCGGCAGTGATACTCACATTGCAAGAAAGGAATCATGGATATTTTTATATTCTATATTCATACTTACAATTAAAATATGAAAAGAAAATCCAATAAAATTGGAACTGAATTGCATCTGCATTCTATGACGCAATTATTCTGTTCTATAATCCTGCGGCACCTGAAGACTATATATGCCTTGAATCTCTGTGCAATGCCGTGGGAAGTAGACAAGCATAATTTTTTTTAAAACTTGCAGATATATATTGTGTGCATTGTTCTTTAACTGGTTGAAATTGTGAAGCCCCAAGTGCAGACTTATGAAAAATGCTAGAAATACATAGCAAGTCAGGCAGAGAAAGGAATAAAACTAGCATTTCAGGTCAAATGACTTTTTGACAGAACCGGAAGAAGTTATAAATTTAACAGCCTATAAGCATGTACAAAGCAAGGAAAAGAAGGGTTGGGGTAAGAAAGAACAAAAGGGACTTGATGAATGGAGGGTAATGATGAATTGCAAGGTAACAAGGTGTGTTATAAAGTCGTTACGGCACACAAGGACCATTTGGCCCACAAGTCCATAGGGTTATCTGCAGAGCAATCTAGTCAGTCCCGTTCCCCAGCTCCGGCCCTACAAGTTTCTTTCAATGCTCATTCAGGAGTTTGCGGGACAAATGAGCAAAATTGAGTTGTGAGGAACTGTAAATGGTAACAACAGAACCATTATTGGCACCTGATGTCTGAGAAAATGGGATCTGCGGTTATTATCTGAAGTTGTTGAAATCAGCATAGAATCCAAAAAGGCATTGCAAAATGTCTAATTGAAAGATGAAGCACTGTTCCTCAGGCCAAATGTTGTGCTTCATTAGAGGCCAAGGTAACAAGATCGCTAGTGGCTAGATAGTCCATATTGTAACATACTGTGATAGAAACTGAAAACCAAGTCAAAACTCTTTAGCATACAGAGTAATCAATCTGAAGCTGCTGGCAGCCATGCCAGCCTCTACAGCAGGATCTGAGCAATATTTAGGCTTGGGCTGATAAATGGCAGGTAACATTTAAACCAGGTATGTTAAGATCTTGTCAAGCAAATGAAAGCCCAGCCATTTCATTTGATCTTCAATCGCTCCACTGTAACTCAAGTTTCCCAGCATCCACACCATAAAAGATCGCCATTGACCAGCGGCCTAACTGGACCAGCATACCTTATCCCATTTATCAGCATTTGGCCCATTGCCTTGAATGTTATGATGTGCCAAGTGCTCATCCAAGTACTTTTTAAAGGATGTGAGGCAACGCACCCCCACCACACTCCCAGGCAGTGCATTCAAGACCGTCACCACCCTCTGGGTAAAAAAGTTTTTCTTCACATCCACCCACCCCCCAAACCTCCTGCCCTTCACCTTGAACTTGTGTCCCCTCGTGACTGACCCTTCAACCCTAAGGGGAATAGCTGCTCCCTATCCTCCCTGTCCATGCCCCTCATAATCTTGTACACCTCGATCAGGTCGCCCCCTCAATCTTCTCTGCTCCAACGAAAGCAACCCAAGTCTATCCAACCTCTCTTCATAGCTTAAATGTTTCATCCCAGCCAACATCCTGGTGAATCTCCTCTGCACCCCCTCCAGTGCAATCACATCCTTCCTATAATGTGGCAACCAGAACTGCACACACTACTCCAGCTGTGGTCTCACCAAGGTTCTATACAACTCCAACAAGATCTCCCTACTTTTGTAATCTATGCCTCAATTGATAAAGGCAAGTGTCCCATATACCTTTTTCACCACCCCACTAACGTGTTCCTCCACCATCAGAGATCTATGGACACACATGCTAAGGTCCCTTTGTTCCTCAGAACTTCCAAGTGTCATGCCATTCATTGAATACTTCCATGTCAAATTACTCCTTCCAAAGTGTATCACCTCACACTTTTCAGGGTTAAATTCCATCTGCCACTTATCTGCCCATTTGACCATCCCGTCTATATCTTCCTGTAGCCCAAGACTCTCAACCTCACTGTTAACCACCCGGCCAATCTTGGTGTCATCCGCAAACTTACTAATCCTACTCCCCACATAGTCATCTATGTTGTTTATATAAATGATGAATAATAGTGGACCAAGCATAGATCCCTGTGGTATGCCACTGGACACTGGCTTCTAGTCACTAAAGCATCCTTCTGTCATCACCCTCTGTCTCCTACAACTAAGCCGATTTTGAATCCACCTTATCAAATTACCCTGTATCCCATGTGTATTTGCCTTCTTTATAAGTCTTCCATGTGGTACCTTGTCAAAGGCTTTGCTGAAATCCATATAAACTACATCAAGTGCACTACCCTCATCATCTGGTCACCTCCTCAAAAAATTCAATTAAATTTGTTAGGCGTGACCTCCCTCTGACAAAGCCATGCTGACTATCCTTGATTAAACCTTGCCTCTCCAAGTGGAAATAGATTCTCTCCTTCAGCATTTTCTCCAATAGTTTCCCTACCACTGACGTGAGACTCCTGTAGTTCCTTGGCTTCTCTCTACAACCCTTCTTAAATAGCGGAACCACATTAGCTGTTCTCCAGTCATCTGGCACCTCCCCCATAGCCAGAGAGGAATTAAAATTTTGGGTCAGTGCCCCTTGCCTCCCTCAGCAATCTGGGACACAAATCATCTGGACCTGAAGATTTGTCCACTTTTAAGCCTACCAATACCTTGTCACTCCCCATATCAATTTGCTCAAGAACCTCGCAGTGTCTCTCCCTGAGTTCCATACCTTTGTCCTCATTCTCTTGGGTGAAGACAGATGTGGAGTATTCGTTCAACACTCTACCGATGTCCTCTGTCTCCACCCATAGTTGGCCCCTTGGTCCCTAATGGGCCCTACTCTTTCCCTGGTTATCCTCTTCCCATTGATATACTTATAGAATATCTTGGGATTTTCCCTACTTTTACCAGCCAGAGCTTTCTCATATCCCCTCTTTGCTCTCCTAATTGCTTTCTTAAGCTACACCCTGCACTTTCTGTACTCCACTAATGTCTCTGCTGATTTGCTTCCCTTGTACCTGCTAAAAGCCTCTCTTTTTCTTCTCACTGTAACCTGAATATTTCTGGTCATCCATGGTTCTCTGGGCTTGTTACTCCCTCCTATCACCCTAGAGGGAACATGTTGAGCCTGTACCCTCCCAATATCCTTTTTGAATGTCCCCCACTGTTCCTCTGTAGATTTCCCCACAAGTAGCTGTTCCCTGTCTACCTTGGTCAGATCCTGCCTTATTTTACTAAAATCCGCTCTCCCCCAATCCAAAACATTTTTTGCAACTTGTCTATTTCTTTGTCCATAACAAGCTTAAATTGTACCATGTTGTGGTCGTTATCATTAAAATGCTCCCCCACCACCAACCCAGCCACCTGTCTGGCTTCATTCCCCAGAAATAGGTCCAGCACTGCGCCGTCCCTTGTTGGACCCTCTACATATTGACCTAAAAAGTTCTCCTGTACACATTTAAAGAAATCCACTCCATCCAAGCCCTTAACACCATGTCTATCCCAATTAATGTTGGGAAAGTTGAAATCACCTAATATAATAACCCTATTATTGTATTTACACACCTCCGCAAATGGTGCACACTTATTGCTCCTCAATTTCCAGCTGGCTATCTGGGGGTCTATGATAAACACCTAACAATGTGGCTGCCCCTTTCTTATTACTAAGCTCTACCCACAAAGCTTCATTTGATGCCCCCTCCAAAATATCATCTCTCCTTACTGCAGTAACTGACTCCTTAACTAATAATGCAATGCCTCCTCCTCTTTTAGCCCCTCCCCTGTCTCGCCTGAAGACTTTATATCCCGGAATGTTGAGCTGCCAATCCTGCCCCTTCCTCAGCCATGTCTCAGTGATGGCTACTATATCACAATTCCAAGTGTTAATCCTCACCCTTAACTCATCCATTTTACTTGTAATACTCCTGGCATTAAAGTAGAGGCCATCCAGCCTTGCCTTACTCTCTTGAAACTTAATGCAGCTTTACTCCCTCTGACTTGATTGTTCCACCTTATTTTCTGAAAATTCCATTTCCATCTTTCTGGCATTTAGATTTTATTATTATTTTTTGATGAAGAGTAACTGTGGGTGGCTTATAAATATGGCCAGTGGAATGGCCTTGATCAACCCATGATGTCCTGAGCTATTTGATTAATAGAGTAGCATCACTATTCTATTAGGTATTTGCATTGGCCTCTCAAACTTTGTGTAAGTTTGCTGAATGAAATACTTGCAGAGGACAGTACATACATACATACAGTTGAGAAAAGCATGAATGTACTTTTCTTACTGAATGGAGAAAGGTCATATGAAGCGCGTTTGAAGGAAACTGCCAGGAAAAATAAGCAACATTTGTAATGTAATTTTATGGGGTTGGAGAAATGGATCCTGTAATATGTTTTCCTTCCCTTATCTCCTCCACCTGCAACTTGCTTCCCGCGACTGCTTACCTCATTCACTGTGGAGAACAGAACCCACCTCCATGCAGCCACCTGCATTCTGGGCTCTGAGCATGATACTGAGCTCTTTGTAGCTGAAATAAGATTCTGTGACAGCAGTCTTTCTCTTGTACCTGCATTAGGAAACTAGTTTGTGAGAACACATTCATCTAATTCAGCTAAATAATTAAAAAGTATTGTATTTGCTAACTTAAATTTTCTATGATTTGATACTTTTCAAGTTCTAATTTATTTATATTGCATAAAGAGATCAATTTAACCTAGATTAAGTCTGAGAGAAGCCTTTGCAAATTGGTACCTTTGCTATAAACCTTAGCATCAATGTCTATTCCAGTATGATTTATAACTTAGCACTGACAGAATTATTTTGATACATATTTTTCAGCACAGCAGATTCAAAAGATGCAAGGGTCCAAGAGGGTCCTGCTAATCCTGAACCTGATAAGAATTCTGCCAAGAACAAACATTTTGTTCGTGAAATAGAGTACCTCTTAATGGAGGAATTTAACAGTGTTCCTGGGTAAGTTTCATAACAATTCAAGTCTGAAACAAATTTAAAGATGTTTTGTACAACGTTACTTTAAATTCAAGGTTACATAAAATATACAGCACACAACAGGCCATTATACCCAACTGGTCCATGCTGGTGTTTATAATCCGTGAGGCTCTTCCCATTCCATCTACATCATCTCTGCCTGTTTAGCACATCTTTGTCCTTCCTTTTCTTTTATGAATAGTCTAGTTTCCTAATGAATATGTCTTGGTCAGCAATATTCACTACACGCCCTTTGGACACTTGTCTTTCCTGCAGCCTGCTTTACCAACCCTCCCTCTTGCCACTTCCCTCCTCAACCCTCCCACTCTCATGCCCTCTCACCGCTCCTCTCCTGAGCCCTCCCTCAGGACAAAGATTCAGGAGAGGGAAGTAGCAAGCAGGAGGATGGTGGAGGGAAGAGGCAAGCGGGAGCGGCAACAACCAGGAATTAAGTATAAAGGGTTAAGTTATTGAGAGTTGGCAATAGAGTTAGTTATTAAATATATTAATACCTGCGCACTTGGCATACTTTGTACCATTATTAATGTGTTTATCTTTTCTAATTTCTTTGAGTTTTATATACCAAGATACTTTTTTTTTCAAGATCTGTTAAAACTATTATCTTACTAGGCAGTTCAGAGTATCGTTGGTAGAAGCTGAGGAGCAATTTACTGGTCTTTTTTCTCTTGGACTTTGGAAAAATACAGGAGAAAAAATTGGTTCTTGCTAGAACATCACTTAAAGATTCAGAGCAGCATGTTTTGTATGTTTCTGCTTTTATTCCCACAACTCCACAAGAATGTCTCACTTTTTTCCATCTAGGAATCTTAGATAGAAATTACTATTAGGGTATATTGATCATCTAATCAGTTTTAAACACGCATATGTTTTATCACTTGAACTCTCTCATTCGACTCACCTTTTTTTGGTATTCTAGGTACATGAAAGGTCGTATGACTTATGATCAGATCAATGCTGTGATTAAGGAGCTTAACGCCACTGTGAAAGCCAAGTACAAGATCCTAAATCAGCCAATGAAATCCATGTCTAACCCTATTCGGAACCAGTACCATGCTTTTAAAGAACAAGAAACTAAGGAAACCAAAGGTATAAATAAGAATAATGTGCAGTAACAAGATGAATCAACATGCTCTTCTTTAAACAACTTATGGTGTATCCTTTTTTGTTTCCTACTGTCATCTAAAAAAGTGGCAAGGAAGAGCACCATCTGTTTGGGTGAAGATGTAATGTTAATGAGAGTTAGTTTCAATTTAGCATAACTTTCAGAGAGATTCACTTCAGGAAATCCAAATATTATCTTCCTCCATCATGACAAGGGTTGTGCTCAAAGTGCTAACATATGCACAGAGCACCCTTTTCTTGCTCAAGTTATGATGAAATGTTTTCCCATTAATCGTTTGGATTTGGTGAGCAAGAGATGGAAGGGTTTTTTTGTTTTTGATGAGTAGGAAGAAAGTGGTATCCATAGCATCATATTAGTCAATCTTGGCCTAGTTATCACATGCAACACTGGTCATTGTTCAGAATAATTAAACCAGGGCATGGTTTTGGAAATCATTTTAAGTTTCTGAAATAAGGCATCTGGATGTGTAGGAATGAGATGGTAAATAACTTCACAAGGCAATGTAGTTGTTATTATGTGGGGAGGTGATGGTATAGTGGTATTGTTGCTGGACTAGTAATCCAGAGATCCAGGGTAATGCATTGGGGACCTGGGTTCAAATCCTGCCACAGCAGATGGTGGAATTTGAATTCAATAAAAATCTGGAATTTTTATTCCATTATCTATTAAATGACCATGAAACCGTTATCAATTGTTGTAAAAGCCGATCTGGTTCACTAATGTCCTTTAGGGAAGGAAGTCTGTCTGGTCTGGCCTGCATGTGACTTCAGACCCCACAGCAATGTGGTTGACTCTGAAATGACCTAGCAAGCTGCTACAAAGACACAAAAAAGGAATGAAACCGGACGGACCACCAGCATCGACCTAGGCACCTGAAACGTCAACGACAATTGCAGCCCTGTCCACCCTGCAAAGTCCTCCTTGCTAACATCTGGGGGTTAGTGCCAAAATTGGAGGGACTGTCTCACAGACTAGTCAAGCAACAGCCTGACATAGTCATCCTCACGTAATCACATCTTACAGATAATGTCCCAGAGTCCACCATCAGCATCCCTGAGTTTGTCCTGTCTCACCGGCAGGACAGACCCAGCAGAAGTGGTGGCACAGTGATATACAGTCGGGAGAGAGTTAACCTGGGAGTCCTCAACATTGATTCTGGACCCCATGAAGTCTCCTGGCATCAGGTCAAACAAACCTCCTGCTGGTTACCACGTACTGCCCTCCCTCAGCTGATGAATCAATGCTCCTCCATGTTGAATATCACTTGGAGGAAGCACTGAAGGTAGCAAGGGCACAGGATGTACTCTGGGTGGAGTCCATCACCAAGAGTCGCTTGGTAGCACCACTTCTGGCTGAGTCCTAAATGACATAGCTGCTAGACTGGGTCTGTGGCAGGTGGTGAGAGAACCAACAAGAGGGAAAAATATACTTGACCTCATCCTCACCAACCTGCCTGCCGCAGATGCATCTGTCCATGACAGTTTCAGTAGGAGTGACCACTGCACAGTCTTTGTGGAGGCGAAGTCTCACCTTCACATTGAGGATACCCTCCATCATGTTGTGTGGCACTACCATTATGCTAAATGGTTTTCGAACAGATTTAGCAATTTAAGACTGGGCATCCATGAGGTGCAGTAGCAGAATTGTACTCAAACACAATCTGTAACCTCATGGCCTGGCATATTCCCCCACTCTACCATTATCATCAAGCCAGGGGATCAACCCCAGTTCAATGAAGAGTGCAGGAGGGCATGCCAGAAGCAGCACCAGGCATACCTAAAAGTGACGTGTCAACCTGGTAAAGCCATAAAACAGGACTACTCGCATGCCAAACAGCCATAAGCAGCAAGTGATAGAGCTAAGTGACCCCATAACCAACGGATTAGATCTAAGCTCTGCAGTCCTCCCACATCCAGTTGTGAATGGTGGTGGACAATTAAACAACTCTCTGGAGGAGGTGGCTCCACAAGTATCCCCATCCTCGGTGATGGAGGAGCCTACCTCCATCAGTGCAAATGATAAGGCTGAAGCATTCACAACAATCTTCAGCCAGAAGTGCCGAGTGGATGATCCATCTCTGCCTCCTCTAGAGGTCCCCAACATCACAGATGCCAGTCTTCAGCCAATTCGATTCACTCCATGTAACATCAAGAAACGGCTGAAGGCACTGGATACTGTAAAGGCTATGGACAACATTCCAGCAAAAGCACTGAAGACTTGTGCGCCAGAACTTGCCGCGCCCCTAGCCAAGCTGTTCCAGTACAGCCACGACACTGGCATCTACCCAGCTATGTGGAAAATTGGCCAGGTATGTCCTGTACACAAAAAGCAGGACAAATCCTACCCGGCCAATTTCCACCCCAACAGTCTACTCTTGATCATCAGTAAAGTAATAGAGGTCATCAACAGTGCTATCAAGCGGCACTTGCTTAGCAATAACCTGCTTGCTGATGCCCAGTTTGGGTTCTGCCACTCAGCTCCTGATCTCATTACAACCTTAGTTCAAACATGGACAAAAGAGCTGAACTCCTGAGGTAAGGTGAGAGTGACTGCCCTTCACATCAAGACAGCATTTGACTGAGTGTGGCATTCAGGAGCGCTAAGCAAAACTGGAGTCAATGGAAATTGGGGAAAACTCTCCACTGGTTGGAGTCATACCTGGCACAAAGGAAGATGGTTGTGGTTGTTAGAGGTCAGTCATCTCCTCTCCAAGACATCACTGCAGGAGTTCCTCAGGGTAGCGTCCTCAGCCAACTATCTTCAGTTGCCTCATCAATGACCTTCCTTCCATCATAAGGCCAGAAGTGGAGTTGTTCGCTGGTGATTGCACAATGTTCAGCACCATTCGCAACTCCTCAGATGCTGAAGCAATTCATGTCCAAATGCAGCAAGACCTGGACAATATCCAGGCTTAGGCTGATAAGTGGCAAGTAACATTCATGCCACAAGTGTCAGGCAATGACCATCTCCAACAAGAGAGAATCCAACCATCGCCCCTTGATCTTCATTGGCATTACCATCACTGAATCCCCCCACTATCAACATCCTGGGAGCTACCGTTGACCAGAAACTACTCTACCAGCCATATAAATACTGTGGCTACAAGAGCAGGTCAGAGGCTAGGAATTGTGCGACAAGTAACTTGCGTCCTGATTCCCCAAAGCCTGTCCACTATATACAAGGCATGTCAGGAGTGTGATGGAATACTCCCCAGTTGCCTGGATGAGCGCAGCTCCTACAACACTGAAGAAGCTGGACACCATCCAGGACAAAGCAATCCATTTGATTGGCACCACATCCACAAACATTCACTCCCTCCACCACCGACGCACAGTAGTAGCAGTGTGTACCATCTACAAGATGCACTGTAGGAATTCACCAAGGCTTTTTAGACAGCACCATGACCACTACCACCTTAAAGGACAAGGGCTGCAGATGGAGGGGAACTTCCAGGCAGTGGTGTTCCCATTTAAGTCACTTACCATCCTGACATGGAAGTTGGCATTTATTTCGAGAGGACTAGAATATAAAAGCAGGTATGTGCTGCTGAGGCTTTATAAGGCTCTGGTCAGACCACATTTAGAATATTGTGAGCAATTTTGGGCCCCATATCTCAGGAAGGATGTGCTGGCCATGGAGAGGGTCCAGAGGAGGTTCACAAGAATGATCCCAGGAATGAAAGGCTTAACATATGAGGAACGTTTTAGGACTCTGGGTCTATAATCGATGGAGTTTAGAAGGATGAGGGGGGATCTGATTGAAACTTACAGAATACTGAAAGGCCTGGATAGAGTGGACGTGGGGAAGATGTTTCCATTAGTGGAAGAGACTAGGACCCGGGAGCACAGCCTCAGAGTAAAGGGAAGACCTTTTAGAACAGAGATGAGGGGAAACTTCTTTAGCCAGAGAGTGGTGAATCTATAGAATTCATTGCCACAGAAGTCTGTGGAGGCCAGGTCATTGAGTGTATTTAAGACCGAGATAGATAGGTTCTTGATTGGTAAGGGGATCAAAGGTTACGGGGAGAAGGCGGGAGAATGGGGTTGAGAAACTTATCAGCCATGATTGAATGGCAGAGCAGACTCGATGGGCCAATTGGCCTAATTTCTGCTCCTATGCCTATGTCTTAAGTATATCGCTGTTCCCTCACTGTCGCTGGGTCAAAATCCTGGAACTCCCTCCCTAACAGCACTGTGGGTGTACCTACACCACATGGACTGCAGTGGTTCAAGAAGGCAGCTCCCCACCACCTTCTCAAGGGCAACTAAGTATAGACAATAAATGCTGGCCCAGCCGCCGAAGCCCACATCCTGTGAATTAATAAAGAAAATGCTGAGGTTTGTTGGTTTATGGATAGTAGTTTAGGAGGACATGGGGTAATTGGCAATGGGCTATAGTTGAAAATGTAAATATAACAAACACTTGAGAGTTTTGCTTAAATACCTTTAGAAATGATGTGCAGAAATTTCTTTCTGGTGATGCAATAGATACAATAGGGCTTTTTAATAAGGTAAACTACTATGGTAATCTCAGTAGAGACCAGTGTTTAGTTTTTTTTTAGTATTTGCAAATGCAGGTATTTACTATAAGAATGAAGCCACAAAGTTCACTGTTTAAAGCAAAAGAATTTCATTACACCAAATCAAAGAGGATGAATACTAATAACTACACTCTATCTTAAACATTCAGTTACGTTAAAGATATTAAAAATACAATGAACACGGTTACTTTTCTAAACCAAACTTCTTTAATCAAATTTCCTTCAATATCCATTTAACTTACCCCCAATAACTCGAGTCAGATGCTTAGCAGAAATCAGAAGTTTAACCACTTTGTCTGAGGACTGTTTCAAAGATTCATATAAGGGTTGAGATTTCTTGGACCTTCTGTTTACTTCCAGCAAGGTTGTCCTTTCAAATCTCCTCTAACATTCTATGGTTGTAGACTCTCTGTTCAACACAGGTGTTGCTAGTGTCTTAAGCATAGCCATCTCTGGTCAGAACTCTCCAGGTTCTAATTCTGGGGTCTTGCATCTAAAACTTTCTCTTTCAGCTTGGCTATCCCAGTCGTTCAACTCACTGTTGGGAGCTCTTCACTTAACAAGAGCCAATGCACAGCATTTCACTGAGTCTTGCTTGAAAGGAATGCTTCCTCCACTGAGTTTGTTCTAAACTAGAAACTAAACTCCTAGTTGCCCCAATAATTAACTTTTGATTAACACATTGCTATTCTGTTGCTTATCTCCAAGGCAGCCTGGTCACCTGATCAGTTACTGAAACCCAGGTGCTTTACCATAAATCCCCTTTCAGAGAAGCCTAGTTCTTAAAGGGACCATCACCCCAATATAAAACATAAGCACATGGGCCATGGCACTATGCATTATTTGTGGAAACAGCACTTTCTTAACTTACTATTATGGTAAAGTTTCTATTTTTCTGTTATAGGTGGCACAAAATAAAAATACAAAGTTTATCAAACTTTAACTTCAAAACAAATATACCATAAATGCAAGCTATGGCTGGGGTTTGCCTTGTGTGTATTCATCAACCTCTAATCCCTCTGCTCCGCCAAATCATTTTAATGAACAGGAAAATCACAGGCCTGCAAGCTGAGAAGTGAATCATCTTTTAAGCTTCACCTTAATAAAGGCTCTTTGAAAATCAAGGTAGATGACATCTGCCTGACTTCTAACAACTTTCAAACACTTCCACCAATTTGGTGCTTTTCCAGAAGTTATGTTGGGGTATCCAAATAACTATAATTTGAAAATGGTTATACAACATATCTCGAAATATATTATAACAACTTGGCTATAATCTAATCGATATATAATTTTCTGGTCCTGATTCTTTTAGCCTCTTTTAGTTCCTGGAAACAATTGAACACTGAGCTAGTGACTTGTGTTGAACAGCCTCCATTCCTTGTAAAGTGAATATTGTGAGAACAATCTGCTTCAAGAACTCTAATTCTAGCGATTACTATTTCTGCATCTGATTCAGCATCAGCTTCAGTATGAAGACTGAATCAGAGCCCTAATACCAGCTATATATCTTGCCCCTGCTGAATCCCTCAATGGCCTTATACAGTCTTTGATGACACCAAGTCCTAACATAGCTTAAAAAATGACCTTGCTACTATTGCTAAGTCTACCTGCTATCTCTATTTTTCATTGTTCTTTTGACCAATCTAATGGCAGATCTTTTCATTCAAAGTAATTTGTTTCAAAGTCTTTTGCAAAGAGCAAAGTAGCTTTCAAATCCTCAATGTTGAGACACTCACTTCCCTACCCTTTAACTTGTGTTGATGCAAAGATTGCATTTTGAGATTTCTGAAAATTGAAGTGCTCACATCAAACATTTAAACTGCTGGAAAAGAGGCAGGGCATGTATATTTTATCCAATAATGCAGCACTCTGGTAACTGCATTGGAATATCACTATGGAATATCACATTGGAATAGATTATGTGCTGAAATCCTGGATTTAAGCTTGAACACACAATCCTCTGACTTGAACAATTGAGCCAAGCTGTTGTGCCACACAAAATAGTTTGCTTTTTTTTAGGCTTTTCTGAGCTAGACTTTTTAACCAGCTATACAAAAGCAAGCCATGCAAGTCTATTCCCTATTCTGTTCTGGAAAATAGCTTGATGGACCTACTTTGCTTTTCTACATAAATTTTTCGATTAAAGCTTACGATTCTAGCACTGGAACTGGAGGAGTTGTTTGAAAATTTACGTCCTTTCTTCCAATTATCTTTTGCAGGTCAATATTTCTTTGTGGAAGCTGACATAAAGGATTTCACACACCTCAAAGTCGATAAGAAATTTCATGTAATCTTAAATATTCTACGGCATTGTCACCGATTGCGGGAAGTCCGTGGGAGTCACCTTGTACGTTATGTACTACTTTAAGAAGATTGTAAAATACTTTAGATTCTTAGATTGCATGAATCCTAAACTCTTTTTTAAAAAAAAGTATGCCAGTTATTTTATGCAAGGAAAGTATGTATACTTTAATATTTTCTCCTCCCCATCACTATAAGAGAGTCTTCATCTAGGAACCGATGATAGCCTGCTAACTCCCAGTAACCTACCAGTGCTGCCTTGGGAGGAATCATATAATATTTATGTTTTAAAAAACATGTATTTCCTTTCTCCCTGTGTGATATCCCAATATTGCTTAATCATTCTGTACAGGCTGTGCCTAGGCCTCCACCCACATATCTAAACTGAAGTGACGTTTTCTCAGCACCATTGTTTTGAACGGTGTTGCATTTAGAGTGCTCTGAGTCCACTTGATACAAACTGCAAATGATGTAAACCTTAAACTTCCTTTTGGGGTGGGTACACACAGGAGAGACAAAAAGAAAATGGCCATCTGAAGCGCTAATGAAATCTCTCCAAATACTACTATTGTGCAGGGATTTAAATTTAAATATATCTATCACAAAGTTGAAAGTGACTTTCTCAGTACCAACTTTTTGGAGTTATCGGATGTTTTGTTTTTGTTTTGACAGGGGTCTATGAGCAGTGTGCTAGACAATTGAAGGAAGGCTGTTGAATTAGCTAAAAGATTATTTTGTTTACTTTGTTCTGTGCTCTTCAATGTGATTCCAGAGGTTTTGACAAAATCAGTAGTACCTGGCTTTATTTTCAAATTGTGTGGCTCTCTGAAAAATTTTAAGTCTGTTGTGCTGTGTTTAAACTTTGATGTCTGTGCATAATGTACATTTTTTCCCCCTGTGAAAATAATTTCATTGCCTTCCTAGCTATGATGATGCCCAGTCCACTGATTCTATATATTTTTGGTGTATTTTTTGACTGTCTAATCTTTGAAAATAACCTACTGCCAACCTTTCTGCAGCTTTTTTATAATACAATGAAACTTTCATTTCAATACTACCTTCAACATGGATAATATCCCGAGGTGCTTTAGAGGGCTTAGGGAAAAAAATATCAAGTGACGGATGCTAGGCCACAAGGGAGAGATTAGGAGGGTGACCAAAAGCCAGGGTTTGGAAATATAGGGAGACTAGTTCACAGCTGACATATCTCCTTTCACAGGTCCTGACATTGCAAAAGGTTAAGATGCAGGCAAGTCTAACCCAGTGAAGCTGAGACCAAGCAGCAGTGCACACACTCAGCTGGAGTCTTCACATCAGTACAGGATAGTGATCTGTAACCATCAGCCACAATTATCTTAATTAATGGGAAGATTTTCCTGTTAACTGCCCTTTGGTGCATTGGATTACCTAGGCACAGCAGATAGAGGAAGGTTGGGGAGGGAGAATTGCATGCCTC
Organism: Carcharodon carcharias; assembly: GCF_017639515.1. Taxonomy (NCBI): domain Eukaryota; kingdom Metazoa; phylum Chordata; class Chondrichthyes; order Lamniformes; family Lamnidae; genus Carcharodon; species Carcharodon carcharias. The sequence continues at coordinate 221,496,899 of NC_054467.1, read as the reverse complement.
TAAGAGATCCTGCTGATTTTTCTGCAGTTAATTTAATGGATGGATAATCAGATGGACTTTATTGCTGGTGTGTGATCCTCTGTCAATTGTTTTTTATGTACTGCATTTGGTTATTCCAATGCTTCCACCCACAATAATGGGTAGATCAATATATATTAATACAGCATATCAATCACTGCAACTGAGTATTTTATTTCTCAAGTCACCATTTGTAAAAATTAATTTTGAAACTCTCATTACTGCAGGTGGAAACTGTAAACTTGCAATTTTAATGATGCTCTTTATTTAAAATTAATTTTCCCCTCTACAAGTATTACTGTAAGTTTCTAATCCAATTTAAGTTATTTGGATGCAATAATTCATAGCATTAGTTCATAAAAATCCATTACTGAATATATTTTATAAATTACCCTTCATAATGACATTTTTGTAAATTAGTTTGTAACTACTGCTATGTTATAATCAACCTACATATTTTCTCACTGAAAATGAGATCAACTAGTGTATTTTTTTTAAATTCTTGACAAAATGGAGTAGTGCCAATGCACTGTGGTGGTAGACCATGTTGTATATGTAAAAACAAGGTGTTGAAATTTTGATTAATACCATATGTAGATGCCAATCAAACGTTTACATTTTTCCAGCTTTGCTGCTTGCCAGGTAACTAACAGCAATGCAACTCCATCTGTTGAAGTATTTTCCACACTTTTTTCAGTTATTTTATAACCTGAGGCTTGAGATGTTATTAAAGATAAATAAAATTGCAGTGTGAATTATTTAACATTAGTACCCTGTATTTTCAATCCCCTCCTGAAGGCAAACTGGCTTGATTTCTTCTGAAGTTCCTCTTTCTGCTATTTTAGTAAATGTTCTAATCTGGGTTAATAGCTCTGCTAATACTGTTCTATGTATGAAGGGATTAGGAGGGTGCTTCATCCTATGATCACCAAAGTTGCCCCCTGAAGTTGACAGATGATGAAATATTCACCAACAGAAGTAAACAGATGGCCCACTGGGCTGGATATTACTGTGAGCTGTGCTCCTGCGAGACGGACATCTTCTGCAGCTTTCTGTGATGAAGGGGGTAGACAAAGAACTCTCATCACTTGAGCTCGAGAAGGCTATAGATCACTTAGCAAACAAAAAGTCACATGGCAAGGTTGGAGTCCCAGCCAATCTACTCAAACACAAAGTCCCATCTGTTGCCACACATTTATAACCTTTTCTTCACTGCTGGAAGGTAGGTTGCATTCCAGAAGTTCATCACACTATATCAAAACAAAGGTGACAGAGGAGACCACAACTACAGGGGCATCTCGCTCCTTGGAGTCAAGGAGCCTTTGGTTATAATCGTATTTGAAAGACTCCATCTACTTAAACACCAAGTGTACTCTGAAGCGCAGTGCAGTTTCCATGCTGGCAATTCCACAGTAGGCACGATCCTCTCCATATGCCAGGTACAAGAAAAGTGTAGGGACAGAGTATACCCCTTCCTTACTTGTATAGATCTCACCAAGGCATTCAACACTAGCAGAAGAGGACTCTACAAGATTTTAGAGAAAATTGGCTTTCCAACAAAGGTCAAAAGTCTTATCTTCTCCTTCAATGACAACATGCATTGCATTGTACAGTTTGATGGTTCCATTTCCTAACCCCCGATCTGGCATCTTATCCATGCTCCTGATCTTTGCCTTCCCTGTAGATATGGAAGGAGTCTACCTGCAAAATAGGTCAAATGGCAAGCTCCACAATCCATTGGATTGAAAGCAAAGACAAAGTCACACCGTGTCCTGTCAGCGAACTCCTTTATGCTGATGACGCTATGCTAATTGCCCACACTGAAACTCAGCGACAAAGACTCATGGATTGTCTCTCCCGTACTTGTAACTTGTTCTTCCTGACTATAATGATCAAGAAAACAATGGTCATGGGACAAGCTGTTCCATCTCTATCCCTGATTGCACCCCACTGGAAGTAGTTTGCAGATTCTGCTACCTCTGGTCCATGGTGACAGATAATCTGTCCCTTGCTGCGGAACTTGATACACTCAAAGGGAAAGCAGCTACCATCTTTAGTCAACTTGTGAAATGAACATGGAATTACATCAGGCTGCTCCTTAGGATCAAGCTGTTCTCAGCACCTTGTTGTATGGTTGTGAAACAGATGATGTACAGCTTTAAAAAAAAAAATTCAATGATTTCCATTTTTGCTGTCTGCGGTGTATTGAGTATATTCTGGCAGGACAAAAGCACGAATGCAGCTGGCCTCAAAGGCAGACTCCCAGTTTTGTTAACTTGCAGCTTCATTGGCTCAGGTATGTTTGCAAGATGGAAGGCAGATGTATACCCGAGGACTTTCTGTTCAGTGAGGTAGCGGTTGCCAGATGATCAGTAGGGCACCCAAAGCTCTGCTTCAAGGAAGCTTGTAAGTGTGACCTGAAGGCCCTAAATATCAATTATCGTACCTGGGAGTCACTAGCTGTTACCTATGGTAAATAGTGATACCTCCTATGGACTGGTGTGCACCATGATGACCAGTGGCTACAGCAGCATGGCAGCAGATGCCAATACTGAAAACAACCCACAACAACACCTGGTAGCTTCGTGTGCGGCACTTAAGGCAGAACTTTTCTCGCAAGGATTGGCCATTTTCAGCAAAGATACACCACATAAAGACACCCCATCTGAAATAGATTTTTTGCATGTCCCTAATCCTGCGTATATGGAAGGATGCCGATGACTATGGAAAGAGGAATTTCAGGAGAATGCATTAAGTGGTTTTATTCAATTATTCTATGGCTTAATTTGAGGGGTAGTGATTCACCCTAGAGTATAGTACAGTAATTTGGGTTTTGGTACCTTGCCAAGATTCCATTCTCAAATTAAAACAGAAGTGCTGGAAATCAGGTCTGGTATCACCTGTGGGGAAACAGTTAACATTTCGAAGGTAGAAATATGATGGGTTTTATGCTGTTGAAATGGGGAGGAAGACCAAAAGGGGAAGTCTGGGATAGGGTAGAGGGTGGGAGAGATTAAATGACAAAAGATATGGAACAAAAGGTGGTAATGGTTGTAATAAAGAGCAATGCATTTTTCCAGAGTGAGAGAATCACAACAATGAATATCTGTCTGAAAGAAAAAAACATGAAAAACAAGATTAAGACCAGTACATGGCAAAGAAAACGATCAAAATGGGGGACAGAGTTCATGGTCCGAAACTGTTGAACTCATTGTGTCCAGAAGGTTGTAAGTGCCTAATTGGAAGGGGTGTTATTCCTTGAGCTTTACTGGAAAACTGACCTTCAAAGGTGAATGAGAGAGAAAAATAGTGAATTGAAATAGAAAGCAACCTGAAGCTTGAGATCATGCTTGTGCATTGAGCAGAGGTGTTCCACAAAGTGGTCCCCCCAGTATAGAGGCAACTGCATTGTGAGCAGTGAATATAGTAGACAAAATTGAAAGAATTAAAAGTAAATGCTGCTTCACCTGAAAGGAGTGGGGCCTTGGATCGTGAGGAGAGAGAAGGTAGGTATCACACCACTTGCGATTGCATGGGAAGGTGACGAGGTAATTGAGGAGTGGACCAAGTTGTCGTTCAGGGAACAGTCCCTTCAGAATGCTGGGAGGGGAAGATGAGCTTGATGGTGGCATCATGCTGCAGGTGGAAGATCTACCTGTCTTTTTGATCAAAGTCTGCATGGTGAGTGGAAGGGGGCACGAAGTCTGATACTATCCATACCCTTACATAATTCTTCACATGTACTTTCAAAAGGATTACTGGATTGAATCAGGAGCAATAACTACCTTTTTCTCCCCACCCCCAAACAACCACCACTTTTTAAAGAACACTGCAATTAAAGCTAATATTCCACCATATGTACAAATTTAAGATCAGAATTCAGAATAGACCAGGGATTGAACATGCCATCTTCCTGGTATATCACAGTATCACATCATGTGTTGCGGTTAAATACTGAGCCTGCAGAATAGGAGGCATTGTGTTGAGATTAATTTCCTTACTGTAAAAGTATCAACTTCACTATATACACTTTTTTTTAGCTGTAGCTTAGTTGGTTGCACTCTCACCACAGAAGATTGTGGGTTCAAGTCCCACTCTAGCATTTATGTACAAAAGTCTAGGCTGACAGTCTGGTGCAGCCCTGAAGGAGTGCAACACTGATTTTCATATGACATATTAAACCAAAATCCTCTACACTTCGGTGGATGTAAAAATGCACTAACACAATCTCAAAGAAGAGCAAGGGATTATCCCCAGCATCTTGGCCATGATTTATCCCAATCAACATCACAAAAATAGATTATCTGGTCATTATTGCTGTTTGTGGGATCTTGCTGTGCTCAAATTGGCTGTCATGTTTCCTACATTATAACGGAGACTACACCTCAAAAGCACTTTGTTGACTGTAAAGTACTTCAGGATGCCCTGAGATTGTGCCAGTGCTACACAAATGCAAGTCTTTTCTTTTGATATTTTTGCTTATTGTGTATTAGATGCTAGTCTGTAAAATTCCATAAATCTGAGGCCTTCAAAAGCTCTGCTATCCATGTCTTCACTCACAGCAAGTCCTGTTCCCCTATCACCCCTGTTTGTGTTACCTGACCTGCATTGGCTCCCAGTCTTGATTTTAAAATTCTCATCGTTTTCAAATCATGGCCTCACCCCTCCCTAACGCTGTAATTTCCTCCAACCCCACAGCCCTCTGTGTTATCTGCATACATCTAATTCTGGTGTCTTGTGCATCCCTGATTTTAATCGCTACACCATTTGGTTGTCTAGGCCCCAAGCTCTGGGATACCTTTCCCACACCTCTCCACCTTGCTTTTCTACTTTGAGACACTCCTTTAAAATATACCTCTTTGACCAAGGTTTTGGTCACCTGATTTAATATCTCCTTTTGTGGTTCGGTGTCACGCTTTGTTCTATAATGCTCCTGTGAAGTACCTTGGGCTGTGATTTATTTAAGGTGTTATATAAATGTAAGTTGTTCAGCATTCATCTAAATTATGCTGGTTTCAAATAGCCAAATAAAGTGCCGGAAAGCAATGAGAATACTCTATTTATTTGTGTTTGTGTAATTATTGCATGGAATACACACATGGGCGTTTTCTTTTGAGGCAAGGTAGGAGATGAAATGCATAAATAACGTAGTCAGCTATATTTTCCAAGCTGATATAAATGAAAATGCAATTATAACATCTCACTTGGCAAGAACTATGCTGGTTTAGCATTCAGTTCCATTATGGCCTCCTCTTTCCTGGCAGACTGGTGAACTATGGTAATTAAGCACTTAATCCTAAATCGATATTAGAATTTTGCATTTGTAATGCAACAAGAAAAATATTGAATGGATACCTAGCATCAGAAAATCCTTTCAATTAATCTTGCCCATCAACTACAAATAAGCAGTTTATCTATAACATTGCATTGCATTCTGAGAATTGCAATCCTTTTGTCTGCACAATATATGAAGTATAATAATGTAAAGATCTGAAATAAAACATTGTTTTGAAATTTGAAATGGTTTCCCCCTTTGCCCAGCTTTTCGGTTGTTTCTCTTTTTAAATCTCTCGCATTACTTGTCCAATGAGGATCACCTCCTGCCCTCTCCCAATTCCCATGAAGCTGTTTACCAGTTTCATGGGAATTGAGCTTCCTAACTTCCTTTGTGATTCCCATAATAGCTGTGAATGTAAGTAATTCCCTCTTATTACTGTCTTCCTCCTTGATAGAAAACATCCATAACCCACCGGGTCTTGTTATTTATTGCTTTCATCTCCAAAGTCTTTTATTGAAGTTATGGGAATTTGGAGGGTGGGAATGGGAGCATAATAGTCATGTTAGATAAAAGCAAACAGAGCTGGAGATCTGAAATAAAAACGTAGTGCTAGAAAAGCTCAGTGGGTCTGGCAGCATCTATGGAGAGACAAACAGTTAATGTTTCAAATCCAATATGACTCTTCGGATCTAAGTATTAATGTTGCTGAGTAGTAATGGACTAGTAATCCAGAGGTCTGGACTAATGGTAACCGGGGGAATTTAAATTCAATTAATTAATTTGAAATTAGGGGCTAAATTTTCTGTTCGTCAGGTAGGCGTGGAGCCGATTGTGCTAAGTGCAACCTCAGGGAGATTTTAAAAATATTAAGAATAGAGAAAAGAAAAATCCTTTACATGTCCCCTCATGTGACAACGTCATGTTAGTTGGGACATGTTCATAATTTCCATAACAACTTTATTACATGGTGGATGAAGTTTCATGTTTTTTCTAGTTGCCGACGGGCAGGTCCTTTAATTGCATAATTGACACTGTCAATGGCCCAAGTGGCCATTGACAGGTTGGCGGGCCCGCCTTCCTGAAAATTTAAATGGGGCGAGGTGATGTCAGGGGTTCCGCTCGCCGTCATCCCGCATCATTTTGCGCGTCGGCGAGTGGGCCCCCGCACGTGAACAGTACAATCCTGCCCTAGAAGTTTCTGTCAGTAGTGATGATTATGAAACTACAGATTGTTATTCAAACCCCCATCTGGTTAACTAATCTCCTTTAGTGAAGGAAATCCTGGTCTGATCTGCATGTGACTCCAGACCCACGACAATGTAACTGCCTTCTGAAGCGGCTTAGCTAGCCACTCAGTTTTACCAAACTGCTACAGAAAAGTCAAAAACCGCAAAACCACCCAAAATGACAACAGCTTCATCCTGCTCAGCCAACCACGAAAAGCCGTCCTCATCTGGGAGCTTGTGCCAAAATTGGGTGAACTATTCCACAGACTAGTCAAGCAGCAGCCTGACATAGTCATATTCATCATGTCAATCATACCTTGCAGCCTTTCCCCAGACTCCTCCATCAAAATCCGTGGGTATGCCCTGTCTTGCTGATGCGACAGACCAACCAGAGCTAATGGCACAATGGTATACAGTCAAAATGGAGTGGCCCTTGGAGCCCTTTAACATGCTAAAGAGGATTAGAGGTGGAGGCCAATGAAGTTGTGAATCACCAGGGGAAAATCAAAATAATTATCAAACAGGACTCACTGAAGTGTGAATATTTGCATTGGTACATTGCTGTTTATCCTGTGATGGTATAGCCTAAAAGCAATGAGGTCCCCTGTGGAGTCACCATGAATCTTTGCAAATTTTTGTGCTTGGAAGATAAAAGAAAGCCATATAAATTAGTCCTGCCAGGGTAACAATGTTGCTAATCACTATACTCAGTCTTACAGTTCAGTCAATCATTAATGAAATAATAACATTGTGTGTGTAAAAGGTGTTTAAATTCTGACCTTCCTGTCTGTGAGTTCATGGCTTCACTTTCTCCTTTTGCACTGACCATTTAAACAGTGGACTTCAGCCCACTGCACAGCTTGCCTACACAAAAACCTGGGAAAACAAAATTGCAGATTCTATCCCACTGCCTTTGCTTTTGGGTTTCATCTTCACAAGCAAAAACCACCTTCATATTAATATCGGGGTCATATAAAACAATTCAATCCTGGGTCCCATTCTAAATCTTCCACCATCAATTCCATTCCATGCATTGTATACAAAATCCAAACTTTTTGACCAATTATAATCATATCAGTATTAAATTTCATTTAGATTTTACCTGCCCAGCTACTGCAAATTTTTACACCTTCTAACAAAAATGGAAATATTTAGTTCACACTTAGTTTCAATATCCTATTCATTGGTATGGATTAAAAATAGTTTGGTTCTGATCATGGACTCTTAAACTCCAATCAACACTTCTGCCAAATCTGATATTATACCTCTTGTAAATATCATTTTAAAAGGAGGTGCAGGAACAGAGAAACCTAAAGGTTAATGTATATTACACTTTGAAGATGTCAGGATGTGGTGTTAAGGCTGATAAAAAAGCATACAGGACCCTTGGTTTTATAAATAGGGATATAGAGTACAGAAGCAAGGAAGCTGTCAAGGGGAATTTGGGATGAGCAATAAATGCTGGCCTTGCCAGCGATGGCCTAATCTCATGATGGAATAAATAAAATATATTTTTTTAAAGTTATGCTAAACTTGTTATAAACTGCTGATTATGCCTCAGCTGGACTATTGTATCCAATCCTGGGCACCAGATTTTTGGAAGGATATCAATATGCCAGAGAGGGTGCAGAGAAGATCTACTGGAATGGTACCAGAGATGAGGGACTTCAGTCATGTGGAGAGAATAATGAAAATGGGATTGTTTTCCTAAGAGCAAAGAAAGAGACATTTAATATAGGTGTTCAAAATTGTGAAAGGTTTTGATAGAGGAAATAGGGAGAAACTTTCCACTGGAATGAGGGTTAGTATCTACAGGGCATAGATTTAATTCACAAAAGAACTGTAGGGAGATGAGAATTTTTTTAATAGAGTAAGTTGTCATTATTTGCACTGCTGAAAGGGTGTGGAAGCAGATTCAGTGATAACTTTCAGAAGGTGATTGGGTAAATATTTGTAGGGATAAAATGCAGGACTAAGGTAAGAGCAGGAGTGTTCGGACTAATTGTCAAAGAAACAGCATAGTAAAATGGGCAAATTAGCCTCTTTCTGTGCTTCAGGATTCCGTGAAGTACCTATCTTGAAACAATTTCCTAACTAGCCCCATCCACTACTTTGGATTCTTATGGGGCTGGATTTTATATTTTTCGGCGGGGTGAGGGAGGTGGAACAGAAACTGTTTATGGTCGGTCACGGCTACAAATTTAAAGGCCCCCCTGCTTTCAGAATCTGTCTTTGATTTTTATTGAAGGCTCAAAAAAGCTAAAAAGAATTTTTTTAAAAACATACCAGACGCTGCCACCTTCACCAGCAGAATCTGTTGCTATGTTCAGCCAGGGAGGCCTTTTCTCCCACCTCATGCCACCTCGTCATAGCTGTTGTAAAATGCTCCCAAACCTTTTCACATCCAATGCCCAAGAAATGCAGCAGGCAATGAGAAATTGCAGAGGAATGGGTCGTTAACAAACACAATAACTTGTTAATTAGTCATAGCAAAATGGCAGGCGGGCTGTCGATTTGCCTTCCGTAATTTTGGAAACTGCTGTTTAAACATTGTATTGCTAACCTGATGTCATCAGACCCTATTTTACGTTCACATGGGGGTCTGATTCAATTGCAAAATCCATCCGATGGTGTTAGTTTGTTTAGAAGTTTTTTTGCGTGAAATCTACAAATTATATTTGTATAGCATCTTTAGTGTAATAAAAGATTCCAAGGCACTTCCCAGGAGCATTATAAAACAAAATATGATATTGAGCCACATAAGGAAATATTAGGTCAAATGATCAAAAGCTTGGTCAAAGAGGTAGGTTTTAAGGAGTGTTTCAAAGGAGGAATGCAAGGTAGAAAGGTGGAGGGAGGGTATTTCAGAGCTTAGGGTCTAGGCAACTGAAGGCGCAGCCACCAAAGGCTGAGCAATTAAAATCAGGGATGTTCAAGAGGCCAGAATTAGAGGAACACAGATATCTCACAGGTTTGTGGGGCTGGAAAAGATTACAGAGATAGGGAGGGGTGTGGTTGTGGAGAGATTTGCAGACAAGGATGAGAATTTTAAAATCGAGGAATTGCTTGTCTGGGAGCCAATGTAGATCAAAATGTTGTCAAAATCTTTGTAAAAGTCCAAATAAACAATATCATGCCTTTCCACTATCTGTTGAAACCTCTAGGGGAGTTTATCAGGCTATCTAAGTTATTTATATACAGATATGTCTCCAGCATATCCCTTAGAATAATGTGCTCTTATTTTACCTGTAACTGTTGTTAAATGGATTTGAATGCTTTAATTATTCACCAACAGATTTAATGCTTGGGTCAAAATCTCATTTGGGTCAGGATTTCAACAAATTGCTTAGAAAATATCCATTTTAATATTTGTAGCACAGATCATTTAATCAGTCAGAGTGAAGTTGAATATAAATTTAAAATGTTTCTCTTGTTTAAAATCTAATTCTTTGCTCGAATTGTTTCTGGGCAAAGGATGACTGATGGACTGTGACTGTTCAGTGTGCTGAATGAGGAATCGGAAATAAAAGGAAATCATTTCTGACTAGTGCAGCATTAATAACTCAATTCCTGATTGCTGAACTCAAAGGCGGAAGTAAATAAAATGGACACCATATCCTTTAGAAAAAGATTACTGCAAACACAGTTATAATAGTATCTATTCTTGGACAGTCGCAGTGGGCATGGACGATCGTTAGTCTACACAATAGACATTTTTGTTGTATTGGAAACTTTACAATAGTTTAATGAGCTGCTCTGCTTTTCAAATTATTTCTGTCAGTGGACTATGCATCCCCAAGTTACAAAAACTACAACATATCCGATCTCTACCACTTGAGCACATCTGATTCCTTTTGGAAACTCACAAGTAGATCCAAGCACTCAAGTTCCTTTCAAACTGAAACAAAAACAAAAATTGCTGGAAAAACTCAGCAGGTCTGACAGCATCTGTGGAGAGGAAGACAGAATTAACGTTTCGAGTCCGTATGACTCTTCCTCGAAACGCTCACTCTGTCTTCCTCTCCACTGATGCTGTCAGACCTGCTGAGTTTTTCCAGCAATTTTTGTTTTTGTTTCAGATTTCCAGCACCTGCAGTATTTTGCTTTTATCCTTTCAAACTGAGTTACTAAGTTTAATTAACGGTAATTTTAACAGATAAAGTTATATATAAAGAATGGTACATCCCTACATGATTACTCACTACTAAACACAGACCTCAGAAGATGCACTTTGCTCCTTCAGCAGTAAAGGGTATGTAGTAATTTAAATAATAAGTCTGTCACTAATTCCAATACAAACGTCCAACAGTTTTCAAGGATGCTATCCATCTTTCCATTCTTTCCCCAACTGTCAAGTTAGGGCTTAAATTTCATATTCAAAGTGAATGTTTTCAATAGATGTCTCATTGATTCCATTAATTTGTTAAACCGGTCTGAAAATCAAGGACAAAAGATAAAGGTTTGCATTTATATAGCACCTTTCACAATCACAGGGCATTGCAAAATGCTTTGCAGCCAATTAATTACCTTTGAAGCAAAGTCACTGTTGTAATGTAAGGGAAACAGCAGCCAATTTGTGGAAAACTGCACTGCAATGTCTCACAAAGAGCAATGAGATAATGGCCAGATTTGGTTAAAGGATGCTATCACAGTCCCCAGACTGTTGCCTCTTTGCCATGCTAAGGTTTCGGGACATAAAACTACACCTGCCTTAACTTTTAATTTATACAGACAACTTAAACCACATGGAGGATAGACATATTCTTATCTAAACCAAAAGTAATGTGAGCACTGAACCTGTTACATTACTTCACCTGCACCCTCTTGGTTTCATGAATCCATAGAGGCAGGCTAACACATTACCATTCACCACCCCCTTGCATTAAATGAGATGTATGTCATAAATCTGCAACTAAATGTTCGATCAATGTAACTATGCATTTTTGCCTCATTTCAAATTTAGCTAAACCTGTGGGTTGTCTCAGAATGTACCATGACAAATGCTCCAAAGATCCAGAAGGGACCTTTATGATATCTACATGGTGCAAACGCATTACTTCTCAAGCAATAAGTATGCCAAATCACATGCTAAGAGTTTCCAGCTCAGGTAAAGAAAGAGCAAGGTGATTGTCCCCTTGGTCACTGAGCAGAGCCCTGTTATGCAGTCAAACACATTCTTTTGGACTGCAGACTCTGTAATCCACATTCACCAAAATGGGGGTTGGGGAACGAGTGACCTTTAACTGCCTGGTTCCTACTGGTGAGTGAGTAGTTAAAACACTCCAAGTTACTTACCCGCTGGAACACCACCGGATCTGGTGGTCACAATTTTGAAGAACACATTTGGACAGATGACTAATTTACTTGCCCAAATCCGTTAGGGTCCTCATTCACACAAGAGTCCAATTATGTTACTGATCCCCAACAGTAATTTTTTCTTTGGCTTATGGAACAGTAATTAATCTCTCCAAGGGGCAAGAGCCCTACTTGGCAAACAAACAACCATGGAGCCTGAAACTAAAAGAAAAAGCATGCAAGAATGCAAACAATAACACAGTTCCTGGTGAATGGGAGAGATACAGAGATCAGTAAAGGATAACAAAACAGTTGGATGATTGATAAAGAAGGAGTATGGAAAAAACTTGCAAAGTATATCAAAATCAGCACATTTTTTTTTTACAAGCAACTTAGGAATAATAAACTGGCTAAGAGCAATGTGACCCTCCTGAAAACTAATGCTGGGGGTATTATAAATTAAAATAAAGAAATGGTGGTTACGTTATATAACTTTGCATCAGTTATCATACTTTGCATCAGTATTTACAGTAAAGGAAGAGAATAGCATGCTAGACATCCCAAGGAATCTAATACTGAATTAAGGCTGGACATTCACTAAAATACAGATAATATCCCAGACACCACCATCACCATCCCTGGGTATGTCCTGTCCCATCGGTAGCACAGACCCAGCAGAGGTGGCGGCACAGTGGTATACAGTCGGGAGGGAGTTGCCCTGGGAGTCCACAACATCCACTCCGGACTCCATAAAGTCTCATTGCATCAGGTCAAACATGGGCAAGGAAACCGCCTACTGATTACCAAATACCGCGCTCCATTAGCTGATGAATCAGTGGTCCTCCATGTTGAACATCACTTGAGGGTGGCAAGGGTGCAGAATGTACTCGGGGTGGGGAACTTCAATATCCACCACCAAGAGTGGCTCGGTAGCACCATTACTGACTGAGCTGGCCGATTCCTAAAAGACATTGCTACTAGACTGGGTCTGCGGCTGGTGATGAGGGAAATAAGAGGGAAGAACATACTTGACCTCATCCTCACCAACCTGCCTAACGCAGATGCACCTGTCCATGACAGTATCAGTGGGAGTGACCACAGCACGGTCATTGTGAAAATGAAGTGCCGCCTTCACATTGAGGATACCCTCAATCTTATTGTGTGGCACTACCATCATGTTCAGTGAGATAGATTTCAAACAGATCTAGCAACTCAAGACTGGGCATCCATGAACAGCAACAGAATTGTACTCGAACACAATCTGTAACCTCATGGCCCGGCATATCAATGAAGAGTGCAGGAGGGCATGCCAGGAGCAACACCAGGTGTACCTAAAAATGAGGTGTTAACCTGATAAAGCTATAACACAGGACTACTTGCATGCCAAACAGCATAAGCAGCAAGTGACAGACAGCGCTAAGCGATCCCACAACCAACAGATCAGATCTAAGATCTTCAGTCCTGCCACATCCAGTCATGAATGGTGGTGGACAATTAAAAAACTCACTGGCAGGGGAGGCTCCACAAATAGCCCCATCCTCAATGATGGAGGAGCCCAACACATTAATGTAAAAGATAAGGCTGAAGCATTTGCCACAAACTTCAGCCAGAAGTGCCAATTGGATGATCCAGTTTGGGTTCCTCCAGGGCCACTCAGCTCCTGACCTTATTACAGCCTTGATTCAAACATGGACAAAAGAGCTGACGTCTTGAGGTGAGGTGAGAGTGACTGCCCTTGACATCAAGGCAGCATTTGACACAGTGTGGCATCAAGGAGACCTAACAAAACTGGAATCTATGGGAATCAGGGAAAACTCTCCGCTGGTTGAAGTCATACCTGGCACAAAGGAAGATATTTGTGATTGTTGGAGGTCAATCATCTCAGCTCCAGGACATCACTGCAGAAGCCCTTCAGGGTAGTGTCCTTGGCCCAACCATCTTCAGCTGCTTCAACAATGACCTTCCTTCTATCATAAGGCCAAAAGTGAGGATGTGCGCTGATGATTGCACAATGTTCAGCACTTCACGACTTTTCAGATACACTTTGGACCTAAAACAGATAGTTCAGGGTCCTTTCTAAATGGGGAAAAGCTAGAAGCAGTGGAGGTCCAAAGAGACTTAGGGGTCCACATACATAGGCTGGGATTTTCCGCTCCCATTGACAGTGGGCATTTTTGGTGGCGTGAGTGAACAATATGGCGAGAAGGCCAAAAATCAGTTTTAAGCCATTGTAAATCCAGTTTGCGATCATCTGCTCCACCTGTCAATGGTGGGCCACGTTTCCCACTGCTGCACTTCAGGAACCTAATTTTAATACTTTAGCATCTCATTATAAGCCCTACTCGCCAGAATCATCACCCTATGCTGGATTATCCGGGCATCACGCCAACGTGTTTCTCAACTGTACATAAGCAAGAAGCATTTGGTGAGCTGCACTTAAACTCGGGACTTTGAGATTTGTTTTCCTACCTTGCTTTGGGCAGCATTCGCAGTCATCAGCGCCAGGCCTAGCAGGCAGCACCACATCACTTTTTGGGGTGCTCACATATAGGTCTCCACCTACCAGACCAGCCGTAAGACAGGGGGTAGTTTTTCAATGGCTGCAGGGTTAGGGCTTGCTTAAAGAAGGGGGAGAAACCTCAAGCAAGGGAAGAGGCTGCAGGGCTGCCTGTACTGGGAAAGGGGGGTATCCCAGGGTGTGTGTGGGGGCACATGTTGATCTGTGCCCCAAGATGGTGAGGGCTGAGGAGGCAGTCTCCAGAGGAGATGAGGCCAGGTGGAGATGTGAGGGTGTGTGTGAGGGAGTGAGTGATGATGTCCCTTGAGCTGGCAGTGAGTGAGATGCCAGTGAATGTGAGTGTGTGAGTTTAGAGTGATGAGATGGTTGCCTTACCCTGGCAGCATGGATGAGATCATTCATTCCCTTTCTTCACCAACCTCTACTGTGCAGCATTGGGACCGACCACCACTGCCACCATCTCCCAAGCTGGAGTGGTGAGATTGCTGGACCTCCGGCCGCCAGAGCGGGGTTGGAGGACATCACGGCTGGCCTCCAAAAGGCTTTCTAGTGGCACGTCACTGAACTCTTCTTGGCTTTCAGGGCAATGCCTTCACTGGAGCAGTCCTGGGCTGGAAGCATTGAGAACTGTGCACGCGGCTGCAGTTTAGATATAGCACTCGAAGTGAGGACGCAGTGAAGTAACAGTGTGGCGGGTGATTCAGAGGCCACCCGCCAGCGAGACGGCGTGTTTCCTGTGGCTGCATAATTAATGAGGTGGGAAGCGAATGATACAACGTGAAAACCTGTCATTGCAGCTAGTGGGTAAAATGCTCTTGATGCCCGTTACCGCACAGTGCAATTCTGGGATGATTCCACCCATAGATCATTAAAATGTCATAGACAGGTACAGAAAATAATCAGAATGACTAATGGAATGCTGCTCCTTACAACTGGAGGAGTAGAATACAAGGGGGTTGAAGTCATGCTTCAGCCATACAAAGCCTTTTTTATTCCAAAGCTGAAGACAACATTTTATGGGTGCCAGGGCATTGGAGTGTTAATTTGCTGGCGGTGGGACTTGTGCCCCTCACTCGGGAGGAAGTTCCCCTTCACAAAGCTGCCAGCCAATGATTGCCTTTGTAGTCCCAGTACCACCAATACAGGCCTTGCCCGACCCCAGTGAAATTTCAGACAGATCAGGGACAGGAGGGTAGGCAGAGGGAAAGCCACCTGGGAAATTTTACGGGCCTCCCTATCCGTTGAGCCATCGGTGGAGGCCCATAAAATTCTGCACCGTGTTCAGTCCTTGAGGCCAGGGCTTCCAAAACAGTGGGTCATGACCCCCAATGGGGTTGCAAGATGAGATTTTCAGGTAACAAGCTCCAAGGCAGCAGCGGCTGCCATGGAGCTCAGACTGAATGCTAACAGCTACGGGACTCCTTCAATTCCTTGCATTGTTCTGTTGGTGGGAAAGGCCTAACAGACAGATCTTTGAGGCCTGAAAGCTGTTGCAAAAAAATGCCTGTAAAAACAGGTGTTTGTTTTTTTTAAATAAACCCTGCAGTTTAAACAATTCCCACCTATACTTCTTCCCCCACCCCTGGAGCTAAACGCATTCCACTCCCCCCCGACCCCTGCAACCCCTTCAGGAGCTAACACCCGCCTACTCAACAGCTGAAGCTACAAACCCCGCCACTGAACCCCCAAACCAAACCCCATCCCCATCGCAACTGCCTCACCCCGGGGTCTCAAAATGTCTGCGGCATTAAAATTGAGTCATGGGGGTCACACAGGGAAAAATGTTTGGGAATCCCTGGCATAGGAAGAATATATTAGCCTTGGAGGGAGTGCAGAATAATTTTCTTAAATTAATACCTGATTTTCAAGGGTTAAATTATGATACAGTATTACACAAATTAGGGCTGTATTCCCATTAATTTAAGAGGTTAAGAGATATTTGATCAAAATTTTCAAGATATTAAGGGGCACTATAGTGGTAGCAAGAGAAATTCTATTTCCATTGGTTGGGAAATCTAGAGCTAGAAGACATAGCCTAAAGATTAGAGCCAGCCTTTCAGGAACATAGTTTGGAAACACTTCTACATGCAAAGGATGGTAGAAGTTTGAACCCGTCTTCCTTAAATAGCAGTTAACACCGGATCAATTAATTTTAAATCAGATTGGTAGATTTCTGCCAATGTGAGATATTAAGGGATATGGGGCAAAAGTGGGCATGTGGGTAACAGTTCAGCCATGATCTCATTGCATGGTGTAACAGAGTCAAAAAGCTAATTAGCCTACTCCTGTTCTTATGTTCCTAATGGACCTCAGGGATTGCTTATTTACAACATTTTCCCACAGGAAGCAGTTGAGGAAGTCCGAGATAATATTTCTGCTGTTTCATTAAACTGATGTCTGAATCAACTTAGATGCAAGTGTAACACTTTGGGGTGTCACATAATTACCTTATTCAAGCCTTTCAGGATACAAAGAGATAGATAAAATATTTTATTAGCGGTTTTTGTTATATTTAAAAGGGCAGGGCATTTAGACACAGCTCCACCTTGCAGCTGTCAATTCTTCTTGGTGCTGCTGTAGTTTATTTCTGTTTTGTGAATATAATGTCTGAACAAATTGGGTGCAAGTATTTGGGGTGTTGGAGAACACATATTGAGAGTTTTATTGTATGTATGAAGAGATAGAATATTGTTTTGTGGGATGGGTTCTTTTGATAAAAAAAAGTCCATCAATTGGAAATTCAGAGTCTGTATTCTCTCAGGGCCTTCATTCCTAATTCTTGTAAGGAGCAGAATCAGAGAGCAAGCATCCAAGAAGAGCATCAATAAATACACAAGGCATATGATATAATAATTAGGACCCCACTGCCAAAATTTGGGAATAAAAAAGGAAGAAAGAAATGATGAATGTGGTCGTCCACAGATAATGGGGGAATACAATTTTAAAAGTAAAACACATCGCCTGCAGGAATAGCAAAAGCTTGTAACCTGGTGAGAAAACATCAAAACCACTCGCAAAGCAATGGCTAAGGAAGCAAGTGGAGTATTGTGTTCCGGGTTACTTTTCACTTTGCTAATTTCTAAATTAATCAAAGTTAGTGCCCAGAAGAACTAAACATAATTGATGGGATTTTTGAGTTTGTTTAAATTTGATTTCATACATTTATGAGAGTGAGGATTGTTAATGTTTCCTATCTGTATTTATTATAATTAGCGTTGTTTTTATATTAACTAAAACTCACCACATTACACACACTGCCTGTAAGTATAAGTTGCCCTAGTCAACACTGCTGCTCTATATTCTTAAAACCTTGCTTCAGAAGCCCTGCTGTGATAATCATTATTTCAATTCAAACTATAATAAAATGCCACTGCTGCTGACTTTGAATCAAAAGTCATGGTTGCACATTGTAGTTATGCTGGGCAGGGAAAAAAGGGATCAGTGAGTGAAGCGGAGACCGTGTCAACATTTAAGAATAGGTTGGATAGCTAATAGAAAGGAAGGTAAAAGGATATGGGAACAGAATGGGCACATCGGATTAGGACTATTGCTCATGTGGAGGATAAACAGCAGCACAGATGATGCCAGCCCTGCTGCCTTTAGGAAAACCAAGTCTGCTTGCAGCCTAACCAACAGTCCTTAGGAGCAATGTTAGATTTCACTACCAAAAAGATAACTTTTTGTAGCAGGACAGAACTGAGCCCCTGCTTCACTGATGAGTTGTCTGGTATCCCCCCAGCAGGAGTCAATAGTGTGTCATAAGAATTTGCTCGAGGCCCAATTTTGATCAGGCCTCAAATCTACCTGGCCTGGCTCAAGGACTATGAAATTTTCAGCCTGTTGTACTGATTGAATTAAGTGAGTTTAATTAAAAATGTTGCTCTGTATGTTGACTTTGCTATCTGTGAAATGAAGCAATTTAATAATTTCTATTTGTAAATGGTCATTCAGTAGCACAGAAATTGAGTATTGCTGAAAAAGTCTTATAGACAGGAGGATGTTTAATTTAATCAGCCCTGATTTCTCCTCTCCCGCCCATCCGTAAACAGAAAGGTGTTTTGATTTTGATTGCCCCCTTTGTAAGCGGTTTTGGCGTGATCCAATTTCTGTTAATAACCCCACAGCAAACTGGAGATAGGATAAACTCAGAGGATTAGTTTATTTGCACACACTCAAATGTAGGAGAAGCGTAACAATGTTGTCTGCTTTACACTCATACAATAAAAGAGGGTGATAGAGGAAGAAATATTTACAGGGTAAATACCTCAGAGTAAAGAATTATTGTTTCACATGAGTCCAGAGTCCAGAATCAAAGTCCCATGGTGTATTCCTTCACAGAGGTCATCAGGTTGAAAACTGATGCCATATAATTCATTTTTCCAGTAGAGACGACTTCCATAATGAGATAAGCATGCAGAGATGAATTAGTCTTGTAGGCAATGGTATAAAAGTTCAGAAGTTCCAGTAGAAACAGTGTAGATGGGGCCAGGCATTCAAACCTGGACAGAGTCACTTTTCTGAGCTGCTAGTTGGTAGGTATGTGGAAAGATGGCAGACTGAGCTTTGTAGCTCCACTAAGCAACATTACAGGTTCCACCAGCTAGGTAGGGTCATGTCACATGATTCCCACCTCTTCATTTCGGCTTTGACAATAGGTGTATATCCCTTCATCTGGGTTCCTGAGACTGTTAATGTTCCAACCATTAAGAGTTTGAAAGGAAGGTTGCAGGGCTATTTTTACTAGCAGACTAGTAAACTATGGTTGGCTAGCCTTGGTTCTGAAGTGCAGATGGCCTTGGAATAATTCTCATTGAATTTGGTCTCTACAGCCCACAGTGGTCATTAGCGTCTCTTCAGACATAACGAAGTATAAGTTTCTGCGATATTGTCAAATAACTCTTATTGTTCAAGGGTCACAGCTAGACATGCTTCAGCCATTTCAAAAGGTCATGTCCAGTCTTGAAATTTTAGAAATTAGCCAGGAGGACATACACATGTATATATTTATATATATATATATATATATAATAAAAAGGATAGAGTGTTGAGGTCTTAATCCCATTACAAAAGAGAAATACTATCAAAGCCTTTTGTCTTTTGCTCATTAGGATAGCTTTCAAGAAATTACCAACAGTAAAAGGGAACAACAATTTATACTGCATGAAAAGAGAGTGCTGATTGGTTGGCAAGTAGACTCTGATTGGTCAAGGCATTGCCTTGGGGAATGAACTAGGGAACAAGCTTTTGTTCAATTGAAAAAGGTGCAATGTGTGGACATATTCCTTCTGTCTGCAAAGGGCATAGCCCTGAGTGTGAATATTTGTGGCTTCTAGTATGAGTGGGCCACACTGCAAGCCTGACTGACAATCCTAAATTGGTTTTCAGTGTAATTCTTAGGACAATCAAGATTGTTTCCTCATCTTACCTTGTCTGCACCAGTTTATCATGTCAAGAAGATTAGGAGGCACAGATGTGCAAGGCACTGGGTAAAATTCAAATTTGACAAGAGTTGGGATGGACACAAAGTGAGTGGTAGCAAATTGGCTGTCCATTATACACCTCACCCAATTTTCCATTTCACTGAAGTTTAAGGACAGGATGAAGGTTGTTTTATACCCTCAAATCAAAAACACAGTTGTTCTCATAAATGCTAGCTACCAAGTATTTATTCCAACTAACACGAAAACTAAGGAAGAAAATGTCTCTCTTTCAGGCATTGACAGATATAGGTACTGAACTGCATATTCTGTTTTGAACTCTAGAACTTGCCAGATGGACCAAAATGGCATTTTCCAGTGAGAATAAAAATTAGGAGGTTGAATTTCCGTATAGGCTGTTTGATTATCTGTCATAACTCAACAGAAAATCCACTGGAAAACCCAAAGAAATAATGTAAACAGTCACTACATTTCAAAAGTGTCTTACTACATGTAGTATTTTGAAGTTTTGGCCAAATGGATTTTCGCCTGTTGCTGTCTTTGACTTGTCAGTTTTAACTTTTAATATTGCTGTACTGCCACGATCAATGTGTAATGGGTTAAATTTGTATCACCCAAGGTTTCTCAAAGGGGGCAGTCTTCAGTGTTTGCATCAATGCTGCTTACTTATGCAAGTTACTGAAGCTGCGAACAATGAGAAATCCCCTAGAGGGAATTAACTGGAATGGGCACATTCACTAACAAGCATCTTAGGCTATCAGTAGAGATTATTTTCATTCAATATTGATGAACAAACATTCTAGTTTAATTAAATCATGACAGGTATATTGTCTACCCACAGTTCTAAGGATAGGTGCCAATCTGGAGCCCTCTGCCATTGTTAGCTCAGCGGGTATAACCTTTGACTCATTACTCAGGGCAGGTGCAGTCTCTCTCAGGCAGAATTGAGTGGTTTTGGCAGTTAGTGGCAACAGATTGTAAGTGTTATTAAAGCCTGAGCCAAGTTAGCTATAAAGAGTCAAGCTGGAGTAAATGGTCTCCTGTCATAGGGTCCATGCTTAAAAAGAAAGTAAGTTACATCTTGTTGTTTTCATACACTGACGAGTCCAGGGAATTGATGTTCACATTGTGAAAACTGTTTGTTCATGTACTTTATGTAAATAAACCAGTTATTCTAAATCTGAAACCTCAGTTTCCATGCCATGCTTATTCAGTCAGCCTTCCATTTAGAGAATGTGAGCAGATGGCAGTGCCAAGATAGAAGGAAAAATAAGTTGTATTTCAGCCATGATCAGGTGGAGTAAGAGTCACTTGGTCACGCTATTTTGTAACTAGATAATTGGACAGAAAATGGTACACTCCAGATTTTAAGACCGTTTACAGGAGCCATGAGTGATGCTGAAACTGAGAAAAAAGCTAAAAATGACAGAGATATTTCACTATGATAATGGTCAGTAAATGCAAGTATATCATTAATATCTGTACATAAGGAAAATACAATGTCTCTATGTTTCTTTCACTTACTCACTTTTTGTCAATCTTCCTAATTTTCTCATTAGGCTTGATACAATATGCATTCTGATAGAGCTCTATCACAGCCCCTGCTTAGATTAGCTAATTCAGTGCAGACCTGGGATGAATCCTTGTAGGAACAAGTATATGGTAATTGTCTTCATGGACAGTCTGTGGAAGGATCAGGCTTGATGAATCACTCACTGTAAGCTTTTATTTTTAAAAATTTCTTTTTTGATTCTGGATGGTTTTAGCTACTGATTGAATAACATCCCTGAGCCATCATGGGAGACCTTTTTGTTAACTTAACTTTCTCTCTGTACTGGACTGCCTATAGCCTCCATTCAGCACCTTTCCACAACAGTCTTCAACTGGATCCCTGTGCAACGTGTTGTTGATCAGAACCTTATGAAATAGAAGGTTTGTTACCCATTCAGTTGTGCTCCAGCTGGTGCCTCCCTATATATAACACAGCTCTAGGTCCACCTCTCTCATGTACTTGGTGATGATGCAATATTTGAAACAATCACGGATTATAGGAGAGTTTAAGGAGCGAAATGCAGAGTGAAATTCTGTCAGCGTTGTTGAAGCAGAGTGTAAAACTTTTAAAAAATGGAAATAGCTTTAAAAAGAGGAATGCTAAAGAGGTGTGGAGCAGGTGAGTGAGATTATCAAATTCGTGACATGAAACAGCCTGTTTCTGTGCTGTACCACTCTGAATCTCAGTTGCACTTTCTCTCTGTAGCTCAATGAGACTACACACATTTTAGGATCAGTCTGGATCTGTGTCTGCTTTTTGTCTCACGAGGTTGGATATTCTGTAATACTACTATACACTTTGCACATCAGGCGGCTACAGTAACTCCTTCAGAAGCAAAAATACCCCCACCAAACGCGCTTTCTCTCCTCTGTACCCTGGCTGAACATCAGGTGGCTGCATTGTGATTGACAGCCCCGGTGACGTCGGTGCTGTGGCGCTGTGCTCCCACTGCCTCCCTCTTGCAGTTTCAGGCTGGCTTCATTTTCTAACCGGGAGGGAAAGGGAATCAGATCGGGCAGCCACAGCTCAGATCTCATCCATTCAGTCCCTCCAGCCTTCTGTCCTGGCAAATGCTAAATCTGCATCAGCCGCGGAAAATCCAGCCCGACCCCGCCGACGGGATTTATTTAATGGTAAGTTTCATTTCCCATTACATGTCGGAGAATGAATAACTGACATCTCGTCCTGTTCTTCAAATACATTTTTTCCGGAGCAATTTCGGTTGACAAGGAGCAGTGTGTTGATTGCAGTATAATGCAGGCTTCTTAAAAAAATACATGTACATTAGAAGCTGGTTGCAAAATCAATCGCTCCTGGTTAATGGGAGGGATGGAGTAGCACGCATATTTGCTCAGTACTTGTCTTTGTCTCTTAATTACTGAACGTATGGCTCCGTTCCTGTTGGTACCTGTGTTTGTGCACAGATAGGTCGGGTTATTAGTGCATCACACGTAAACTGGAATTGCATAAATAATAGATTGATGCAGGTGCCCTATGTTCTGCAGCCTTTGTGTATGTAATTCCATGTGGATTTTTGCCTGTGCAGTAAGTGTATTTCGTCAATAAATCGTCTGCATTTGCTGGTAGGTTTCTCAGGTACAGGCGGTACTCTTACTGCTAATGTTACTGCTTTTTCATAACTGGTTACCTCCTAAGTAATGCTGATCCAAAACTGCTCCTAGCCTGCAGCACCTGACCATTTATATTGTACACTAATGAACTGACACGGTGTGTGGCAGATAAATAGACTAATGGAGCATATTGGGTGATCGATACAACATATTCTTTTCTAAGGAAAAATTGCCTGCAATGCCCTCTGCCAGTCCAGGGTGGCTTTATGAAAGAAATTAATATTGGGTATTAGTTCCCAAAGGACTAAGTAATGCAAGTTGAGGCCAGGTGGTATATACCATACGACATAATGGTTATGGTTCTCCAGTGCGCAGACATTAACTAAGTCCTTGAGATTGGGTTGCTGACTAACTCGTACCAACACATTGGCTGTTTTATGTAAGAAGTCAGCAAGAAATTAAATAGGAAATGCAGAAGAAACTTCTTTACCCAGAGAGTGCGGAGAGTGTAAAACTTGCTACCACAGGGTGTAGTTGAGCAGATAGTGTAGAAACATTTAAAAGGTGGATAAGCAGGGAGAAGGGAATATAGGATTATGCTGATAGAGTTAGATGAGGAAGGATGTGAGGAGGATTGAGTGGAGCATAAACACCAGTTAAATATTAAACAATATTGAACCACTAGCAAAGCTTTTCTTTTGGAAAATTGGAACTAATTCCCAAACTAATTTACAGCATTTTAATACCTAATGGTCCCCTCGTTTAAAATTATAGTGCTTAGAGTCTTGAACAGCCGACGCTTTTATTTTCACATGAGGCCTGTTTCATGAACATGAACTGTTTCAGCCAAATATCCTGTTTGTGCTCTATATTTGATGTAATTCCTTGTCAGTTACGTGCCTTGATCGACACAAGAGCAAAGTGCTGTGGATGTTGGGAAGCAGAAATAAAAACAGAAAATGCTAGAAAAACTCTGCAGGTCTGGCAGCATCTGTGGAGAGAGAAACAGAGTTAATGTTTCAGATCAATGTCCCTTGAGTCAAAAACCATAAAGAGGAGGGAGCCTTGAATTGGTCTGATGAAGTGTCAGTGACCTGAAACGTTAATTCTGTTTCCCTCTCCAGAGGGAATTTGGTAATTTGAAGAACAAATGAAATTAGTTTCCTTACCATTGTGTGTTGAGCACAAACATGTATGGTTGCAAAATTGAGATGATTTGACTTAGAGCGTGTGTATTAAGCATTATTTGTTATAGTTATCTGTGCTGCAGTATTCTAGGTTGCAGTATTCTGAAAGTTAATTTTAGATAGCTGAAGTGTTTTATAACAATCCCCATCATTCCTCAATTAGGTTTTTGCCTTGTAATTGCTCTCATTTACTTGTTATTCTTTGTATAAAATATTAGACAACATATTATGTAATTCCTGTATTAGTATGTAATGTAACTGTGACTGAAATCAGTTCAATATAGCAGCATCTGTCACATGGTATTCAGATTGACTGCCAGATCACTGACAATATCTTTTGTCTTAAAATCACACATCTCATTTCTTGAATTCATATAATCTGCTGTGGGCTTGATGAGGGCAGTATTGTCCCTTATTTGGGTATCTTGGTGGATATTGATGGTCAGGATGTTCAGTGAAATTGAGGCATGATGAGATCCTCACTTGGAGACTTATTGATTGGGCACAGGGTGGTGCGGTGAATTAGACATTGGCTCTTTACCTTTGGGACTTGGATTCAAATCTGTAGTGCAAAACAGTTTTAAATTTGTCATTAATTAGCATTAAATTATGAATCTCGCAGTTGTTGGTTTGGAAATAGAAAAATATCACCCTGCTGTGGCAGAAGTGCCCTATTGATTAGGGTTACGGCATATTATTGAGGCTTCACTGAGGAAGCTTTAGTCTATAGCTAACTGTTCTGCATCTGAACTGAATCTTAGTCGATTCCGGCAGTGGGTGCCTGAAACAGAAAGTTTTTAGTTTCCAAGAATGAGTGTCAGCTTGATAACCACAAAATGGAAAAGGTTTAATGATTGTAAC
The DNA here is from genome assembly GCF_017639515.1 of Carcharodon carcharias. Lineage (NCBI taxonomy): Eukaryota > Metazoa > Chordata > Chondrichthyes > Lamniformes > Lamnidae > Carcharodon > Carcharodon carcharias. The sequence goes on along the minus strand of NC_054467.1, from coordinate 221,471,955 downwards.
CCAATTATTGTGAGTATATCTAGTGATAATCCACTGTTACTTAACAGAAAATAACATTGGTAGTGTATACCAACTGGTGAGTAATAATCAGTGTGTTTTACAACATAGTAATTGACTTGAAATATTCATAAGAGTCGAAAAGAGTGAACCTTGAATAGTTTGTTTACCATTGCAGCCCAAAGGTTGAGTTACAGCCTCAAAGTTACAGGGATACAGAGTAATTTCTAATTGAATTTCATACTGCTGTGGGGTGATCGCTCTACCTGACAGTGAAAATAAAAGGTACATCACATGATGCAGAACAAAGCATGATGTTGACTTTATGATTTAGGATCAGTAACAATGCATCTGTAACTTGGAACCTAAAGACTTGCAGGATTATTTTTAATAGTGGATTAAAGGAGTTTGCTGCAAAGTGTCATTCTACTATGCTTTCTCTGATCGCTTCAGATAAATGGCCATCTACAAAGCGGCATCTTTCAGTCTCCTGCCAAGGATTACAGATGTTGCTAGGCCTCTGCAAGTCCCACTCTTGAATGGAGTATTGTAATATAGTTAAGCTTACCATAGGGTTGTCTTGCCTTCTGATTTATCTTCCCTCTCTATGTGATTGCACTGTGTTTCTTTTTGCCATGTCCACTAAATTTACTGAGATTAGGACTGTAACATTTCTTCCTTAGGCAGCCTTCTGCCTTGTAAGATGATGGTTTGTGTCCTGGTGGTCAACTCTGTTAAACATCGCTTGGTATGGCTCTCACATTAGGGAGATACAATGGTGTAGTGATATTGTTGCTAGACTAGTAATCCAGAGCTCCAGGGTAATGCTCTGGGGACCCTGGTTCAAATCCTGCCATGGCAGGTAATGGAATTTGAGTTCAATAAAAGTTTAGTGATAACTATATTGTTGTAAAAGCCCATCTGGTTTACTAATATCCTTAAAGGAAGGAAATCTGCTGTCCCCATGTGACTCCAGACGCACAGCAATGTGGTTGACTCTTAAATGCCCTTTGAACAAGGGCAATTTGGAATGGGCAATAAATGCTTGCTTGACCAGTGATACCCACATTCCATGAACAAATAAAAAAACCTCTGCCTTACTCTGGCATAGCAGTCTCTGCAACAGGTGAAGACAGTGGGCTGAAATGCTGCTGGCTGCTGAGCTTTATTTTTGCTCACCTCTTCCAATGTCCATCCAGACAGTCAGGCCCCCAGAGGTCATGGCCATCAACAACTGTCTCCCAGTTTTCTGTGTGAATATCCACCACCTTCATATATCTCTTGAAGCTGTCCTTTTATTGGGGATATGGTCATGACCCAGTGGCCAGTTCACCGGACAGCAGGTCTCTGGGTAAACAGCTGTACATCACATGATGTACTGAACATGGCCGAGCCAATGCAGATGTTGTTGGCTTAGCAATCAGTGTATGCTAATGGAATGGGTAATCTTGACCTTCCAAGAGGTGCCGAGACTATGTCGGAGACAGTTAAGCTGGGAACTATTCAGTCATTTCTCCTGCCTAACACATGGTATCCAGATCTCACCACTGTAGAGGAGTGTGCTGAGGCTTGGTATACATGCAGTTTGGTGTATTCAGTTAGGTTGCTGTTGTTCCACACTCTCTTGCTCAGCTTGGATGTGGCAGTTGTTGCTGTTGTAATGCGTTTGTTGATTTCAGCACCAAGTGACAGATTGCTGGCAATTGTGGAGCCTAGGTATATGAAGCTATCAACTTCCAGCACCACATTGTCAATGCTAATACATGGCAATATCCTGGACCACAACATTTTTCTTTGTTGCCGATGTTCAAACCAAATTCTTTACAGGTGTCCATTTGTCACTGAAGGTTTTCTTTAGTATGGAATGCTCATGCAGCATCGTTGGTCTAGACCAACTCTCTGATGAGGACCTGGCACATTCTTGTCATGGATCTCAGGTGAGCAAGGCTGAACAGATTTCTGTCAGTTCTGGTATGTATGAACTGAAGATATATGACAGCAGGAAAGAGAAGATTATGCCAAAGAGTATCAGCACCAGAACGCAACCCTGTGGATCACGAAGGGTCTTGATGTTCCTGTATCATAGCTGACCTTACCTATCATGTTATCATGGGGAGAGGACACTACAGTGACCAGTTTCAGAGGGTAGCCAATTTTCTCCAGCAGCTTAAATTTATCTGCTCATAAGGTCAAATGGCTTGGTGAGGCCGACAATATACAGTGGTCTCCTTTGTTCACAGCATTTTTCTTGCAGCAGCCAGACCAAGACAATCATGCCGATTGTTCTTTTTCCAGTTGCTGTGCCTTTTTATAGCTGCGCACGGAAACTAGGTCCCACATGGCCCCAGTATAAGGCTCCTAAGGAACTTGGAGAAGGTTTGGTCTCCAGACATGCAGTATGCTTGTCCACTGGTGTGTGTGGGCATGATGCTCATGAACCAAACTCCCAGCCATGGAAGAATATCTCCACTGCCTTGTGGATACCTCAGGAGAGTTGAAGACTAAGGGAGAAAAACCTGACAAAAACCCTGGAGGGGAGCCCAAAGGTGGACTGATGTCTAAATTTTCCTGGCAGTTCCTGCAGCCAGGCTAGTGCCAAACATATACTTTGCACTCCTTTGGACTCAACCATGGAGTTCGCAAGGGGGACCCTGGAGTTTGGGCAGTGTAGGTTCTAATTAATTTGGCCAGGCTTATGCTCCAGAGAGAATATTCCAATTTCATTGCAAAGTGTTAACACAAGTTGGGAGACAGCAGTTATGGGTGATAAGCCCAGCTTGATTGGCATATAGAACGGTTGGTACAGACTGTCCCAGTGGTCAGCTACTGCCAACCTCAAGTTGGCAACCCCCAAAGAGTAAGGTGCTGACCCACCATGGTCCATCTGCTTCAATGGATGGTTGGAATTTAGGGTCTCTTCTCAACAAGTAGATGGAATTCATTGCACCCCCCAGGCAAACAAACAAGGCAAACACATAGAAAGAAGACGCAAACACTTCAATTGGCACATGTGGAACATCAGGACCACGCGTACAGGACTGACCCAGATGATTTTCAGCTGGTCGGTAATGTGTGCAAGACAGCCATGATCAACATGGATATTGATGGGCTGAATGCTGACAGACTTTCCTTACAAGACACAAGGCTTACTGAGAGCATACCATTGAAAGAAAAATATTACACGTTCATCTTGCACGGGAAGAGTTCAGAGGAAATGCAAAAGCAGTGTGTAGGTGTTACTGTAAGGAAAACGCTCTTGATGATAAAATCCCCATAAATAGTTCAGAGTGTGTTCTCTCTATCTGCTCCTCAACTTAAACAAGGTCAGTTAACCACATGAATATCTATGCTCCAAAGCTGTGTTCCACTACAGAGATGAAAGACCAACTCTACGAGGATCTTGATATTTCCATCAACAGAATCCCTAAGACAGACACCCAGTGCCATCCTTAAAGCGGACTGTAAGGCATGGCGCTCCTGCCTGGGACATCACAGCTGGGGAAAGATGAATGAAATTGGACAGAGACTACTTGAGTTTTGCTGCTATCACGAGCTGTGTGTAGCTAACACTTCCTTCAGGACAAACGATGCCACAAGGTGACCTGGAACAGAATTTCTCTGAGTGGGCGGGCACGTGCCTGACCCACTTGAGTGTAAAATAGCACGTGCAATATTTCAGTCTGTGTGTGGGAGTTGGAGCCGCACCCCCTATCAATTACGAGGCCAGTTAAGGCCATTAAGAAGGCAATTACATTATATTTTACGTTGCCCAAACGCTTTCGTGCTTGTCGCATGGGCAAAACGGGCAGGTGGGGAGTTGACAATGTGCTAAACCTCACCCAAGGGTGGGATAAAAAAGGTCAGCAGCATTGCCAGTGTGAATAGTGGGGAGTTTTGGAGATAGTTGGTTGATGGTTGCTTTTTGGTACTTGGCAGCTTCATCTCTGTTCAGGCCTTCATTCTTAACATTTCCAGGCTTCATTTCAGGACTTATTGGTGTCTCCAAGGCCCCTGGCAGATTCAGACTGTGTGGACCCTTCCAGGTATCAGACAGCCTTCCATTACCCTGGTAATGGGGATTGTGGTCTCCGCTGGTGACACCTCCTCTGAGGAAGAAGAGAGGGGCAGAAGGGAGAGGAGGCCAGGTGTCCCAATGCAGCTTCTAGGGGAGCGACCTGTGGGAGGAGAGGTGCAGGCACAAGGGGCACAGGGCCAGCAGGAAGTCCAAGGCAGAAGGGGCCACAGAAGATACCACTATCTTGCTGCCAGGGTTTACAGGCAGCAGTGCAGCTCCCTCTGAGCTGCAATGCCGAAGGAGGCTCCACCTCTCTAGGGAGAGCGTGACCTCCATTTGTCAGGTGATTGGGCCCGAGATCAGTTCCGACTGTGTGGGTGGACACCCCATGCCAGTGGCTCTGAAGGTCACAGCAGCCCTAAACTTCGCCTCTGGCTCTTTCCAGGGCTCAGTGGGGGATCTGTGTGGAGTATCTCCATCAGCTGTCCACAGTTGCATGAAGCTGGTGACAGAAGCTCAATTCAGGCAGGTACTGACCTTTATTCTTTGCTGTACGGATGGGGCCAGACAGGCAGAGCGAGCCAGAGGCTTTGCGGTGCATGTTGGGTTCCCCTGCTTCCAGGGTGCCATTGACTGCACCCATATGGCCATCAAGGCGCCAGCAGGTGAGCCTGGTGCCTTCGTCAACAGGAAGGCCTTCCACTCCATGAACGTGCAGATAATGTGTGATCACAGGATGCAAGTTTGCAAGGTACCCAGGCAGCTCCCATGATGCTTGTATCCTGAGACACTCCCAGGTGCCAAGGCTCTTCAATCCTCCAGCCTGACTGGATGGATGGCTACTGGGTGACAAGGGTTATCTGTTAAGAAGGTGGCTAATGATGCCTCTCCTCCACCGAACAATAGAGGCAGAATTGCGTTACAATAGGAGTCATGCCTCCATAAGGACAGTGGTAGGCAGTACCATAGGTCTTCTCAAGATGCACCTCTGATCTTGGACTGTTCAGGGGCTGCACTACAATACTCCTCAGAGTGGGTGTGACTGATAGTGGTTGCATGCTGCGCTCTCCACAATCTGGCACTGGCAAGGGGGGACCCACTGGAGGAAGAGGATCTTGAGGCAGCTCCACAGGCCACTGATCATGAATCCAGTAGTGAGTCAGAAGAGGAGAATGGTGAGGAGAATGCTGAGGGCATGGAGGTAGACCTCAGTAACCACCAGGCAGGTAGGGAAAGCAGGGACGCCTTGATCCAACGCTCCTTCAGCTAGGATGCCAAAGATCTGCTTCCACCTCATGCCAGGACTGCCGCCTCCATCCCAGATGCCTGAAATGACCCTTTCATTTGCCAAACTCCACTCAATGCCTATGCAGTAAAGTATCCAGCCACTCACGTCCAGCATCACTTACTGGCATGCCCTGCACCAGAAAGAAAAAAGGTGAAGCATACTCAAGCCATCAGAACAAAAGCAAATTTTATGTCATTGTCACACTGAATGCATAATGACATCACCATCACTGGCGTTGAGGTCCACACCAGCAGACATAAACCAAACAGGTGCTCCCTGACATTTGATTGGAGCAGAACATACTTGGGGTCACCATTTACAATACCATGCTCTGAGCAAGAGTGGAAAATCATTGACTTTGCTTGAGGCTAACATCTGTGACAGAACTTGTCATTAATGGATGATAACGCATTATACAATGGGTGCAGATGACATTAGCTTACATGAGAAAACAAGTTGGGAAGAGTGTCCAAGCGTAGTAGCAAGAGGAGTTGATCCGACATGAGCAACCATTTGCATTTACAGATATCACAGGGTATTTTAGTATCATGTAGTTTTAACTCTGCTGTGCTAAGATAATTCAGCCCTTTTCCTCTGTCAGGCACTCTAGTTAGTGCTCCCCTTAGCACCCAGTTAATGGTCATCCTCATTCCAACTAGGTAATCTTCCTAACTCTATCTTGGACTCTAGGCATGAGACTTGGTTCTTAGACAGAAGCCGGAATTTTCTGTCCACGATGGCGTCAGGCGTCATGCAATACATCTGCAATAATTATAAGCCCTGCTCCCCGAAACCTCCCCTCATGTCAAATTTACTGCCAGCCTTGGCGAGAATCACATCAGCCCAGAACATGTCTTGAGAAGTGTGACATGCAGAAGTTGGGACTTACCATTAGGGCCTTGCCTTCATTGTGGACATCCGAGGAGCAGAAGATGCTGGAACCCTACAGCTACCGGACCCTGGAAGAACACGTGCATCGCATGCTGGGTGGATTCTCATGGGCATGGCTCAGCTGTGAAGCAGCTCACAGGAAGTGGGATGTCTCCGTTGATGTCTGGGGACTGTTTCGAGACATCAGGGTCTTGGCCATGCACTGCTACAGATGATTGTTGAAGGGGCGAAAGTAAGGTTCAGCTGTGAGTGGGAAAGGAAGGTGTACCAGTCCGGGTGGTGGGGTGGGGTGGTGGTGGGATGGTGGGGGGGAGGGGGGGTGCCTAGGGTTGACTAGGAGAGGAGGATGTACAGGGTGGGGGGGGCCGGGGAAATAAATGTGTTGGGGGTGTGAGGTTGGGAGGAGGGAAATTAAGGTGTTTGGGGTGGAGTGAGGTTTGGAGAGCGGAGGGAGTACAGGGGAGGAGGGTGTAATGGGGGAGAATGCGGCATCTGGAGAGGTAGGTGTGTGGGGTGGAGGAAGGAGTTTGGAGGGGGGAAGGAGTCCGGGGAAGGAAGGAGTAAGGTTGGAGGAGGCAGTAAGGGTGGAGGAGGCAGTAAAGTTGGAGGAGGCAGTAAGGTGGGGGGATGTTTAGGTGAACATGCAAGGGAACGGGGTGTGGAGTCCATGACTCTTTCCTGGGGAGCGATCTGAGGGTGGGCGTGGTAGGAGGGAATGGTGAATATGAGAGGGGGCAGAGTGAGTCATTAGGGTGGGAGGGTGAGGGTGTGATGGTAGCAGAAAAAGGGATGGCAAAGTTGGTTGGTGGGGACTCAGAGGCAGACATGAACCCTGGGGAGTGGGAGGAGGAGATTGGGGAGGTCAGTGTGGATGGGGGTGGGATTCTCAGGAAGATAGAGAACATGCATGTTCACCTGGACATCCTGGAAAGAAAATGTTTTGGGTTGGTAGGTGACAGTGGGGAGTTGGAAGATGAAACCAGGGAGGTCAAAGGTGATGGGGCAATGGGACATGGGTGACTGAGGGAGGGGAAAGAATGGCTGCGCTGAGAACAAACCTTACAATGACCATGATTCTGAAATTGAAAGTAAGTGGAGCCTCATGTTGGAGAGGCACAGTTGCAGCATGGGAGGGGGATCAGTGGGTGGGTGGAGATGCAGGTCAGCTCAGATGGACAACTGAAAGAGAACCCCAGCAGGCAGCACTGAAAATGCTCGGGACATTGAGATTGAGGAAGGCTCTGAGTGCGTGGGAGAGTGCTTGTATTAGGCTCCGAAAGGCCTTGGCACACAGACACTCGTGGTCTGGCTGCGTGCAGCTGAATTGCTAGTGGGTAGGGATTGCAGGGGAAGGACTCATGAAGCCTGTAAATGAAGCTGAAAGACACCATTACACATTGCACAATGAAAGGGAATATATTTTCTGATTTTAAGGTGGCAAGATGTGTTTACCCATACAACCACTTGTGATCAGAAATTCTTAATTTTTCTAGACCTACCACCTCTTCTAGGTGCTGTCCTGACATCCATGGGTGGAGTGGAGACAGCCTGTGCAATGGTTGGCTCTGTTGCATCTGATGACTTCGGCCTGGGTTGTCTGGAGAGCCGAGGCCTTGAGGGCCCCGGCTCGCTTTGGCTATCCTCACGTGGACCAGCTGCACCCTCTGCGGTGACAGAGGACGAGATTGATGGGGTCAATGGCAAAGGGAACTTGGAGGGAGAGGACAACCTCTGAGATTCCTGAATGGGTCAGCTGCCAGTCCTCCTCCCTTCGGATGCCCAAGGTCCCCGGCCTGACTCCTTGAGGGGAAAGAGCACCTGGAAGGACATCGAGGTGTCCCATTCCCCTCTCGCATTGCCACTGCAGGAACTCACCCATGGCTACCACGATGGAGTAAACGTCTGTGCACATCTCTACATTCTGTTGAACCAGGGTCTCCATGGCGCCACCATCCTCACCATGGAGACCTCCATACGCACACATGTGGGCAGCATTTCATCAGAGATCAGGTGGAAGCACTCCTCTGACTCACGTGTCACCCTGTTGAGGGCTACCAATAGCTCAGTGTGATTTTCCCCCGCCTTCTACTCACTCTCCACAATGACTGGAAGGCTGAATCCAGAGGCTCGTCATCTGACTCAGACCTGACAGGGGTCTCTTCCCCAGAAGTCTTCTGAGTGCCGGGGAGCTTGGTTGAACCTGCCTCCTCCTGGTGAAGACCGTGCGGTGACCAGCAGATCGTGAACCTGAGCCTGCTTTCAACCTAGGTCCCACCGAGGTGTGTGTCTCTGCATTGGTGGAGGGTGTGGGTAAGCACTGTGACGGGTCTTCCAGGCTCATTTCCAGCTCCTCAATGGAGGAGGTGTCCTCTTGGCTGGAGATGAGGACATGGATGGAGTTGAGGGACTGGCTGGCTGAGGGTGTCGGTCACTAGGCAGAGCTCCCTGTGAACTCAAGTAGAGATAATTAGTGCATGACAGCAGAGTCAAAAGCAGGAGACAGAGCACTCGCAGTTGTGTTGTGAGAGGGATGATGTGGTGCAGGTTCCTCGTGCGGATGTTTGCCGCCAACCCCGGTCCATGTCTTCACCAGTCAGCGTGATGGCATGCTCCTCAAATTGAGTGAGGGGTCTAATGTGGGCCACTTCACCCCTGGGTCTGGGACCACCCTCTGCTGTTGTGAGCGGGCTTCTCCTGCATGGAAACAGATGGAGAGAGTGTGAGCAGGACACATGACACTGTGTGGAATGTTTGTGCTGAGCGGAGCCATGGATGGGATGAGCCATGAGCTCCAGACAATATGAGCCTGATGGAGATGTGAGGGTGTGTGAGGGTGTTAGTGGTGTTGCCCTTTGAGGTGTGAGATCCCTGTAGATGTGTGATGGGTATGAGAGTCTGTGAGTTGAGAATTTTGAAAAGAGTGAGTGACTGTGGTGGAACGGATGAGAGCATTCATCATCTTCCTGCACTGGGCGGCTGTCTTCTTTTGCAAGGTGTTGACACTGACCACTGCTGCCACCGCCTCCCATGCAGGATTGGTGACCTTGCTTGCTGGGGCGAGAGGACATCGCAGCGGGCCTCCATTGCATCCAGTAGGCATTCAAGGGAGGCGTTGCTAAATTTGGGGGGAGTATGTTTCCTCCCTTTGGCAGCCATCAACTCCCAGCGGCTTCCTATCTATGCATGGTTGGCCTTTAAATATAGCGCATTGTTTACTGAAGACCTGAGGTGTTGGTGGGGCGGGTGAAGCAGAGGCTGCCCCGCCAGCAACCTGATGTGCTTTCTGGGAGTGAACTACTAATAAGACACTGGGAATGGGATGATATGCTGTGAAAAGTCACCATTGCGCCCAGCAGGTAAAACGTCCTTTTTCCCACCTGCTACCACACTTTGTGCAAATCTGGGACAATTCCGTCCAGATTGTAGACAAACTAGTGTTAAGCAGATATCAAAGTACTACATCTAAACAGTTTACATAGTAGGCATGTTGCTCCTTGCCATGATTCCAACCTCTCACTCGAAGGAGAGAATCTATCACATGACTGATGTCGGTAATACATCATTATCTATGTCGTATATTAGCATATCCCATTTATTAACCCTTTATACTACAGCTTCCCCCAAGTATACTATCCTACTTTTTAACAACAACATGAAACTATGACTTTAACTATTCACATTGCATTCCTGTAACCCGTTTTTACAAAGACAGATTCTACCCAACTCCAACTCCCACTCTTCCCCACCCCAAGTCACAGTCCTGGGGGATTCACTCTCCCTCAGTATACTTGACCCTAGGGGAAGACATCTCAGAGACAGGAGTGCTTTCATTAGCATCTGGTAGGACACCATCTGCAAAATAGGGTAGCACTTTAGCAGCATTGCTGGAAAGCAGAGTACAGGTTGCTGGATGACTGAACTGCAAGGACACAGACTTTTCAATGAAAGACTGAAAAAAATGATCCCTTGGACCCTCTGGGACTAGAAGAGAAGAACTCAGGACACTGAGGAACTTATTGCTCCCTCTAATAACATTGGGAAGAAGATTCAGAAGAGTAATGATCTTCAATTCTTGTAAGACTGTTAGGCAAAAAAGAAGAGATAATTTCCCAATGATTTTTTTAGGAGGAATGTCTACTATCTGTAGGCAGTGGTAAGAGAGCCTCACCTCTGTGAGGTTGCTCCATTATGGGCAATGGGAAGGACTGCTGAGAAAATGGAGAGAAGACAGCCTCATCTTCTATAATGAGAGGAATTTCCTGTAGACAATCAACTCGGGGACAAGATTGATCTACGGGATTCTGTGGCTTCAGAAGTGCTAAAGATTCTGCTGCAGCTTCTGTGCTGACCTCCAACTCTGGGCGGAAGCAGACTTTCAGCTGGGACTTAAGTATGGGTAGCAATTGACTTTCAACGCTGGAAGGTACCAGCTCTTTATCAGTGTGATACTCTATGGGCTCTGACATGGACTCAGGAAAAGGCTTCTCAGTGGGAGACTCTTCGGGGACAGCAAGAGATAAAGTAGACAATACATTGGCCGATTCAATGGAATAAAGATCTGATCGCTGCTCAGCCACTACAAGCACAACTGATTCTTCTGAAAAGAGAACAGGCTTCATGAGGTCCATCCATCAATAGGAAAGATGAATCATCCTCTTGACCTCAACCTCCACAGTGCTGCTAGGGATTCTTCCTCATCACTCTCTAGGAAGAGCCAATTCAGGTCCAGCAGGTCGCCACGGGAATGGTCACCATCTGCCGCAGTGCTTTCTGCAACTGTCACCTCTGGCTTTACCTTGTGAAGAACTGAGAGCTTCAAACTTTTGTGTCTGCTCTGAGTCGAGTAGTTGGTATCTGTGAAAGAGTATAAATTCCCTCAGCTTTTAAAGACTGAATTTCCACTGCTTCTAAATAAAAGGTTGAAGGTTATTGCATGAACGACAGTGAGCCATTCAAATGATGAGCTTCATCTGTTTTTTCTAGGATGCCTAGAGCTAAGCCAACATTGCCACTCAATAAGGATATAATTGTGAGAGAATCAACAATTTTTTGCCCCTTGCAGCTAAGAAAAGCAACAATCCTGACTTTGACTGGAAGATCTATGCTGCCTGGACCTTGTAATTTGATGTCTGATGGATGATGGATCACTGGCTGAAGCTAGTCGACATCATCTGCTAATATGTTAATTGCCATTTGGTACCAATCTTAAAAGTAGCATTGAAGCCTTGAACTTGGACTGTAACTGACCAGTTAAAATTATCCACTCTGTGGTTCCTTCAATAATACCAATGTGTCTTCTACACTGATGTCTTCATGAGTGCCACCATGTTCTGAGATGGGTCCTTCTACCTTGGACTGTAGGTGTGGGACTGGGTTCTTAGGCGAACTGTAGACATGGTTAACACTTTATTGGTAATACACCTAAACAGGTTACAGAGTAGGCACTTTACTCTGAGGCATGATTACGACCTCTCTCTCTCAAGTCTAGCACATGACTCATTGATGTCAGTGGTACATCATCATCTATGTCATTAAATAGCATACCCCATCTGTTAACCCTTTATACTACATTAGCCAAATATTTATGAGTTTTTTAAAGGAAGTTAATTAACATAATCTATGAATGTATAAGTTATATGTGATGGATACTCACAAAAAAGTGTCAAAAGTAATAACAAGGAAGGAAAAGCAGTCATTTCATGCTTTATTTTCCAAACGAGTGTCGAGATATTTACAAAGACCTTGCAATCTGCAAATGTCTCGCACCAAATAGTGTTAAACTCTGCTTGACCTCAGATTGGATTTACTTACAGCAATTAGACTTCTAGCGTAAAGGAAAGGCTATTTTTTATACAGCTCTATTTGAATAGCAAAATAATACATTTTACATAAAACTCCTATGATTATAAAACAGTGTATATCTGATTCACCGCAAGCAGTGCTTTATTCAATAGTGTACATTTAAAGTGTTGTATCAAGCACATTTTATTTCTTTTCACTTAACTGGTGAGCAAGCTTTGTGTCAGGTGTTCTGATACTGAATTCTTTTAGTATGTCCACAACATTTGGACAGTGGGTTTTCCAGTGGCATTCCCTTGACATTGTTTTGGAAGGAAGAAACAGAAGAGCAATGATGGGATACTAGAAGCAGACTGTGCCATCTGCCAGTCCCCTCACACCCACATGTCTTGGCAGAGATTCACCGGTCAGGAAGTGACCATGTACAGCTACACAGTTAGTGGATAATTGATAGTCACCCATAAATCTGTAACTCTGCTGCAAAGGTACCTGCATCTGACTTACAAGTCTGGCAATGCCAGCAGTATTAAAGATTAGCTATGCCTCAAGTCCTCATCCTCCACCTCCTTCTAGGCATCCTGCAGTGATGTCCTGGGGAACAGTAACTTTTGAATAAAAGCATTGAATCGTAGAACATTCTGGCACAGAAACAGGACATTTGGCTCTGCAAAACTGCAGCTTTGCTGTACACCTAATCTGATCCAATGTTCCTGCTCACTCCATATATCATTTAATGTTCGTCTAAATGTCCCTTTTAAAAGGATTTATGGGCTCAGCTTCAAAAATAATTTGTAACACATAATTGCACTATCTAATCATGCTCTTTTGGATGAGATGTTAAACTAAGGTCCAATCTGTCTCCTCAGGTGGATGTAAAAGACCCCATGGCACTATTTTGAAGAAGAGCGGAGGGATTTATCCCCGGTGCCTTGCCCAATATTTATCCCTCAATTAACGTTACATAAAACAAATTATCTGATTATTTTCACACTGTTGTTTGTGGGAATTTGCTGTGCGCAAGTTAGCTGCCGCACTCCCTACATTACAACAGTGACTATACTTCAAGAGTACTTTGAGATGTCTGGCAGTCATGAAAAGCTCTATATAAATGCAAGTCTTTCACTTTTTCCTGTATGAACAAATTTTTCTAACCTACTCTTTGACTATTTTTGTCATTATCTTTTTTTTTAATTCATTGGATGTGGGTGTCACTGGCTAGGGCAGTATATATTGCCCATTCCTAATTGCCATTGTTCAGATGGCATTTAAGAACCAACCACATTGCTGTAGGTCTGGAGTCACATGTAGGCCAGACCAGGTAAGGACAGCACATTTCCTTCCCTAAATAACATTAGTGAACCAGATGGGTTTGTACAACAATCAGCAATTGTTTCATGGTCATCATTAGACTTTTAATTTCAGATTTTTATTGAATTCAAATTCCATCATCTGCCATGGTGGGATTCAAACCCAGGTCCCCAGAACATTATCCTGGGTCTCTGAGTTACTAGCCCAGTGACAATACCACTGTGCCATCACCTCCCCTACCTTAAGTTGTTGTCCTCTTGTTACCGTCTCATCGACCAGTGCTAACACTATCACTAATTCCCCTATTCGAATTCTTCAAGATTATGAAGAGTTACATTAGGTTACATGGCTGTAGTGAAAATAACCCTGCCATCTGAGGTCTGGCTGTTGAGAGGGATAAATCCAATTGCATAGGTATGAGTTGGCTAAGGCAGATTGGGAAATTGGATTAAAAAGTACAATGATAAATGAGCAATGGCAAGCATTTAAATAAATATTTCATAATTCTCAACCAATCCACATTCCATTCAGAATTAAAAGCGTCACAGGATCCATCTGTTAACTAAAGAGGTTAAGGGTAGCCTTGAGTATTGGAAGAGTTTATGTATACTTTTAAAAATTAGTAAAGAAGGAGAAAATTAAGCATGAGAGCCAGAAGCATTAAAACAGTTTCTACAAGTATGGAAAAAGGAAGAAAGTAGCAAAAGTAAACATGGGTCCCTGAGAGGCTGAGACAGGAGAAATTATAATGGGGAATAAGGAAATGGCGGAGTGGTTGAACAGAAGTTTTGGTGTCTGTCTTCACAGTAGAAGATGTAAGATCATATCACAAATAGTTGGGAACCAAGACTCTAATGGGATTGAGGAACATAAAGTAATTAATATTCGTTAAGAAAAAGGCAATGGAGAAATTAGTGGGAATGAAAGCTGAACAAATCTCTAGCTGGACCTGATGACCTACATCCTAAGATTTTAAAGGAGAAGCCGCAGTGATCATGGATGCACTGGGTGTGATCTTCCAAATTTACTAGAGTTTGGGACAGTCCCAGTGCATTGGAAACTAATAAATGTAACACTGCTTTTGAAGACAGGAAGGAGAGAGAAATAGGGAATGACGGGCTAGTTAGCCTGACATCAGTCAGCAGGAAAAGTGGAATCTACTTTTAAGGAAGTGGCAACAAGGCACTTAGAAAATCATAATATGATTAGACACAACATGATTTCATGAAAGGAAATCAGTTTGACAAATCTATTAGAGCTCTTTGAGGATGTAACATAAGGAGCCACTGGATGTAATATATTTGAATTTTCAAAAGGTAAGGTGCCACACAAAAGATATAGGGTCCATGGATTGGGGTAATATATAGGCATGGATATAGGGTTATTTGAAGGACAGAAAACAGAGAGTAGGAATAAACGGGTCATTTTCAAATTGACAGGCTGTTATTACTGGGGTGTTGCAAGGATCGGTGCTGGGGTCTCAGCTATCTACAATCTGTATTAATGATTTAGGTGGTGACTGAGTGTAATGGATCAAATTTGTTGATGGTAAAATGCTAGCTGGAAAGTAAACCATGAGGAAGACTTTCTGCAAAAGGTCATAGACAGTTTAAATAAGTTGGAAAAAAGGTGACTAATGGAGCATAACATGGGTAAATGTGAGGTTATCCACTTTGGTAGGAAGAATAGAAAAACTGATTATTTTTTAAATGGTGAGAAACCACTAAATATCTGTGTTCAGTAAGATTTGGATGTTCTTGTACAAGAAATGCAGAAAGATAACACGCAGGTAAGACAAGGAGTGCAGCAGAGCTAAGGAAGTCTTGGAGTTTGGTGAGATGGGGAGTCCAGTGAAGGGTGGGGTGAGGAGGTGTTAATTTCCTTCTTCTATCTTTCTCAACACATAGAAATTGGTAACAAAAACAGAATTACCTGGAAAAACTCAGCAGGTCTGGCAGCATCAGCGGAGAAGAAAAGAGTTGACGTTTCGAGTCCTCATGACCCTTCAACAGAACTGAGTAAATCTAAAGAGAGGGGTGAAATATAAGCTGGTTTAAGGTGGCGGGTGGGGGGTGGGTGGGTTGGGTGGGGGGGAGGGCGGAGAGAAGTGGGGGTATGGTGTGGTTGTAGGGACAAGCAAGCAGTGATAGGAGCAGATAATCAAAAGATGTCACAGACAAAAGAACACAGAGGTGTTGAAGGTGGTGATATTATCTAAATGAATGTGTTAATTAAGAATGGATGGTAGGGCACTCAAGGTACAGCTCTAGTGGGGGTGGGGTGGAAAGGCTAGCAGGGCATAAAAGATTTAAAAATAATGGAAATAAGTGGGAAAAGAAAAATCTATATAAATTATTGGAAAAAACAAAAGGAAGGGGGAAGAAACAGAAAGGGGTTGGGGATGGAGGAGGGAGTTCAAGATCTAAAGTTGTTGAATTCAATATTCAGTCCGGAAGGCTGTAAAGTGCCTAGTCGGAAGATGAGGTGCTGTTCCTCCAGTTTGCGTTGGGCTTCACTGGAACAATGCAGCAAGCCAAGGACAGACATGTGCGCAAGAGAGCAGGGTGGAGTGTTAAAATGGCAAGCGACAGGGAAGTTTGGGTCATTCTTGCGGACAGACCGCAGGTGTTTTGCAAAGCGGTCGCCCACTTTACGTTTGGTAGCTCCAATGTAGAGGAGACCGCATTGGGATCAACGAATGCAGTAGACCAAGTTGTGGGAAATGCAAGTGAAATGCTGCTTCACTTGAAAGGAGTGTTTGGGCCCTTGGACGGTGAGGAGAGAGGAAATGAAGGGGCAGGTGTTGCATCTTTTGCGTGGGCATGGGGAGGTGCCATAGGTGGGGGTTGAGGAGTAGGGTTCTTGCTCTACTACAGGGAAAGGAGCTAGCTGTCTAGTATCTGGTAAGTGGGTAAATTCTATTCTACCCCTAAGGTTTAAAATAGTACACAAATTGGTGATAAAGTAAATAAAATATATAAGAAAGCAACATAAATAAGTGATTAATATAATTAAGTAATTATTTAAAACACATTAAGGATGGCATGACAGGTGACGTGTCAAAGTTGCAGCATGTGGGACTTCCTGGATAACATTGTGATCCAGGGCAAATGCATCTGTAGTGAGTGTTTGCGGCTTAAGAAACTTTGGCTCAGAGTCATTGAGCTGGAGGCTGAGCTGCAGACTCTGTGATACATCAAGGGGGATGCTACCTGGATGCTTTATACCAGGAGGCAATTATACTACTTAGGATAGGGCCTTCTAATTTGGTCAGTGGTCAGGGACAGGTGGGTGTGACTGTGAGTGAGGGCAGGAGTCCAAGAGTGTGAGCCTTTGCAATTGTCCAATAGGTTTGAGAGTCTCTCGGTTTGTTTGGATGAGAGTTGGGGCTGCAGAATGGATGAGTAAGTTAACCAGGACTCTTTGGTAAAGGAAGCCATTCAAGTGAGGGGAGCAAAAAGGAACATAGTGGTAGTAGGGGACAGCATAGTGAGGGGGATTGACACTATCCTATGTAGCAAAGAGCGAGAATCCAGATAGCTATATTGCCTGCATGGTGCCAGGGTTTGGGACATCTGCTTGGTGCTGAAGATGAACCTGCAGTGGGAGGGGGAGGATCCAGTGGTTGTGGTCCATGTAGGTACCAACGACATAGGCAGGATGAAGAAGGAGGCTCTGCATAGTCAGTATGAGGAGCTTGGCACCAAATTAAGAACCCGAACCTTAAAGGTAATAATTTCTGGATTATTACCTGAGCCAAGTGCAAATTGGCATAGGACAAATAAGATTAGAGAAAGGAATGCATAGCTCAAAGATTGGTGTGGGAGAAGTGTGTTCTGGTTCCTGGGGCACTGTCGCCAGTATTGGGGAAAGTGTGATCGATACAGTAGGGACGGCCTACATCTGAATCATGCTGGAGCTGGTGTCCTTGCGAGCTACGTAACTAGGAAAGCAGAGAGAGTTTGAAACTGAATAGTGGGGGCAAGGGACCAAACAGTAGAGACAAGGCAAGAGAGAAAGATATTAATATGGGAAATGATAAACAGACCGTGACCAGAAGAGACAAAGAGTGCAAAACTAAAAGTAAATCAGCAGATAGGGCTAGACGCTACAAAAATAATAAAAGGACAAAACTAAAGGCCCTGTATCTAAACGCATGTAGCGTTCGAAACAAAACAGATGAACTGAAAGCACAAATAAAAATAAATAAATACGATCTGATAAACATTACAGACATGGCTACAGGATGACATAGATTGGGACCTGAATATTGAAGGGTACGTGACATTTAGGAAGGACAGGAAGTTAGGAAAAGGTGGAGGGGTAATGATGCTATTAGCACATTAGAGAGGGATGACCTAAGTTCAGGAAACAAGGATGTAGAAGCAGTTTGGGTTGAGATGAGGAATGATAAAGGCAAGAAGTCACTTCTGTGAGTGATATACAGGCTGCCTAATTGTAACTACACGATAGGACAGAGTAGAAGAGATAATAAGAGCTTGTCAGAAAGATACAGCAATAATCTTGGGGGATTTTAATCTGCATATCAGATGGGCAAATGTGGCGTAGTTGAGGAGCTCATAGAATGTTTTCAGGATAGTTTCTTAGAAAAGCCAACGAGAGAGCAGGCTATACTAGACCTGGTATTGAGCAAAGCGATAGGATTAATTGATAACCTCATAGTGAAGCCACCCCGAGGTAGCAGTGGTCATAATATGATTGAATTTTACATTCATTTTGAGGGAGAAATGAAAGCGTCCAAAACTACTATTTTAACCTTAAGTAAGGGAAGTTATGAAGGCTGCAGTGATCACGGATCACCAGAGTTCCCCAGCATCACAGATGCCAGTCTTCAATCAATTCGATTCACTCCTCGTGAAATCAAGAAATGGCTGAAGGCACTGGATACTACAAAGGTTATGGGCCCTGACAACATTCCAGCAATAGCACTGAAGGCTTGTACTTCAGAACTTGCCGAGCCCCTAGCCAAGCTGTTCCAGTACAGCTACAACACTGGCATCTACCCGGTTATGTGGAAAATTGCCCAGGCATGTCCTGTATACAAAATGGTCAAATCCTACCCGTCCAATTACTGCCCCATCAGTCTACTCTTGATCATCAGTAAAGTAATGGAAGAAGTCTTGAGCAGTGCTATGAAGCAGCATTTGCTTAGCAATAACTAGTCACTGATGCCCAGTTTGGTTTCCGCCAGGGCCACTCTGCTCCTGACCTCATTACAGCCTTGGTTCAAACATGGACAAAAGAGCTGAGCTCCCTGGGTGAAGTGAGAGTGACTGTCCTTGACATCAAGGCCACATTTGACCAAGTGTGGCATCAAGGAGCCCTAGCAAAACTGGAGTCAATGGAAATGAAGGAGAAAACTCTCCACTGGTTGGAGTCATACCTAGCACAAAGGAAGATGGTTGTAGTTGTTGAAAGTCAATCATCTCAGCTCCAGGACATCACTGCAGGAGTTCCTCAGGATAGTGTCCTCAGCCCAACCATCTTCAGCTGCTTCATCAATGACCTTCCTTCCATCATAAGGACAGAAGTGGGGATGCTCGCTGATGTTTGCACAATGTTCAGCACCATTCGTGACTCATCAGATACTGAAGCAATCCATGTCCAAATGTAGCAAGATCTGGTCAATACCCAGGCTTGGGCTGACAAGTGGCAAGTAACATACACATCACAGAAGTGTCAGTCAATGACCATCTCCCAACAACGAAGAACCTAACCATTGCCCTTTGACATTCAATGGCATTACCATCACTGAATCCCCCACTATCAACATACTAGATGTTACCATTGACCAGAAACTGAACTGGACTAGCCATATAAATGTTATGGCTACAAGAACAGGTCAGAGACTAGGAATCGTGTGACGAGTAACTCACCTCCTGACCCCTCCAAAGCCTGTCCACCATCTACAAGGCACAAGTCAGGAGTGTGATGGAATACTCCCCACTTGTCTGGATGAATGAGGCTCCCACAACACTCAAGAAGCTTGACACTATCTAGGACAAAGCAGCCCAATTGATTGGCACCACATCCACAAACATTCACTCTCTCCACCACAGATGCACAGTAGCAGCAGTGTGCACCATCTACAAGATGTACTGCAGGAATTCACCAAGGTCCCTTCAACAGCAGCTTCCAAACCCACAATCACTACCATCTAGAAGGACAAGGGCAGCAGATAGATGTAGTGATCGTGGGTTTGGAAGCTGCTGTTGAAGGGGCCTTCTGGGAATCTAAGTGCAGTACATCCACCAGTTCCCCTTTATCAAGGGGCCAAGTCACTCACCATCCTGACTTGGAAATATCGTCGTTCCTTCACTGTTGCTGGGTCAAAATCCAGGAAGTCCCTTCCTAACAGCACTGTGGGTGTACCTACACCACATGGACTGCAGCAGTTCAAGAAGGCAGCTCACCACCCCCTTCTCAAGATATAGGCAATAAATGCTGGCACAGCCAGCGAAGCCCACGTCCAGTGAATGAATAATAAAGAAATGAAAGCGGAGCTAGCTAAAGTGAACTAGCAAATCAAGTTAAGGGTTAGGTTAATAGAGGTTCAGTGGCAGACATTTAAAATATTCAGAATACACGGAATAGATACATTCTAATGAGAGAGAAAAATTCCAAGGGGAGGTCTCACCACCTGTGGTTAACTAAAAAAATTAACGATGTATCAAACTTAAAGAAAAAGCATATACATACACAAACATGGGTAACAGGTCAGAAGATTGGAAGGAATATCAAAAATAGCAAAGCATGGTAAAAACATTAATAAGGAGAGAAAAATTAGAGCGTGAGATAAAGCTAGCTAGTAATATAAAGATGGATAAGTAAGAGTTTCTATAGATACCTAAATATGAAAAGAGTCAACAAAGTGAGTGTTGGTCCCTATGGAAAGTGCGCCTGGGGAATTAATAATATAAAGTACGAAGATGGTGGATGAATTATGCACGTATTTTGCTTTGGTCTTCACTATAGAGGACACAAGTAATATCCTGGTAATAGCCGTAAATCAGGAAATGGAAGGGAGGGAGGAACTTGGGAAAATTACAATCACCAGGGAAGTGGTATTGAGCACTACGGGCTGGTAGATCCCCAGGTCTGGATGGACTTCACACTAAGGCCTCAAAGAAATGGCTGGTTTTAATTTTCCAAAATTCCCTAGATTTGGGGAAGGTTCCATTTGATTGGAAAATAGCACATGTGACTCCTTTATTCAAAAGGAAGAGAGACAGAAAGCGGGAAACTACAGGCCAGTTAGCTTAACATCTGTCATAAGTGAAATGTTAGAAGCTATTATTAAAGATGTTATAGCAGGGCACTTAGAAAAATTCAAGACAAATCAGGCAGAGTCAAAGTGGTTTTGTGAAAGGGAAATCATGTTTTACCAATTTATTGGAGTTCTTTGAAGGAGCCACATGTACTGTTGATAAAGGGGGACAGGTGGATATACTGCACTTAGATTCCCAGAAGGCATTTGGTAAAGTGCCACATCAAAGGTTATTGCGGAACATAAAACCTCATGGTGTAGGGAGTAACATATTGGTGTGGATAGCTAACAGGAAACCAAGAGTAGGCATAAATGGGTCTTTTTCTGGTTGGCAGGTTGTGAGAAGTGGTGTCCCACAGGGACTTTTATAATTTATATAAATGACTTGGATGAAGGGACTAAAGGAATGGTTGCTAAGTTTGCTGATGAGACAAATATAGGTAGGAGAGTAAATATTGAAGAGGACGTAAGGGGGCTAAAAAGTGACATAGACAGGTTAAGTGTGTGGGTAAAGATCTGGCAAGTGGAGTATAATTTGGGCAAATGTGAACTTGTTCATTTTAGCCGGAAGAACAAAAAAGAAGCATATTATCTATATGGTGAGAGATTTCAGAGCTCTGAGATTCAGAGGGATCTGGGTATCCTAGTGCATGAATCACAAAAAGGCTAGTACGCAGGTACAGCAAGTAATTAGGAAAGCTAATAGAATGTTATCATTTATTGTGAAGGGAACTGAATACAAAAGTAGGGAGGTTATGCTTCAGTTACAGGGCACTGGTGAGACCACATCTGGAGAACTATGTACAGTATTGGACTCCTTATTTAAGGAAGCGTGTAAATGCATTGGAAGCAGTTCAGAGAATGTTTACTAGACCAATACCAGGGATTGGAGAGTTGTCTGAGGAAAGATTGGACAGGTTAGGCTTGTATCCACTGGAATTTAGAAGAGCAAGACATGACTTGATTGAAACCTTTCAGATCCTGTAGGTCTTGACAGGGTGGATGTGGAGAGGATGTTTCTTCTTATGAGAGAATCTCTAATTAGGGGTCTCTCATTTCTTTTGCTTATTCATTCACAGGATGTGGGCTTCACTGGTTGGGCAGCATTTATTGCCCATCCCTAGTTGCCCTTGAGAAGGTGGTGGTGAGCTGCCTTCTTAAAATGCTGCAGTTCATGCAGTGTAGGTACACCCACAGTGCTGTTAGGAAGGGAGCTCCAGGATTTAGACTTTGTAGCGGTTTGATACAACCAAGTGGCTTTCTAGACCATTTCAGAGGGTATTTAAGAGGCAACCATATTGCTGAGGGTCTTGAGTCACATGTAGGCCAGACCAGGTAAGGACGGCAGATTTCCTTCCCTAAAAGACTCAGAGGACGATGAGTCTTTGGAACTCCCTCAAAAGGCGGTAGAAGCAGAATCTTTGGACATATTTAAGGCAGACGTAGAAAGATTCATGATAAGCAAGGGGATGAAAGGTTATCTGGGGTGGTAATGTGGAGTTGAGATTACAATCAGATCAACCATAATCTTATCGAATGGCAGAGCAGGTTCAAGGGGCTGAGTGGCCTCTTCCTGTTCATGTCAGCCTTTCCAACTAATATTCATTCTCATATGACATCTGACTTAAGGTAGCCATGCCACAGCCTTCAGCCAATTTCTATAATTTGTTTATGAAAGTGTTAACAGGTTCTCTCAGCTGTTGGACATGCTTGTTGAACTTTGCTCGCTTTAAAATGACTTCTTCAATTAAAGTAACTACTGAGGGATTTCAGAAAATCTCAAACTATTCCCTGCCTCGCATTGATTTCATTGGCTGTCTGACCTATTGACTATTGTGTATTCATTTGTTCAGCATTTGCCTTCTTATCTAATCCTGAAGCTATCATGTACCTTGAAAATATTTTTTGCCAAAGCTCCCAGTTCTGCTCCTGGCCCGGCCCTTGTATCAGACCAGATTGATCTGGTAGGGTTGATTTATTCTCTATGGTTGGTCTTCAGTTCAGGGGAGCACCGATTTCCATGCCATTTGACTTTTAAAGATGGCGCCGAGGTAACCGCTTTTTCAATACTTCTTTCCATGCTTTTCGGGTTTTGACGGGCTCCTGTGGAGGTTGCGGACTGATCTCATTTTCCTGCAGCAAATTGTTTATTCAAAGTTTTGGGCCCTTTAGAATGTTTGCAGAGTGTCTTTGGGCAATTAAAAGGTGATTCCCAGCTTTGGCTGAGGTTTTAAAGCTTCCTTTTTTTTCAATGGAGCTCAGTAGCCGCGTGGTACGGCACCGACTCTGAACCCTCGCTGGCCGCAGTGATTAATGAAATGAATTGCACTGATTGATTAATGGCCTGAAGACTTTTAAAGGCTAGTTTAGCCTTAGAACAAAATTTTTGCTCACCCTTGCTAGGTCCTTACTCTCTGTAATCAATGGGGATTTACAGCGGACCTCCAACTACTCTGGTGGAGCCCTTTAGCTGCACAGTGGATTTTTATTCTTCCCTTCAGCCTCAATGTCTGGAATGGAGCTTCTTTTTAGGCGATCTCCAGCTGTACCTTTGGTTCAGGTGCACTTCAGTCAGGTCAGAATGCCGTGCCTTTAGTTTTTCAGACTCCGGTGTCCTTCACCAGCTTCTTTGGTTCTGGGTTCATTCAAGAGCTGCCACCATGTTGTAAGGGCTTGTTCAATAGATCTAACTAAGAGGTTCAGAGGCTTGTGAGGTTGAACAATAGTATTTATTGGTAACATAACTATTTACGTATGTACAGCCCAAAATAGAAGCTATCTTCATGATGACTTCTCCTTGACTCTCTCCATGCAATTCTGTCTCCTGTCTATTGTTCTGTGACTCTCTACAGCATAATCAGTAAGGGAATCAAGGGTTATGGGGAAAAGGCAGGAAAGTGGAGTTGAAAGTTATCAGATCCGCCATGATCTCATTGAATGGCGAATGGCCTACTTCTGCTCCTATGTCTTATGGTCTTATAGTGTGAGTGGTACTGTTCTCCAATCCCACATTAACCCTTTTCTATTTCAAACACCCTTATACTGCATCAGCCATTGATTTTTGCCAGAAATTCTTGTTGCTTAAAGAGCCTAAATTATATATTAAAATATTAGCAGCATTTGTAAAGCTACCAGCATTTTTATCTCTATGTAGTAGAATATAAAAGGCAAGAGGTAATGATGAGCCAACATAAAACCTTAAGCCATGCATTACAATACTGCATACAGTCATGGGCCGCATTGCAAGCAGCGTATTGTGGCTTGAAAGAGTTTAGAGATTCACTAGTATGCTGCCTTGTCAGAAATATAAATACAAAGGAAAACCTGGAAAAATTGTGCCTCTCTTCAATAGAAAACATTATTTGGTGATATCATGGAAGTGGTTAAAGCACTGGGACAGATGGAATTTCAAATAATTGAGAGGTCAAGAACAAAACTAATTATAAGAAGTTTGTAATGGAAGATAAGAGTGCCTTCTTTACACAGACAGTTGTGAGGCTGTGAAATCAGTTTCCATGAGCTTCCAGCAAGGGCAAAAGTGAGTCAGAAGTTTTCCCCTCCAATGTAAATGAAGATGACTGCACAAAATGCGGTGGGGTTAGTACACTAATGGCTGGATGGTAAGTCACTGCGGGGCCAACAGCTGATAGGGGCCTGAACAGAAAATCTGCCCAAGCTGTTCAAAATTGTACATTACATTTGAAATGTGGCCTTGCCAATAGATATACAAGGTTAACATCTGTTTTGTTTTATAATCAGATGAATAGGAGATACATCCTGGTACACGATAAATATTGTTAACACCAGCCCCATGATCATGATCCCAACGGTACAGACTCCAATTCATGGACTATTTGATCTAAGTTTATACATACTTACATTTATTTAGCACCTTTAATGTGATGATGCTTCCCAAGATGCTTCACAGAAGCATTATTACTCAAAGTTTAACATCAAGCCGCATAATGACATATTAGATCAGATGGCCAAAAGCTTAGTCAAAGAGGTAGGTTTTAAGAAGTGTCTTAAGGGATGAAAATTAAGATGGGTAGATGGACAGGTTTGGGAGGGTATTCCAGACTTGGTGCCTTGGCAACTGAAGGTTTGACCACCAATGGTGGAGTAATTAAAATTGGGTTGCACAAGAGGCCAGAATTAAAAAAGTGCAGATATCTCAGAGGGTTGTGTGACTGGAGTAGGTTACAGAGATCGGGAGGGGTGAGGCCATGGAGGGATTTGAAAACTAGGATGAGAATTTTAGGACCAAGGCATTGCTTGAATGAGAGCCAATGTAGGTCAGCGAGCACAGGGGTGATAGGGAATGGGCAGTTAAGACTTGGGCAGAGTTTTGGATGATGACAAGTTTCTGGAGGGTAGAATGAGGGAGACCAGCCAAGAGTGTGTTGGAATAGTCGAGTTCAGTGGTAACGAAGGCATGAATGAGGGTTTCAGCAGCAAATGAGCTGAGACTGGCAGTCATTTCTTAATTTTTTATTAATCTGATTTTAATGAAGTTAACCTGTGAATTGATCCATTTTTCTTGTTTGTGTTGATTACTTTAAATTTATTCATTTTAAGTTTTATCCTATTCTGTTTATTTCCTACAATTCTAGTTAATCCCAGGAAAAAGAAGCATGGATAGATTCACTGAGTGTTGGCAGTACTCTCATCTTTGAGTTAGGTGGTTTTAATTCAAACCTGATTTCATGTCTTTAACATAGTGCAGTATGTAAAAACATAAGAAATAGGAGCAGGAGAAAACCGTAGGGTCTATCAAGCTGACTCCACCATTCAATATGGTCATTGATGAAACAAAAACAAAAATAAAAACAGCTGGAAAAACTCAGCAGGCCTGACAGCATCTGCAGAAAGGAATACAGTTAACGTTTCGAGTCCGTATGCGAAACGTTAACTGTATTCCTCTCTGCAGATGTTGTCAGACCTGCTGAGTTTTTCCAGCTATTTTTATTTTTGTTTTTGTTTCAGATTTCCAGCATCTGCAGTATTTTGCTTTTATTTTGATCATTGATGATCTTGGCCTTCAACTCCACTTTACCACCCACTCCCCATACCGCTTGATTTCCTGAGAGACCAAAAAATCTGTCTATCTCAGCTTTAAATATATTCCGTGATGGAGCATCTACAACCCTCTGGGGTAGAGAATTCCAAAGAATCACAACCCTTTGAGTGAAGAAATTTCTCCATGTCATAAACCTAAATGATCATCTCCTTGTCTGGAAACAGCACCCCCTTGTTCTAGATTCCCCAGTCAGGGGAAACAACCCTGTATCTTGAATGTAGCTGAAAAGAGAGACATATTGCCAAAGCTTTTTGACGTGCCTTAACAGGATAAACATAAGAATTCCAAACTTCAAATGATCACAACAATTTATTCTACAGGAGAAAAAGGTGTTGATTGGTTGGCAAGTCAAATCTGATTGACTGAGGCGTTGCTCCAGAGAAAGCAACCGGGAACTATAGGTTCTGCCAGTTTCAGGGTAATTGAAAAAAAGTGCAAGGCTTCAACATATTCCTCTTGTTTGCAGAGAACAGGTCACTGCAAATGAATGTATGCTATTTCTAGCAAGCGTAAATGAGCCACATTACGATTTCGTTTTATTAAGTCACGGGTTGTGGGCTTCGCTGGCTGGGCCAGTATTTATTGCCCGCCCCTAGTTGCCCTTGAGAAGGTGGTGGTGAGCTGCCTTCTTGAACTGCTGCAGCCCATGTAGTATAGGTACACCCATAGTGCTGTTGGGAAGGGAGTTGCAGGATTTTGACCCAGCAACAGTAAAGAAACGGCGATATATTTCCAAGTCAGAATGGTGAGTGACTAGGGAGGGAACTTACAGTGGTGTTCCCATCTACCTGCTGCCCTTGTCCTTCTAGATGGTAGTGGCTGTGGGTTTGGAAGGTGCTGTGTAAGGAGCCTTGGTGAATTCCTGCAGTGCATCTTGACTGATTATCTTAAATTGGTTTTTTGTGTCGCTATTAGCACACTCAGGATTGTTCAGCAAGTGCTTCCCAATTGCCCTTTCTTGCCATCGCTCACCTGTGGCCTGAGCCCCTTGGCAATCCTGGGCCTCAGGTGTGTGCATTACTGGCAGCAGTAACTGCTTCCCTATTGGCGCTGCTGGGCAGTGAAGAGCTGCTGGTCTGTGATTGGCTGGCAACTCTCAGTGGGCAGGACCTCTGTCCCCAGAGGCCTTGATCCTGGGGAAGGCCCATCACTGCCCGGTTAAGGGTCTTCTCGATAAGAGGTGATGCAGGGCTCATGCCAGGCAAGACCCTCGTTGCCTACGTTAAATTCTGCCCAATCATACTTATAGTTAATGTAGTTTGCCCTAGCCTCCCTCCATCAATAGTTCCAGAAATGACATTCCTTCCTCAACCAATACTCTTAAAAAACAATTAATTGATTGTTTCCTCACAACTTTTGACTGGATCTTTTTTTGCCATGGTTATCCTGGTAACAACAGACGTTGTATTCAAAAGTGATTCATGTTAAATTATTCTGAGACATGATAGGATGCTATATATGTGCCATTGTAGAAAAATTCCAGTAGTCATTCTTGCAACAGTCCACTCGTCACTTTCACAGAATCACAGAATCACACAGTGTATAAGAGGCCCTTCGGCCCATCGAGTCCACACCGACACGTGAGAAACACCTGACCTACCTACATAATCCCATTTACCATCAATTGGCCCATAGACTTGAATGTTATGACGTGTCAAATGCTCATCCAGGTATTTTTTAAAGGATGTGAGACAACCCGCCTCCACCACCCTCCCAGGGAGTGCATCCCAGACCGTCACGACCCTCTGGGTAAAAAAGGTTTTCCTCACATCCCCCCTAAATCTCCTGCCACTCACCTTGAACTTGTGATCCCTCGTGAGTGACCCTTCAACTAAGAGGAACAGTTGTTCCCTATCCACCCTGTCCATGCCCCTCATAATCTTGTACACCTCGATCAGGTCGCCCCTCAGTCTTCTCTGCTCTAACAAAAACAACCCAAATTTATCCAACCTCTCTTCATAACTTAAATGTTTCATCCCCGGCAACATCCCGGTGTATCTCCTCTGCACCCCCTCCAGTGCAATCACATCCTTCCTATAATGTGGTGACCAGAACTGCACACAGTACTCCAGCTGTGGCCTCACCAAGGTTCGATACAACTCTAACATGACCTCCCTACTTTTGTAATCTATGCCTCGATTGATAAAGGCAAGTGTCCCATATGCCTTTCTCACCACCCCCCTAACATACCCCTCCACCTTCAGAGATCTATGGACACGCACGCCAAGGTCCTTTTGTTCCTTAGAACTTCCTAGTGTCATGCCGTTCATTGAATACTTCCTTGTCAAATTACTCCTTCCAAAGTATATCACCTCACACTTTTCAGGTTTAAATTCCATCTGCCACTTATCTGCCCATTTGACCATCCCATCTATATCTTCCTGTAGCCCAAGACACTCAACCTCACTGTTAACCACCCGGCCAATCTTCGTGTCTTCCGCAAACTTACTAATAATGTTTCCCAGACCAACATTTCCATTTATTGCCACCTTACTTTCTATTGCCATGCCAAGTTTCAAAACTTGGTTTTGTAAACCATCCTGAGCCTTTTCTATTTTTTGATATGGCCTTTGACAATTTTAGATTGTTATCTGGTTCAGTGGCCTTGCGGATAGGACGAAGTCAATCAAGAATTTTATTTTCCTAATTTCCACCAAGCAAGCTTATGATATTTGGACAGTGCTAACCATTTTGCCTTTGACTCAGATCATGGGTTCAAGTCTTGCTCTAAGACTTGAGCACAAAAATTGACTGGCAGTACAGTACAGTTTTGAGGGAGTTAAGCATTGCTAAGATGTGTTATCTTTCAGATACAAAATTAAACTATGGTCCCATTTGTTGGTTCAGATAAATGTAAAAAAATCACGTAGTTGGAGAGCAGAGGGATTTTCCTGGCCATCGTTTGACCATCACCACAACAGACTGACTGCTCATTTATCTGATTGCTGTTTTGTATTGATTTTCCTGTGTGTAAATTGGCTGCCATGTTTGCTTACCAAACAACAGTGACAGCATGTCAGATGTTTTTTAATGGCTGAAGAATGTTGAGCTGTCCTCAGGATATGAACCATGCCACACAGATACAAGTTTCTTCTCACCTTTTTTAAATCCAAATAAACGTGCATTTACACTGCAGCTTTAGCATCAGTAGAGTGTCAGGTCAAGCCCTGACCCAACTTTGCATCAAAGCTGAAGTGTTTGTGTGAATGTGACCCAAGAGTGTTTTTAGTGGTATTTACACTTTTGACATATTCAACATTTAACGCAGTAGAAAATTGTGCTGAGCACGTTGATCTCAGCCAGAGTATCAACTAGGTTACTGGACTTGTCCTGAGTGCCCCTCTAGTGGGAAGGAAAGTAACATCATTTCTGCTCCTGATTGTTGTCAAGGGACATTTGCTGGACATCAGGTGTAAGAAGAACAGACCTGCAAAGTTCAGTAATCTGGCAATGTTCACCATCTCATCACATGCACAAGGAAGGTGCACTTTGCGAGGTAGCTGCAAAACTGTACCCCAACATGAGTCAACATTTTCAGAGAGGAGTGGAGAAAGAGGAACAAATTAATAATAAAAATAAAGTAATATGCACTGGAGGAAAAAAAAATCAATTTAGCAAGTTATAAAGGGCAGATCCAATTAACTTTAGCAATTTATCATCTTCTGATGCTTTACCAACAGGACTATAAATCACACATAACAGGATTTATTACTGTCAGGAATTATTTATTACATATTTGTTTTATTTCAGGTGGATTTTCAAACATAAAGCTTTCTGATGCAATATATTTCACTGCCAAGCAATACTAATAATTCATTGTTTGATCCAACATGTGCCATGTACTCATTTACACTATGTGACATTACTATAGTGCTTTGAACAGAAAGTTAGGAGAAGTAATATTGCAACTTTGTGGCACAGAAAATTAAAAATGATGGCCCTGACATTACTTCAAGGGATGAATGTTAAATTTAGGCATATGGACTTAGGGGAGATGGTGGTGTAGTGGTAATGTCACTGGACTAGTAATCCAGAGGTGCAGGCTAATGCTTTGGGGGCATGTGTTCAAATACCACCATGGCAGTTGGTGAAATTTAAAGTCACTTAACAAAATCTGGAATTAAAAAACTCACCTCAGTAATGATAACCATGAAACCATTGTTGATTGTTGTAAAAATCTATCTGGTTCACTAATGAAGGAAATCTGTCATGCTTGTCTGGCCTGCCTGTGACTCTGGATGCACAGCAATGTGGTTGACTCTTGCTAGGCCTCTGATATGGCCTAGCAAACCACTCAGTTGTATCAAGCTGCAATAAAGTCAAAAAGGAATGAAACTGGAGGGGCCTGGATACCAGAAAGACAATGGTATACCCTGCTCAGTTGATCCTGCAAAATCCTCCCTACGGACATCCGGGGTGGTTGTCCCATGAACTAGTCAAGCAACAGTCTGACATCGTCATACTCACTGAATCATACCTTACAGACAATGTCCCAGTTGCCAACATCACCATCACCAGAGGTGGCAGCAGTGGTATACAGTTGACAGTGTCTTTCCCTGGGAGTCCTTAACATTGACTCTGGACCACAGAAGTCCCATGGCATCAGGTCAAACATGAACAAGGAAGCTTCCTTATATCTACCGCCACCAACCCCCAACCCCTGCCCCCATCAGCTGATGAATCAGTATTCCTGCATGTTGAAGACCACTTGGAAGAAGCATTGAAGAGGAACAGAATGTGCTCTAGGTGAGGAACTTCAATATCTATCGCCAAGAGTGGCTTGGTAGCACCACTAATGGCCGAGCTGCCCGCGTCCTCAACATGGACTCTGGCATCACGTCAAAAATGGGCAAGGAAACCTCCTGCTGATTACCACGTACCGCCCTCCTTCAGCTGATGAATCAGTGCTGCTCCATGTTGAACAGCACCTCGAGGAAGCGCTGAGGGTGGTAAGGGTGCAGAATTGTACTCTGGGTGGGGGACGTCAATGCCCATCACCAAGGGTGGCTCGGTAGCACCACTACTGACCGAGCTGGCCGAGTCCTAAAGCAAATTGCTGCTAGACTGGGTCTGCAGCAGGTGGTGAGGGAACCAACAAGAGGGAAAAACATACTTAACCTCATCCTCACCAACCTACCTGCTGCAGATGCATCTGTAGAATGTATTGGTAGGAGTGATCACTGCACAGTCGTTGTGGAGACAAAATCCCATCTTCACATTGAGGATACCATCCTTTGTGTTGTGTGGCACTACCACAATGCTAAATGGGATAGATTTCAAATAGACCTAGCAACTCAAGACTGGGCATCCATGAGGTGCTGTGGGCCATCAGCAGCAGCAGAATTGTACACAAACACAATCTGTAACCTCATGGCCCAGCATATCCCCACCCTATCATTACCATCAAGCCAGGGGATCAGCCCTGGTTCAATGAAGAGTGCAGGAGGGCATGCCAGGAGCAGCACCAGGCATACTTAAAAATGAGGTATCAACCTGGTGAAGCTATAACATAGGATTACTTGCATGCCGAACAGCATATACAGCAAGTAATAGACAGAGCTAAGCGATCCCCCAACCAACTGAATAAATTTAGGACCTGCATTCCTGCCACACATCCAGTCGTGAATGGTGGTGGACAATTAAACAACTCACTGGAGGAGGAGGCTCTTCAAATATCTCCATCCTCAATGATGGAGGAGCATAGCACATTAGTGCAAAAGGTAAGGCTGAAGCATTTGCTACAACCCTCAGCCAAAAGTGCTAAGTGGATGATCCATTTCGTCCTCCTCCAATCGTCCCCAGCATTACAAATGCCAGTCTTCAGCCAATTCGATTCACTCCATGTGACATCAAGAAACGGCTAAAGGCATTGGATAGTGCAAAGGCCATGGGCCTGGACTATATTCCAGCAATAGCACTGAAGACTTGTGCTCCAGAATTGTCGTGCCCCTAGCCAAGCTGTTCCAGTACAGCTACAACACTGGCATCTACCCGGCTATGTGGAAAATTACCCAGGTATGTCCTGTACATACAAAGCAGGAAAAGTCCAACTCGGCCACCTACTGTCCCATCAGTCTACTCTCGATCAGCAGAAAAGTCACGCAAGGAGTCATTAACGGTACTATCAAGAGTGAAATTAACCATCGCCCCTTGATGTTCAATGGCATTACCGTCACTGAAACCTCCACTAGCAACATCCTGGGGGTTACCATTGACCAGAAACTGAACTGGACTAGCCATATAAATACTGTGGCTACAAGAGCAGATTAGAGACTCAGAATCCTGCAATGAGTAACCCATCTCCTCACTCCCCAAAGCATACCCACCATCCACAAGGCACAAGTCAGGAGTGTGATGGAATACTCCCCACTGGCTTGGATGAGTGCAGCTCCCACAACATTCAAGAAGTTTGACACCATGCAGGACAAAGCAGTCCATTTGATTGGCACCACATCCACAAACATTTACTCCCTCCATCACTGACACACAGTAGCAGCAGTGTGTACCATTTACAAGATGTTATTCTTTCTTTTTTTTGTTGGTTATGTATGAGCAATTGTACCCACAGCAAATTTCCATAAGGACAATAAATCGGATTTTGTATAGACTTGACTTTGCAGGATTGCAGAGAAATCCCAGAAGTAAGACACCACTGGAGCATGAACAAAGGGGAAGCTGCAGTACAACGAACCTACAATTGGACGATGAAACTAGTTCCCCTCCAAGTCACAGACCACCCTGACTTGGATCTAAATTGTTTTTTCTACACTGTCACTGGCTCAAAATCCTGGAGCTCTCTAAAGCACCATGGGTGTACCTACACCACATGGACTGCAGCAGTTCAAGAAGGCGGCTCACCACCACCCTCTCAAGGGCAATTAGGGATGGGCAACAAATGCTGGGCTCGCCAGCAACGCTCATATTCCACGACAGAATGGAAAAAAAGTATTTTTCTGTTTTCAGCATTGATTTATTAGAAACTTTTTTTTATTCTTTAAGTTGAGCTATTCAAGGTAATGCAAGGTAATGCTCATTTATACTGTTGATCCTTAATGTTTCCGAAGCTTCATTTTCCACAATATTTCCTTACCAGCCATATTACTATTGTAGCCATTATTTTTGGAACTAGTCTTTTTAAATGCCTTTCCATTTTGCTAATTACTTCAAATATTTCAAAGCCTGTTCATTATCTTTTAAAATTATGCTTTGAATTGAGCTTACAAAGTTTTAATTATGCTGAAGTATGTATCTTTCAAGTTCATTTAATTTTAATTTTTAAAGCAGCATTTTTGCAACAATGGGCGGAATTTTTCAGACCCCGCCTCCCCCAGTAGCAGGTTTACAACAGTGCGGTGAGAGGTGAAAAATCAGTTGCCCACTGGCGTAAAATGATGGTGGGAATGTAAGGTCCCGCCTGTCATGGCCGGCCACCATTCCTGCCAGAGGCCGGCATGAAACCGTTTAATATCCTGTTAATGGGCTGCAGATGAAGGCCCAACTGGAATCATTCCCCACTGTCCAATCATTCGTGCCACCAGCAGGCTTTCACGCCGGTCCAGAACACGCCTAGGCCCACGTGGCGTGTAAATGTTGGATGTACCTGCAAGAAGGCCTGGGGCAGCCTGCAGAGATCGAAAGGGAAGATGGAGGCCTCCAGTGACTGGACCCTGG
The DNA here is from genome assembly GCF_017639515.1 of Carcharodon carcharias. Taxonomy (NCBI): domain Eukaryota; kingdom Metazoa; phylum Chordata; class Chondrichthyes; order Lamniformes; family Lamnidae; genus Carcharodon; species Carcharodon carcharias. Next base: position 221,438,618 of record NC_054467.1, on the reverse strand, counting down.
AACACCACGTGCTTTAATGGGTGAGTGGAGCATCTATGATTTGGATCTTCTGACTTCAGGGTCTTCTAGGAGATGGATCTTCTATCTTCAATGTTGGATCATTTGGTGCCCAGGCGGCTTTTAAAAACATTGCCCAGAAATGATGGCGGGGCACGAGCCATCCAGTTCACCCTGCTGTGAAAAACGTTAGGAAGTCCCCCCACCCCGACTGCATAATTAATTAGGTCAGCGTCACGCAATATGGTGCGAATTTCCAGTCCCTCCCCGGCGAGAAACTCTCCCTGTTCCCGCCCCTGGCACAGGACTTAGTCACAGAAAGGAAAATTTGACGCTATGTTTTATTGCATTTTAATGATTTCCTTGCACATTGTTTCGCTGCTGTAAAGGATTTTAAATTTGTGCTCACCCACTTCTGATATTCTTTTAGGGCTGAATTTGAAGAGTGAGGGACTGAGGTAATAAACTGAACAGTGTTTGATGCAATGTACTCATATTCTTGGTTTTATGAATCCAGAATTGCCAAGGTGGAAACTTCAATGTCAGCAGCTATAAGATTATAAAATCTGAACATTGTTCTCTTTGCAGTATTCAGTGGAGCCTCTGTGAATTTAATTTAAAAGATACAAGTTAATGTCAGATTGTGACACTGCATAATAGTATTTGCAAGGCTGTCTAGCTGCTAATTGGCAGGTTCCTGAAGCACAAATTTCTGAATATATGATATCCAAGTGATTTTGTTTTACTCTACATTTTACTACGGAAGCGTTATAAGCAAAAATAATTAGAAAATTCCCATCAAGTGGTTAACCTCCATTTCAAAACCTTCTGCAAAGCTTCAAATGCTGAATGAAAGAACTTACAATTATGTAGCACTTCATCATGTTTCTGATGGCATCCTGAAGTGCCTATCAATTGGGTCACATTGAAGCATAGTTGCTGTTGTGGAAAACACAGGGCATTGGGGAATTAGAACATTGGGGTTAGTTTTTGATTGCTTTCATAAAGAGCTGTCGCAAACCGGATTTTTTGTATTCATTCACGGGATGTGGGCATCGCAAGCTAGGCCAGCATTTATTGCTCATCTCTAATTGGCCTTGAGAAGGTTGTGGCGAGCTACCTTCTTGAACTACTGCAGACTAAGTGGTGTAGGTACACCTATAATGCTGTTAGGAAGGCAGTTCCAGGATTTTGACCCAGTGAATGTGAAGGAACATCATATATTTCCAAGTCAGGATGGTGTGTGGCTTGAAGGAGAGCTTGTAGGTGCTGGTGTTTGCATGTGACTCCTGCCCTTGTCCTTCTAGGTGGTAGAGGTCGTGGGTTTGGAAGTTATCAAAGGAGCTTTGGCAAGTTGCTGCAGTGCATTTTGGAGATGGTGGACGCTGCTGCCACTGTGCGTCGGTGGTGGAGAGGGTGAATGTTTAAGGTGGGTGGATGGGATGGCGATCACGCAGGCTGCTTTGTCCTGGAGGTGTTGAGCTAATCGAGTGTTGTTGGAGCTGCACTCATTCAGGCAAGTGGAGAGTATTCCATCACACCTCTAACTTGTGCCTTGCAGACGGTGGTCAGGCTTTCGGAAGTCTGGAGATGAATTACATGCCACAGAATTCCCAGCCTCTGACCTGCTCTTGCAGCCACAGAATTTTTATGGCTGGTTCAGTTCAGTTTCTGGTTAATGGTGACCCCCCAGGAAGTTGATAGTGGGGGATTCAACAATGGCAATGCCATTGAATGTTATGGGGAGATGGTTGGATTCTCTCTTGTTGGAGATGGTCATTGCCTGATACTTCTGTGGCACGAATGTTGCTTGTCACTTAACAGCCCAAGTCTGGATATTGTCTAGGTCTTGCTGCATTTGGACATGGACTGTTTCAGTATCTGAGGAATCACAAATGGTGCTAAACATTGTGCAATCATTAACGAACATCCCCACTTATGACCTTATGTTGGAGGGAAGGTCAAAGCAGCTGAAGATGGTTGGGCCTAGGTCACCACCCTGAGGAACTCCTGCAGTGATGTCCTGGAAGTGAGATGATTGGCCAACAACAACCACAACCATCTTCCTTTGTGCTAGGTATGACTCTAACCAGTGCAGAGATTTCCACCTGATTCCCATTGACTTCAACAAACACAGAAAATGCTGGAAAAACTCAGCAGGTCTGACAGCATATGTGGAGAGAGAAACAGTTGACATTTCGAGTTCATGGGACCCTTCTTCAGAATTACAGAGAAGCCACATTGACTTCAGTTTTGCCAAGGCTCTTTGATACCACACTCAGTCAAATACTGCCTTGATGTCAAGGGCAGTCACTCTCACCCTCCCTCTTGAGTTGAGCTCTTTTGTCTACTTTTGAACCAAGGCTGCAAGGAGGTCAGGAGCCGAGTGGCCCTTGGGAACACAAACTGTGGATCGGTGACCAGGATATTGCTGTGTGACTTCCGTGTGATAGCACTGATGGTGACACTTTCCAGCACTTTGCTGACAATCGAGAGTAGACTGATGGGACGATAATTGGACAATAGGATATGTCCTCCTTTTTGTGGACAGAACTTACTTTGCCAAATTTCCACAGTGTTATGTGTTGTAGCTGGCATTGCCAGTGTCATAGCTGTATTTGAATATCTTGGCTAGGGGCACGCTAATTCTGGAGCACAATTCCTCAGTACTACTGCTGCAATGTGGTCAGGGACTATAGACTTTGCTGTATCCTGTGTCTTCAGCCATTGATGGGCCAAGCTGTCACCTTATTGAAAGAATATTCACGCTGTTTAATGTATTTTCCATGTATCAGTTTTCAAATACTGACAACCTCATCCCACGTTTCTCCGAGGGAACCAAGTTCTAATATGAATGAATATGTTGCAAACAGTGTTAAATATATTAAAAGATTGGTAATGACTGTGTTGTGTTTGCCACATTCAAATGCCAAGCCTGAACACACACTTTTAGTCAAACACAACTCCAACTAAGTCTAAACATAACAAAGACACTGAATTCATTGTTTACTGTCAAGATGAATGAAGACTGTGAACGCTTTGAGGCAGTACTAGAGTCAGCCAGGAATATTACTGCAATGCACAAGAAGCATTAACAAAACTGTTTGATTTCAATGCAAGCTTTGTGAACAGACTGTTGTGACAAAAAAATTAAGATGTTACGCACACTGAAAGATTATGTTCTGTGTTGTGTCCCACATTTTGGATGTCATTGTATATAGATATAGCGAGGTATATCCCTAAATCTATGACAAACCAGCTAACAGTATAAAGCGATTGCAGCCCTGAAATTATGGAATGGGACACTAAACAATAAATGCTTACTGCTTTCATCTGAAATTTCACTATTTTTTTAAATGTTAAACTATTTATTTTAAACTACCACAGAGATGAACTTCAGACAAGTGCTTCAAGCTTTCATATGGTTTTGTCCTGCATTATGATTTCAGAGCTTGAGCGAAGACAATTGAAGCTTTCACAGAAATTCAGAAAATGTAAAAGGTAATTACATGCGGATTGTTCAGGTAGGAACTGTATTTTCAGGGATGCGATAATCTAATTGAAGAGCTCTAGAAAAACATAAAGCATTTCCTTAATTCAGAAAACACCACAAAATAACAGGAACCACAAAAATAATCTTAAAACTGGACGAGGTGAGGAAGGAGGTTGATTTCAATTCTCAGACTTCCAAAGCATAATGAAGCAACTCAGTCACCCCTAAAAGAAGCACTCTCAAAAAAGCTGTTCAAATTAGTCCCAGAGAAAGTTCATCCCCAGAGCCCTAACAACATGATAGTTGAGAAAATCTGCCGTGCAGTGAAAGTAGATGTGATTCATTTTTACCTGAATACCGTGAAATCAGTTCCTAAAGCTGCTAAGTTCAGAGAATTATACATCATAGAAGAAATCCATTCATCCCATTGTGTCTGTGCCAGCTCTTTGAAAGAGCTACCAAATTAGACCTGTTGATTACAGGAAGATATAGACGGGATGGTCAAATGGGCAGATAAGTGGCAGATGGAATTTAACCCTGAAAAGTGTGAAGTGTGAAGGAGTAGTTTGACAAGGAAGTATTCAACGAACGGCATGACACTAGGAAGTTATGAAGAACAAAGGGACCTTGGCGTGTGTGTCCATAGATTTCTGAAGGTGGAGTGGCATGTTAGGGGAGTGGTGAAAAAGGCATATGGGACACTTGCCTTTATCAATCGAGGCATAGATTACAAAAGTAGGGAGGTCATGTTGGAGTTGTATAGAACCTTGGTGAGGCCACAGCTGGAGTACAGTGTGCAGTTCTGGTCACCACATTATAGGAAGGATGTGATTGTGCTGGAGGGGGTGCAGAGGAGATTCACCAGGATGTTGCCTGGGATGAAACATTTAAGTTATGAAGAGAGGTTGGACAGACTTAGGTTGTTTTCATTGGAGCAGAGAAGACTGAAGGGCTACCTGATCGTGCTGTACAAGATTATGAGGAGCATGGGTAGGGCGGATAGGGAGCAGCTGTTCCCCTTAGTTGAAGGGTCAGTCACGAGAGGACATAAGTTCAAGGTGAGGGGTAGGAGGTTTAGGGGGGATGTGAGGAAAAACTTTTTTACCCAGAGGGTGGTGACGGTCTGGAATGCGCTGCCTGGGAGGGTGGTGGAGGCGGGTTGCCTCACATCCTTTAAAAAGTACCTGGATGAGCACTTGGCACATCATAACATTCAAGGCTATGGGCCAAGTGCTGGTAAATGGGATTAGGGAGGTAGGTCAGGTGTTTTTCACTTGTCGGTGCAGACTCGTTGGGCCGAAGGGCCTCTTCTGCACTGTGATTTTATGGTTCTGTGATTCTGTGATTTGCTTTTACCCCATTGTCCTGCAAATTTTTCCTTTTTAAGATTTTTTAAAAAAATTCATTCACTGGATGTGGGCTTCACTGGCTGGGCCAACATTTATTGCCATTCTTAGACCTTGAGAAAGTGCTGGTGAGCTGCCTTCTTGAACTGCTGCAGTCCATGTGGTGTAGGTACACCCACAGTGCTGTTAGGAAGGGAGTTCTAGGATTTTGACCCAGCAACAGTGAAGGAATGGTGATATATTTCCAAGTCAGGATGGTAAGTGACTTAGAGGGGAACTTGCAGCTGGTGGTGTTCCCATCTATATGCTGCCCTTGTCCTGCTAGATGGTAATGGCTGTGGGTTTGGAAGGTGCTGTCTAAGGAGTCTTGGTGAATTCCTACAGTGCATCTTGTAGATGGTACACACTGCTGCTACTGTGCATCGGTGGTGGAGGGAGTGAATGTTTGTGTATATGGTGCCAATAAAGCAAGCTGCTTTTTTCTGGATGGTTGTGGGAGCTGCACTCATCCAGGCAAGTGGGGAATATTCCATCACACTCCTGACTTATGCCTTGTAGATGATGGACAGGCTTTGGGGAGTCAGGAAGTGAGTTACTCATCGCAGGATTCCTAGCCTCTGACCTGCTCTTTTAGCCTAATATAGTACTTATATAGCTAGTACAGTTCAGCTTCTGATCACTGGTAACCCCCAGGATGTTGATAGTGGGGGATTCAGTGATGGTAATGCCATTGAACATCAAGGGGCGATGGTTAGACTCTCTCTTGTTGAAGATGATCATTGCCTGGCACTTGTGTGGCGCAAACATTATTTGCCACTTGTCAGCCCAAGCCTGAATATTGTCCAGGCCTTGCTGCATTTGGACATGGACTGCTTTAGTATCTGAGGAGTCATGAATGGTGCTGAACATTGCGCAATCATCAGTGAATATCCCCAGTTCTGACCTTATGATGGAAGGAAGGTCATTGATGAAGCAGCTGAAGATCATTGGGCCCAGGACACTGCTCTGAGAAACTCCTGCATTGATGTCCTGGAGCTGAAATGACTGGCCTCCAACAACTACAATCATCTTCCTTTGTGCTAGGTATGACTCCAACTAGCGGAGAGTTTTCCCCCTGATTCCCATTGACTCCAGTTTTGTTAGGGCTCCTTGATGCCACACCTGGTCAAATGCGGCCTTGATGTCAAGGTTAGTCACTCTCACATCACCTCGGGAGTTCAGTTCTTTTGTCCATGTTTGAACCAACGCTGTAATGAGGTCAGGAGCTGAGTGGCCTGACGGAACCCAGACTGGGCGTCAGTGAGCAGGTTATTGCTAAGCAATAACTTGAGAGCGCTGTTGATGACCCCTTCCTTTACTATACTGATGATTGAGAGTAGACTGATGTGATGATAATTGGCTGGGTTTGATTTGTCCTGCTTTTTATGTACAGGACATACGTGGGCAATTTTCCACATAGCTGGGTAGATGCCAGTGTTGTAGCTGTACTGGAACAGCTTGACTAGGGGCACAGGCACAGCAGGTCCTGGAGCACAAGTCTTCAGTACAATTGCCGGAATATTGTCGGGGCCTATTGCCTTTGCACTATCCAGCACTTTCAGCCGTTTCTTAATATCACATGGAGTCAATCGAATTGGCTGAAGACTGGCATCTATAACGCTGCAGACCTCCAGAGGAGGATGAGATAGACAATCCACTCAGCAATTCTGTCTGAAGATTGTAGAAAATGTTTCAGCTTTATCTTTTGCACTGCTGTGCTGGGCTCCCCCATCATTGAGGATGGGGATATTTGTGGAGCCTCCTCCTCCAGTGAGTTATTTAATTGTCCACCATTCACAACTGGATGTGACAGGGCAACAGAGCTTTGACTTGATCCGTTGGTTGTGGGATCGCTTGGCTCTGCCTATCATTTGCTGCTTACGATGTTTGGCCTGCAAGAAGTCCTGTATGTAGCTTCACCAGGTTGATGCCTCATTTTTAGGTATGCCTGGTGGTGCTCCTGGTATCCTCAATGGAGGGTATCCTCAATGTGAAGACTGGACTTCGTCTGCACAACAACTGTGCAGTGATCACTCCTACCAATACTGTCATGGACAGATGCACCTGCAGCAGGCAGGCTGATGAGAATGAAGTCAAGCACATTTTTCCCTTTTGTTGGTTCCCTCACCACCTTCCGCAGACCCAGTCTATCCATTCTGTTCTCTTTATTTGTGCTTAGAATTTGAGAATCACTGACAAGGCCAGTATTTATTACCCCTCCCCAATTCCCCTTGAGCAGGTGTTACTGAGCTGCCTTCTTGAACTGATGCATGTCATGTGTTGTAGGTACACCCACAGTGCTGTTAGTGAGGGAATTCCAGGATTTTTACCCAGTGACAGTGAAAGAACAGTGATATAGTTCCAAGGCAGGAAGGTGTGTGACATGGCAGGGGAACTTGAAGATGGTGGTGCTCCCATGTACCTGCTGCCCTTGTTCTTCTAGGTGGCAGAGGTCAAGGGTTTTGAAGGTGCTGTTGAAGGAATCTTGTCAAGATGCTGGATTGCATCTTGCAGACAGTGCACGCAGTTGCCACTGTGTGTCGCTGGTGGAGGGAACGAATGTTTAGGGTGGTGGATGAGGTGCCAACCAAGCAGACTGCTTTGCCTTTGATGGTGTCAAGCTTCTTGAGTGTTGTTGGAGCTGCATTCATCCAGGCAAGTGGAGAATATGCCATCGCACGCCTGACTTGTGCCTTATACATGATGGACAGGCTTTGGGGAGTCAGAAGATGAGTTAATTGCAGAATTCCCAGCATCTGATCTACACAGTATTTAAATGGCTGGTCCAGTTTGTTTTCTGATCAATGGTAACACCCAGTATGTTGATAGTGGGGGATTCAATGATGGCAACGCCGTTGAATGTCAAGGGGGAATGGTTAGATTCTGTCTTGTTGGAGGCGGTCATTGCCTGGCACTTATGTGGCGTATATGTTACTTACCATTTTATCAGCCCAAGGCTGAATGTTGACCAGGTTTTACTGCATACAGCACAGCCTGCTTCAGTATCTGAGGAGTCGCAAATGGTGCTGGACATTGTGCAATCATCAGCGAACAACCCCACTTCTGATCTTATGGTGGAAGGAAATTTATTGATGAAGCAGCTGAAGATGGTCGGGCCTAGGACACTACCCTGAAAAGTTCCTGCTGCAATGACTCCAGGCCGAGAAGATTGGCCTCCAACAACCACAACCACAACTCCTTTGCACTAGATATGGCTCCAACCAGTGGAGAGTTTCCCCCGATTCCCATTGACTTCACTTTTGTTAATGCTCCTTGATCACTTTACTGATGATTAAGAGCCATCCAATTCCAGTTTGAAATTTACTATTGAATCTGCTTCCACCACTTTTTTTTGGGTAGCCCATTCCAGATCATAACTTGTAATAACACATAAGTAAAGTCCTCATTAAATGTATCATATTCAGATCACATTGTGTGATTCATGTTTGAAGTATTCTTAATTTCCAATAAATATGTATTCCAATGTTATGTCTCCACAGAGAAGTTGTCTTCAACTTGCGCAGTTGCAACTATGTATGAGCCTGTAGCTAAATTGGAGAATAGCAGCAGTTATAGAGGGCCAAAGAGACCATAGATGATGGTGGCAGGGGTACCATTACAATTATTTGGCACTTCTTCCTCAGGGAGGAGAGTGCGCGGTCAGATGGTGCCAAGAAAATGTCAGCCGTTGTCAGATCCTCCACAAGATCTTTTCTGTAGGAACATGTAGGAAGGTCATACAAGGCAATGTGCCAGTTATATAGATCATATATTGTGTGCCATCAGCATCCCTCCCTGTCACAGGATGGTTGTGGAGAGGATGTTCCCTCTTGTGGAAGAATCTAGAACTAGGGGTCACTTTAAAAATAAGGGGTCACCCATTTAAAACAGAGATGAGGCAAAATTTTTTCATTCATAGGGTCCTGAGTCTTTGGAACTCTTTCCCTGAAAAGGTGGTGGAATAAGAGTCTTTAAATATTTTTAAGGCAGATACGGATAGATTCTTGGTAAGCAAGGGTGTGATAGGTTATCAGGGGTAGGTGGGATGCAGATTTCAGGTTACTATCAGATCGGCCACGATCTTATTGAATGGCGGAGCAGACTCGAGGGGCTGAATGGCCTACTCATGCCCCTTGTTCGTCTGTAGGACTATCCAGGCCCTTTTTTGCAGCACTAGCCGCCATATTCTGGTAAGTAATGAGTTCATATGTAAGAGCCACAAACAGGGAAATGTACCTACGCTTAAACAATTAATTAATGCTAGAATACAGTCTGGGGCCTCCACCATCAGTCTAATTAGTACAGTAGAATGTGTGAAACTTCTGTGCATGCCTGGAATGTTGCCATTCAGATCTCCTTGGAGTTATTGAGATGACTTTCTGTAGGGGCTCAAGAGCCAGCATCCAATTCTTATATGTTTGTAATAGCTCAATTAGGATTACCGTCCTGTAGGTGGACGGGTTTTCCCAAAATCTGACAAGCAGTCTTTTCAAAAATCTGTAAAAGTAATGTTTTAGCTTTGTGAAATGTAGAATTTCAGATACAAGTTGATTTTCACAATTCATGCATTCTTTCCTCCATTAATCTTTCAATTCCTTACATAAAAACAATTTTTTTCATTCATTCACAGGATGTGCCCTTTGCTGGCTGAGCCAGCAATTATTGCCCATACCTAGTTGCCCTTGAGAAGGTGGTGGTGTGCTGCCTTCTTGAACCGCTGCAGTCCATGTGGTGTAGGTACACCCACAGTGCTGTTAGGAAGGAAGTTCCAGGATTTTGACCCAGTGACAGTGAAGGAACAGGGATATATTTCCAAGTCAGGCTGGTGAGTGACTTGGAGGGGAACTTCTAGGTGGTGGTGTTCCCATCTATCTGCTGCCCTTCTCCTTCTAGATGGTGGTGGCTGTGGGTTTGGAAGGTGCTGTCTAAGGAGCCTTGGTGAATTCCTACAGTGCATCTTGTAGATGGTACACACTGCTGCTACTGGGCATCGGTGGTGGAGGGAGTGAATGTTTGTGGATGTGGTGCCAGTAAAGCGGGCTGCTTTTTTCTGGATGGTTTTGGGAGCTGCACTCAGGCATGTGGAGACTATTCCATCACACATGTGCCTTGATAGACATGCTTTGGAGAGTCAGGAGGTGAGTTACTCATTGCAAGATTCCTAGCCTCTGACCTGCTCTTGTAGCCACAGTATTTATATGGCTAGTCCAGTTCAATTTCTGGTCAATGGTAACCCCCCAGGGTGTTGATAATGGGGGTTGAATGTCAATGTCAATTCCTTACATATAAAGTAATAACAGTTTTGTGGTGCTAAATCCTCGTGATATACTTGATTACATTGGCTTCTAGAATGTGCAACCACATATGACATTCTTTACTGTAAGGACATCAATATATTTATATAGCAGGTGTCTTTGCTTCTGTCAGTTCCAACTGTGTACCCTAACACCACCCCGCCACCCCGCCACCCCCCCCCACCCCCCCACACCCCGCACATACATGTTGTAATTGAGCACAGTTTACATAGCTGCATTCAGCAAAGTGTTGTAATAAAATGTGCAGAGAAGCTTCATAGCATTGCAGTGTGTATCAGTGCACAATGCCTCCATGTATATCTGAGTGGCATTATCATCTAACAAAAATTAATATCATTATGTTGATTCACTCCACTGGCACAGATTAAAGCTGACATGAAGGTGACTTATAAGTGATTGTTGACTACGCCATATTTCTCTACAGTTTGTCTAAAGTTAGCAGAATCTGTTCACACCCCCTCCAATAACTGGCAGAGTTGGAGGGCTGAGGGGGGAGGGGGAGGTTCTCTTCAGCAGTGATACGAATTCCCCATAGACTTAAATACATAATGTATGATTAGTGAATAACCATGTAACTCAGTGGTACTTGTAATACTATGTAGAGATTCCCATTCCCCTCATGCTTGCAGTTCCATATTACTCAGACTGCAGTTTTAAGCTTGCTGGCTCTGGAATATCACTGGAGCGGGGATTCAAACATGGGAGAAGGTTGCCACCCCACTTGAATTGCCCTGGAGTCTCCTGTTAATCTCCTGGACACAGCTTTGAGCATCTTGGGAGAAAAAGCAGCGAGGAACTTAAAAAACAATGCGATTGTCCATTTTCTTTCAACAGTGATGAAAATACTGGAGAAGCAATAAAAGGTTGTTTGGTTGGATGGGGCAGTTGGAGATGGGAAGTCATGTGGTAAATCCTCCAGACTTGAAAACGCTGGAGCAGTGGAGTGGAAAGAAAGAGAGGAAATAGAGGCAAAAGAAATTCTACTGGAGGTGGTAATGCAATTATTTTAAAGATTTGCCTGCTATCTCATGGTGGAATTGCAAGGCACCAGTGGGTTTTCAGTTAGAATCATTTGATGATTGGTGTATGAGACTGACCTGGTGTGTGACATTGGTCTTTGAGTAAATTATTGCTCAGAATTATGGCTCTCAGTGAGAAATTAATATGTGTCTCTGAAAGGCTTGTCTCTTAACCATCAAACATTGCAATGGGCGTGCACAAAACAACTCCTGGAAAATCAAAGACTTAACCTGAGTGACTATTACTAAAATGTGAACTGTACTGAGAAACTTTAGGACTGTGCTGTCGCTGAGGAATGGCACTAGAAGTGCCAGTAAAAAGAGAGTGATGCATGTCTTTTAGGTCAGTTTGAATTATCCTGCTATTCTGAAAAATCTGTTGTTAACTGACTTTTAATTTGCCTTTTTTTAATTTTATTTTTGTTTTCACTTCCTCTTTAATTCTTCCTCCCCTGCACCATATCTAACTAAATGACAGAAATCTCCTCTAATCTGCTGATAAAATGCCCACCTTGAGCACCTCTGAATGGCGTGTGACTATCACCCAGGAGGACCCTCCAATAACTCCTTCCTTTTGGTCCAGCATCTCTCTTTGACACCTCTTCTGGTGATGTAGCCTTGATTAAAATACAGCTGATTGGGTAGTTAGGATTTATGTCCAAACACTGCCTGCACAACACTGTCCAAGGAGCATTTGAGCTTAATAGGCAGAATGTTTATATGTTGTGACTTGCATTTCAATTGGGATTATGGCAGGCAGCAAAAATTAATAATTTTACAGTACAAATCTGATCAGATATGTCCAAAGTTTTTTTTTAATTTTTTCATGGGATGTGCCATCACTGGCAAGGCCAGCATTTGTTGCCCATCCCTAATTGCCCTTGAACTGAGTGACTTGCTAGGCCATTTCAGAAAGCAGTTAAGAGTTAACGCATTGTTGTGGATCTGGAGTCACATGTAGACCAGTCCAGGTAAGAGCAGCAGGTTTCCTTCTCTAAAGGACATGCATGAACAAGATGGGTATTTACAACAATCGATAATAGTTTCATGGTCACCATTACTGAGACAAGCTTTCAATTCCAGATTTATCAATTGAACTTAAACTCCACCAGCTGCCATGGCGGGATTCAAACCTGCGCACTCCCTATAATATGAACTACCATATGGATAATGGCACTATGACCATCTGCCCTAACTTTCAGTCTTCAGCACTATACCACTTCTGCACTAAACAAGGTTTAGGGAGGCAGTTCCAGAGCTTAAGGTCTAAGCAGCTGAAGGCATGTCCACCCAAGGCAATTAAAATCAGGGATACACAAAAGGCCAGAATTAGAGGAGCTCAGATAGCACAGAGGATGGTAGGACTGGAGGAGATTACAGAGATAGGCTTGCGCCAGAATGTGGGAGTATTCAAAAACAAGGATGAGAATTTTTAAATTGAGGCTTTGGTTAACCTGGAGCCAATGTTGGTCAGCGAGCACAAGGTTGATGTGGTGCAAGTTAGGACATGGGCAGCGGAGGTTTGAATGACCTGTAGCTTACAGGGGGTGTAATGTGGGAGACCAGCAGAAATGCGTTGAAATAGGTAGTCACAAAGGCATGAATGAGGCTTTCAGCAGCAGAAGAGCTAAGGCAGGGCAAGGTGAGAGGTGGAAATAGTTTTAGAGACAGCATGGACATGCTCATCTTGGGAGCAAATGTGACATCCAAGGTTCAGTATCAGACAGCTGCCAGGGAGAAGGAATGAAGCAGTGGTGCAGGAATTTTTTTCTCATCCAGTACTGGATATTGGAAAAGCTGTCTGGCAATATAGAGTGGAGAGTTTGAAAGAGTTGGTTGGTGGTCAGTCTGGGTGTCATCAACGTACCATGTGAAAACTGATGTTGTGTTTACAGATGGTGTCACCAAGAGGCAGCATGTAGATGAGAAATAAGAGGAGGCCAGGGATAGTTTCTTGGGGGACACTAGAGATAATGGTTGAGAGTGGGAATAGAAGCCTTTGCAAGATATTCTGGTCAAAATTAGACAGATAAGAATGGAACCAGGCAAGAGCAGTCCCAGGCAGCTGGACTGCGTGGGCAGGCATTGGAGGAGAATGGTGTGGTCAACTGTGCCAAAGGCTGCAGATAGCGCAAGAAAGAGGATGAGAGATAGTTTGATGCCATTTGTGACTTTGGTAACAGCCGTCTCAATACTGTGGCAGGAGTGGAAATCCGATTTGTGGGATTCAAGCCTGGAGTTCCGGGAAAGATGGGCATGAATTTGGGAGGTGAGTAAACATTCAAGAGCTTGGGAGAGGAATGAGAGGGTGGAGATGGGGGCAGTAGTTTATAAGAACAGAGGGGTCAAGGATTGATTTTTTTAAGAGAGAAGTGATGATGGCAGATTTGATGGAAAGAAGGATAGAACCTGAGGAGAGAGAACCACGTTAAACCAAGATGCTGCCCTCTCAGGTGAATGTAAAAGATTCCATGGTGATATTTCAAAGTGGAGCAGGGAAGTCATCCTAATGTCCTGGCCAATATTTATCTCTCAAACAACATCACAAAAATTGACCATCTAGTCATTTTATTTCATTGCTTTGTGGATTCTTGCTATGAGCAGCTTGCCATTTATATTTCCAACATTGCAAGAGCAATGATGATTCAATGACTACATTCCAAATGTGTTTGGCTTTATTTGGGACATCCTGAGATGATGAAATTGAAAATTTCTTCTCAATTTTGGAGGTTCACTGTTAAGAACCCTGAGATGAGGTCACCTATGATTACCACAGCTGTGAATAATTCTCAGTAGTGGGCATCTAAGAAGGGATAATGGAGAAACCGACCTCACAGGACTTTACAACAAATAAATTATATATAAAATGATCTGTTGGTTAGGATGGACCTGAAAAATAAAGAGCTAAAACTGGAATCTTAAACAACAACATACAACAATTCATTTCACGTCTTTGGAGAGAATGAACAAGTTCATGTTTCAAACATACAGCCGATGTCTACATAACAGTGACTATCCTACTATCATTCATTGTTACCATAGCCTTCAGGGGCTGCTGACATTTCTTGCCTTCTCTGGTCTTCCTCAAGCCTCCCGCAGTCCACGTCTCAATGTTATCTACCCATCCAAGTTTTCTTCTTCCTCTTCTGTTTTTCACCTTAATTTCTCCTTCAGTTGTTGCCAGGATGAGGCTGTCAAGTCTTCATTTCCAATGTCCATACTTGGTTACCTTTCTGTCTCTAACTGTGCTTAGCAACCCTTTTGATTCCTGAACTTCTATTCTTGATCTCACCCACTCAATTGTCTTTCTGTCCATCCAGCTGACTCTGCGTATCTCTTTCTTCAAAGTCCAACTCTCACATCCATAGAGTGCCAACACTCCACACTGACTGTACTAGATGTTGTTTTCAGATTCCTGCTGATGTTTTTGCCTTCCAGGTGCTATTTAAGTCACAGGTCACACCTCTTGTCATAGCTAATCTAACCTGCAGTTCATTCTTGGATGTAACGTTGCTGTTTCTCATTGAGCCATGGTACTTGCCCGCTGCCTCTATCTATCTTGATTTTTTAATTGCCATTTAGAGGCATACTGTGGATTTTTGCTCATTTATGTTCAGTCCAAAAGACCCGGTGTGTCTTTTGACTAGGCCTGCCATAGCCTCTAACTCTTCATTTGTCCTAGCTGTGAGTTTTGTCTGCGTACCTGAGATTCCATATGCTACTACCTCCCATGATGCAGCCACATCTTTCGGTAACTCTTCCTGCATCATCCTCGTCATCCTCTTTACCACAGCATTAAACAGCATAGGTGACAGAAGGCACCCCCGCCTGACTCCCTTCTCAAAATGGAATTGATTTGTAAGCCAATCGCCAACCTTGACAAATCCCGAAGCATTTCTGTGTAGCTCCTATATTAGCCACACAAGATGTTTGGGTACACCAAAGTCTGTTAGTGTCTTCCATAGAGCAACATGCTGGACAGTGTTAAACGCTTTGGCATAGTCTCTGAGCATGAGACAAAGCTGGGCATCTTGATTATTTTCACATTTGTCCGTGAGATTTCTGAGCACAAGCATAGCATCAGTTGTATCCTTTCTAGGAATGAAACCAAATTGCTCCTCTGCCACTTCTCTGTTTACACAGGGGGCGACTCTCACCTGATAGTGTCAAGTAATACTTTAAATGCATGACTGGTGAGACTTAGCATGCAATGTTTTGGACAGTCCTGTGTTCCTGCTATTTTGGGCATTGTGACCATCACAGATATAGCCTGCTTGCAAGGCCATTCACCTGTTGTCTATATATCAATAATTGTTTTTATTGCATCCACTCTGGAATTTAGCCCTTCTCATCTTCTGACTATGATGTAATCAGTTTGGTTCTTGTGACATTTACCAGGGACTGTCCACGTGTAGCTCGATTTATGTCTCTAATGGAAGCATGTATTCAGGGAAAGCAACTTGTTGTCTTCTAACTACTCAAGGAGCATTAATCCTATTCTGTTGGTTGCAATAGCTCCATACTTGCCACAAGCTCTATGTTATGTATTTGCTCCTAACTTTGCATTAAAACCTCCAATAACTACCAGACACTCTCCCTTTGGACATACAACAATAGTCTCTTGGATCTTTCGATAGACAGCCAAAACTGTGTCATCATCTGCCTCAATTGTTGGAAGATCCATCTCTATGATGTTAATAAGTTTGTGCTTAGCATCTACTCCCATCATTATTATCATGTCACTGACTGGCTTCACTGCTGTGACAGCTTTATCAACTCTTGGTGACACTCCATGGTGATGCTTTTCTCCTCTGCCATAGTAGAAGACCCAGAACTCTGACTTCTTCTGGTCACTGCCTATCCACCTGACCTCAGAAAGACTCGTCAATTTACTCCTCCATCTTCCTGCCTCCATATGCACTTGCTCTTTCTTTCCTGTATTTCTCAGTGTCCTTACGTCCCATGTAGCAACATTCTAGCAAGTTCAGTTCCCCGTGACATTCATAAACATATAGTTGAACAGAGAAACGATCAGGTTGTTCAGAGATGAGTTTAGGCTAGCCTCATCATACAGTGCCTCTCCCACATTGTCAGATGTACATCCCTCCTCTGTTGCCTCTAGATGCTGCACAATCCTGGGGGGTCCAGTTGTTGACTTCTTTGACATTAATGGTTGTGATCTTCTCATACAAGATGACTCTAGGCTGATTCTCTGGGGGTCACCAATTTGCTCCAGAATGTGTTTTTAAGGTGACACTACCACCCCTGGGTACCGTTGGCTAGGCTGAAAGCTCATCTGCCCTTTGCAGTAACTATACTTCATATATAAATCATTGGCTGTGAATTTGGGATGTCCTGAGGAAGTGAAAGGTACCATGTAAATGCAAATACTTTCTTCCTCAGAACTGAAACAATGAATGATAAACAACCATTTTAATGAAGTCAGAAAATGGGGAAGGGGAAACCAAATGTATTCTTGGAACAACCTGTCACTTGTTTAGAAGAAAAACCAGAGATCATGGGTTGCCTGAGATCTTTAAAATGGAAGGATGCATTCTTCTTTAGGTTCCTTCCACTTGCCAAAGGTTGCATCAGCCGCTTCTATTGTAAGCAACAGCATTTGAGAAAGATTTATAAAAAAACACAAAAGATACTGGAGAAACAATAAATATGTGAATAGGTGAAGTGGGAGGCCACCCAAGGAAGAGATGAGAATATTGAAAGAAATCCTGTAGATCAGATCTGAAATTAAAGCAGAAGATGCTAGTGATGCCAGCGTCCATAGGTAACGGAGACAACAAGCCAACATCATGGACACAGGCTTCTCCAACAGTACTGTGTCCTGACAAGGAATCTCCAACCATAGCACCAACCTGTCTTCTTTTCCCCCTTGACACAGACAGAGCCATCGCACATTCCGAGTAAGAGCTGCAGTGAAAATGGAAGCTACATTTATGGTCTGAAGCTGTTAAAACATCAATGGTCAACTAAATGTTGCAGTGAAAAACTCTAGCATATAGCGGTGTGATTTTTCATTCACTAACTTCAGAGGAAGAAAGGTTTTATGATTCTCCTTCAGACCACACATTCTAAGTGGCACAACAGTATTGCCAGTAGTTTCTGTTCTGTCTTTTCTGCATCGAATTAAAATGTTTTATTGCCTTATGAGCCAAAATTCTGTGCTTAGTGAGAGGAGACATGGGATCAGAAAGTGCAGATCGTGTCTGACCAAATTATTAGATTACACCTGGGGGACAAAGACAAGGCAGTAGATGTTACAGAACGCTTTTTGACACTGTCTTGTGCAGGTTGATTCAAAGGGTCCATGCCTATGGGATAGGTGGCAAATTATTAGCTTAGGTTGATATGTAGTTAGCAGGCAGGCAGCAAAAGATGGTGGTTTGAGTTACAAGGTGTTAGATTGGAACAAAGCAGAAATTGCTGGAAATATTCAGCAGCTCCGATAACCCCTGTGGAATAAGAAAACTAGTTGCAAGTAAAGTCCAGGAGTTTTTGGCCCATGGTTATCTTCAGGCACAAACATCGTGGTGTAACAGTTGCCTGGAAAAGTTACAGACATGCGTTGAGTAAATGCGGTCTAGTGTAATACTAAGACATTAGTGTCTGTCTTGAATATAGTAGCTCAGTAATGGTTAAGTTTAAATTGCACCGAAAAAAAACGTATGGACTGTGACCAGGAAACAAAAAAATCATCAAGATAAATGGATTGTTGTCAAAATCCAACTTGATTTTCAATGTCCTTTAGAGAAGGGAATCACCCAACTCTGCTAAGTCTGGCCTACATGTTACTCCAACACTCTCGGCACTGAGCATGGTCAATAAATAAAGTTGGCATCGTCCACACTCACCATGGACAACTACGTCAACAACAACTGATAATTATAGAGCACCTTTAATGTCATAGAAGTCACACGTTTTTTCACAGAAGTACTCTCAAGCAAGATCTGACACTGAGCCACGCAAGGAGGTATTAAACAGATGAGCAAAAGCCGCATCAAAGAGGTAGGTTTAGTTTTTAAGGCAGTAGAGAGACTGAAAGGTTTAGGAAGGGAATTCCAGAGCCTTTTCCCCAGACACTAAAGGCATGGTCACCAATGCTGGGACAAAGGATTGGAGAAGCGCAGTGAATTCTGAGGGTTGTAGGACCGGAGCAGGTTACAGAGATAGGCTAGAGTAAGAATGTGAAGTGGACTAGCCCTATATTCCCTAGAATTTAGAAGATTGAGATGTGATCTCATTAAACTACTTAAAATTCTTAATGGGCTTGAAAGGGTAGATACTGGAGGATGGTGTCCCTGGCTTGGAATCTAGAACTAGGAAGGACAGTCACAGCTATGTAGGATTAGAATGAGGAGACTCAAAGGCTTGTGTATCTTTGGAATTCTCTACCTCAGAGGACTGTGGCTGTTTAGTCATTGAGTATATTCAAGACAGACATCAATGTTTCTTGGATGCGAAGCAAATTAGAGATATCAAGTTAGTGGGGTAGGTGCTGACATAGAAGATTAACCATAATCTTATTGAATGGTAGAACAGGCTTGAAGGGCTGAATGGCCTACTCCAGCACCTATTCACATGTTCTAATATTCTATGGAGGGATTTAAACTAAGGGTGAGAATTTCAAATTTGAGGTGTTGTTAGACCTTTTATTATTTATTCTTTCATGGGAAGTGGGTGTCGGTGGTAAAGCCAGCATTTGTTGTCCATACCTTATGCACAGAATATTGCGTGCAATTCTGGTCCCCACATTACCAGAAGGATATGGAGCGGGTACAGAGGAGGTTTACCAGGATGCTGCCTGGTCTGGAGGTTATTAACTATGAGGAGAAATTGGAGAAACTCGGATTGTTCTCACTAAAGTGACGGAGATTGAGGGGCAACTTGATAGTTTACAAAATTATGGACAGAGTAGATAGTCAGAAGCTTTATCCCAGCGAGGAAGAGTCAATTACTAGGGGACATAGATTTAAGGTGAGAGGAGAAAACTTAAGAGGAGATGTGCAGGGCAAGTTTTTTACGCAGAGGGTGGTGAGTATCTGGAATTTGCTACCAGAGGAGGTGGTGAAAGATAGTGGTGTTTAAGAGGCAGCTTGACAAATACACGAATAGGATGGGAATAGAGGGATATGGACCCCGGAAGTGCAAGATGTTTTAGTTTGACAGGCAATATGATCAGCGCAGGCTTGGAGGGCAGTACTTTACTTTGTTCTTTGTTCTTGTTCTCATTGCCCTTGAACTGAGTGGCTTGCTAGGCCATTTCAGAGGGCAGCTAAGAGTCAACCACATAACTGTGGATCTCGAGTCCCATATAGGCCAGACCAGATAAGGATGGCAGATTTCCTTCCCTAAAGAACATTAGTGAACCAGATGATAGTTTCATAGTCACCATTATTGAGACAAGCTTTCAATTCCAGATTTTATTAATTGAATTTAAATTCCCCCAGGTGCCGTGGTGATCTGAACCCATGTACCCAGCACATTAGCATGAGTCTCTAGATTACTAGTCTGGTGATACTACTACGCCACCATTGTCTGGAGAAACTGTAGGACTGTAAGCATTAGGGTGGTGGGTGAACAGGAAATGGTGTAAGTGAGGATACAGGCAGCTGAGTGTTCGATAAGCTCACAGTTATGGAAGATAGCCAGCAGAACATTGGGATAGTCTGGAGGTAACAAAAGCAAGGATTAAGGTGTCAGCAGTAGGTGAAGTGAGACAGGGCAGAGCCAAGTAATATTATAGAAGTGGAAGTAAGTAGGTTTGGTAATGGAGGGAATAGGAGGTCAGTAGTTCAGCTCAAGGTCCTGAGCCTGGGCCGTAACTTCCAACTAGCATCAGAAAGTGCTGGCCGGCAGGAATTAAAGAAATAACTGTATACTTAATTGCCTTTGAAAATTACACTGACACTTCCAATCACTGGAGCTGCTTGGAGCCTGCATCGAAGACTCCTCACGGGCCCCAGCGAAGTGCATGTCTGGTAGATTCAAGGAGACCATGCCCCCTTTTTACGGCACTTGCTACCGTAAAGCAGGTAAGTTTAAAAGGGCCAGGGAAGTTGACAGGCCGGGGAGAAGGTAAGTGTCTAAGGTAAGTGGATAGGATTTCAGGGGCGGGGGTTCAGGTGGTGGGTGGGGGGGACAGAGGTAGGGGGGTAGGGAGGGTCAGGAAGTGTTGGAGGTCCGGAGGGGAGGGGGGTGCTGAAGGTCCAGAGTGTGGGTGGGTAGTTGGGGGTGGGGGGGGGGGGGGGGGTGGGGGGGGGGGGGGGGTCATAGGTTTAGGGGTGTAGTGGTTGGTGGGGTCAGATGTTCGGGCGGTGCGGGCTCGGAGGTGTGGGAGTTGGGGGGTCAGAGGTCGGGAGGGTGGGGAGGCCAGGGGATGGGGGTGTCGGAGGTCGGGAGGGGGGATTTGGGGTGGGGGCCTAGAGGTCTGGGGGTGAAAGCTGGTGGACCGGGGGGGTTGGGGGTTCGGTGGTTAGGTGGGTGGGTGGGGTCAGAGTTTGGGGGTAGGGGGTTAATGACCAGGGGTTGGGGTCAGAGGTCAGGGTGGGGGAATCTGATGTCAGAGTGTGTTTGGGGGTTGAGGAAGAGTCCCATGGGGGTGTCACGAGTGTGGGGGAATCCCGTGGGGTTGGTCTGGGCGTTTACATTAGCTATCCAGAAGTTAGATGTTTTAATTCTTCTAACTTTTTCTGAGTACCTGTTGGTGTAACTCTGGCGGAACCATCCAAAGTTTGCGATTTAAACCACATTTTCAGATGGTTCCCAGTACAGGACAATTGTCCAGAAGTGTGCACTTCTGGGCAATTGCTATGTAAGCACTTACCTGGGCCCCCCTGAGAGTGATACCCCAGCGCATTTCTGGGTTTCCCCCAAATCCAACACTGGGGAGCTTGGAAGTTACGGTGCCCTGGTTCAGCCTCAGACAGTACCCGTGGAAGGGGATGAAATCAGTAGCTAGTGAACAGAGTTTGTAGTGGAGGCCAAGAACAATGGCTTTGGTCTACTCAATATTTTATTCGGTGCAATTTCTGCTCTTCCAATACCGGATGTCCAAGAGAGGTGGTGGTGAGGTAGAGCTGGGTGAGGTAGACATTATGTTTTCAAATGATGTTGCAGAGGGGTGGCATGTGATGAGAAATAGGAAGGAACCAAGGATATATCCTTGGGGGACTGCAGAACTAACATTACAGGGGTAGAAAAAGAAGCAATGCAGGAAACTCTGTGGCTCAGACTAGATAGTTAGGAATGGAATCAAGCAAGGGCATTCTCACTCATCTAGACAACGGTGAAGAGGCATTGGAGGACGATGATGTGGTCAACTGCGTCAAGGGCTGTAGACAGGCCAAGAAGGATGAGGGGTAGTATACTACAGTCACGTAAAATGTCATTTGTGACAGGATTATTTCAATGCGGTATCAGGCAGCTAGTGTGAGCAATTACCGTAGGAGTTGCTTATAAAGGCATATAGCAGATTGACTGTGCAGACTATTTTCAGCGTACCTTTTGTATCTTTATTTACCAATTTTAAAAGGTCTGCTGAGTTCGGGCAAAGTCAGGTCTTCAAGCAGTTTAAATCAGTTGACCACATCTATTTAAAGTGCAATTCCCTCAGTGATGAGATTTTGGATGCAAATGCTGTCAATTTTGACAGGTTGTTATGAAGTGGCAATTTCCTGTGTTTGAAAATTATATTAGTTACTTCACTTTCAGGCTTTACCATCTGCCATGTATGACAAGCAAATCGCATCATGTACCCTTTATCAGCACATGAGCTGCAGTGTTGACGACGTCAGATCTCAGCTCAAAAAAGATTTTGTCATGACAGTTAGCCTCATTATCCCTGCAGTAGGAAACAGAAATATCAGATCATATGTCGCCTCTTGATCACTATCCCATGACTAATCTAGAAAAGCAAGTTTGTGTCAATTTTGAAGGAAGACAGAATCAAGATTCAACTGTGATGTTCCGCATGGTTGAAAAGCCTACTGACACTTGGCTGATTTTTCCCAGCCCCATGATGGCTAGTGTGTTGGTGGCGGGGGACATGGGTGGGGGCCCCAGAGAAAGAGGGAGACTCTGGTCAACATGACTCCCCAACGCATTCCCGCCACAACGGAACTTTCCCAGGGTGGGCTCGGAATCAGATCCGCTGTCCACTCCATGGAGTCTGGCAGCCAGTTATGTTGGTTAGGGCAGGTGAGGAGGGGAGGTTGTTTTAGATTTGGGGCAATCTTGAGGCCTTGCTAGCATTATGCAGCTCAATGGAGACAGCCTCTGCAGCAGGCCAGGGGTGGGGTGTGGGGCATCAGAGTTGGAGGCTCCATTCTGCATTGATGACCACAAAATCAGCTGAGCCAGATCCATGGAAGGGATTTCCCTCCATCCCAATGGATCTTCTGGCCATGATCTTGTTTATTTCTTCACTGCTCTGCAGTCCGTTGAGGATGCCTCCATGTTGAGATGCCCTCATGGTTACCATGACCTACCTCAGCAGCACGCACCTCCCTTGGTGGGGCTGCAGAGGTTCTAGAACAGACAGTCCTCTGATTGCACCTGCAGCATTGAGGGCCCACCGGTGAACATGGTGATGGACAATTAGGAGGCTGGCTCCCTGAAGATTACTGAACTGCTTTCGCTGCTGGCAAGTGTAGGCTTGGGGGCCCAAAAGAGAAAAAAAAATTGCTTGGGTGAGATGAAGAAGGTTGCTTAGTGCATATGAAATAATAACCGAGCACCAGGCAGCTTCAGACGGCAAAGGTAAGAGGAAACTGGAAAAAAATACAAATAGAGCATTTCTATATTGATATCATCCTATCCAGAATCAACTGCAACAAAAGCGGAGTGAGGACACCCTGCTGCTAGTAAAAGATTGCAACATTACAAATTGGGCTTTTCCAAACAACCAATGGTTAAAAAACTTGGCACAAGGCTGAGGAATTTGAATAAATTATTTGAAATAGATCTTGACTTTATACGATAGTGTAAAATGGGTGATAATGAGTTGGCAGCCCATTTTACATCTCTCTGAATTTAATTTCATGTTGTTTTAGACTATCACACAAAGTCAAGATCTTTGAACTTTATGAACCTAAATTAAAATTCCAATCTTCTCCTTCTTTCCTGAAAGTAATGACACATGCTGAGATTTAGTTCTGATGGTCAATGGATGTGATATTTTCATTCTTTCATGGGATGTGAGCGTCCCTGGCAAAGCCAATATTTATTGCCCATCCCAAGTTGTCCTTAGGAAGGTGGTGATGAGCTGCCTTCTTGAACCGCTACAGGCCATGCGGTGTAAGCACACCCACAGTGCTGTTAAGGAGTTCCAGGATTTTCACTCAGCGGCAGTGAAGGAACGGTGATATGATAACAAGTTTGCTTGCTGCCTGGCTTGGAGGGGAACTTGCAGATGCTGGTGTTTCCATGCACTTGCTTCACTTGTTCTGCTAGGTGTTAGAGATCATGGGTTTGGAAGTTGTTGTTGAAGGAGACCATAAGACATAGGAGCAGAAATTAGGTCATTCGGCCCATCAAGGCATAGTGATTTGCTGCAGTGCATCTTCTAAATGTCCACTTTGCTGTCACTGTGCATCAGTGTTGGAGGGAGTGAATGTTTAAGGTCTTCTGGCACCTCAGCCAAGTAACCACATTCACTTTCCAGCTGAGGTGATTGGATCACAGTTAAGTGTGTTAACCCTGGATAAGCAGCCCAGAAGTAAAGTCCCTGCTAATGTTCCTGTAGAGATCAACTAATTCAGCATAGACTTTAGATCCAACTTTGTATCTTCCTGACCTGCATGATTCAGTATCACATCGGGCAGTCCATTTGACAACAAAGTCATAGAAGAAACCTCTAATAATTTTGAAAAACAGAGTTCCTCTATTTTAGTTGAGTTCCTTTACTGTATCCTTAACCAGTTATTGTTTATTTTGATTTGCTGATCTTAGTATTTGTTTGCCCTTTTATTTCCCAGTGTTATTAGAGAATTTAGAGTATAATCTCTATGTCCAGTTTCTGGAGATTTTCTATAAAAGTTAATCATTTTTTTCTTCCAGGAGGAGACTTGGTGTGGAACAAGGCCAAGTTGTTTGTGTAACATTGGCAGAAACAAATGGCAGTAAAAATCTCAATGAGCTGTGAAGAGCAGCAGCAGAGCTACTGTTGAACAAGATGAATGCATGTCTGCCTGAGTTACTGTTCAGCTTCTTGGAAATCCATGCAGGTACCCAACACCCATAGAACGTGTCGACTGAGGGCATGCCAACTGAAAGATAAGCTTTTCAGCAAAAGACTGAGAGGAGCTCTTCCATTTAACATTATATCAATCTTTGGAAAAAAGGATTCAAATATTTCTAAAGGCTTCTGGATGAGAAAAAAGATTAACCACCACCTTGAGACATTAATTGACTAGGACAATGGCAGAAAAGTTTGACTGCATCACCCATGTCCACGGGTTTGATCTAGGTGTCCGTTACATCGAGTTGAAACCTTTGGGATATGGTGCCAATGGATTGGTATTTGCGGCAATAGACAGCCAAAGCTACCGTAAGGTTGCAGTGAAGAAGATCACTATTAGTGACTCTCGAAGTATCAAGCATGCTCTCCGAGAGATCAAAATCATCCGTCGATTAGATCATGACAACATCGTAAAGGTTTTTGAGGTTCTCGGTCCCAAAGGAAGTGATATACCTCGCGACGTCTATAGGCTGAGCGTGGTGTACATAGTCCAAGAACACATGGACACAGACCTTGCTCGTCTTTTGGAGCAGGGGCCCCTCTCAGAGGAACACGCTAAGCTTTTTATGTACCAGCTACTTAGAGGACTCAAGTACATCCACTCAGCTAACATACTACACAGAGATCTAAAGCCAGCCAATATCTTTATCAACACCGAAGATCTTGTGTTGAAAATTGGTGACTTTGGATTGGCGAGGATTGTGGACCCAAATTATTCACACAAAGTAAGTGAGCTACATTAAAACCCATTGGCTTAATCTAGCACTGATATAAAGCACTATTAGCTGCCAAGTTCAATTTATTGGGATAGAAAATAACAGAATCTTTTATACCTGCTTGCAGAGAGGCAGAAGAAAGCATTTGTGCATGATCTTCTTGCTTTTAACCTCAAAAGCACTGGGCAGCAGTAGGTCTCAGTAGGTGTGCTGAACAAATTGTTTCTGCAGACAGCTTATAGCAAAATGCATAGGACTAGCACCCTGCCTAAATATAAGTGAGACAAGCTTCGCTGCCTCAAAGGCTAAACTGTAGATTCTAAAGTTGGGCTTGTTTCCACTAAAGGTCCAATCTGATGAAGGAAGCTAATGGGCCTGCAGTCCTTCAGTGTGAAAGGGCTGTACGATATTGTCCATAATCAAATAATCCACTGATATACAGGGCCTAAAATTCCAGGTTACCTGTTCCACCACCAGATGTGCTGAAGGAATAAGATACATGGCTGTCAACCACTGAGGATGCTGACCACGTTCCACATCTCAGGCATAGAGTCATTTTAATAATCAGGGAGGGTGACCCAAGACTGCAGAAGAAATGTCAAAAAATTACTGTGGTACCTTGCTGCTGCTTGGAAGGAATCTAGAGATCTAAGGACCTGACCTCAGATTAAAAAAGTATTAAGTGCTTCGTTCCATGGGGAAACAAAGTGTGATGTTGTGATTATCTTTGCTCTAAAACACAGTATGGAATGCGTGACGGCAGTCAGCAGTCACCATCTATGTTTGGAATGAAGATAGATATACTGGTCGTGATTTCTGGAATAGCCCAGGAACACCCCAGACATGTCCCGTAAGCTGGTTGCAGACACTGGATGAGAAGCATCTCCATACCAATCAGGGTTTCCGAAGGTTCTTAAATGAGGTGGTACAGTACCGTAGTGGTTATGTCACTGGAATGTAATCCAGAGGCTTGAAGTCAATGACAGTGAAAGAAATCTATAAATAAATAGCTAATAAGAAATATGGGTAAAAGTGATTCTGAAGCTATGTCAATATAGTAAAAACTCAGCAGATTCCCTAATGTCCTTTCAGAAAGGGAATCTGTCATCACCTGGTCTGTGGAAGATCTGATCAAATTACACAGCCCCCCCATATGTAAGATCCTGAGGTATTTTGACAGGGTGGGATGTGGAAAGGATGTCTCCTCTTATGGGAGAATCTAGACCTACGGGTTACTGTTTAAAAGTAAGGGGTCGTCCATCTTAGACAAAGATGAGGAGAATTTTTTTCTCTCAGAGTGTCATGAATCTTTGGAACTCTCTTCCTCAAAAGGTGTTGGAAGCAGAGTCTTTAAATATTTTTAAGGCAGAAGTAGATAGATTCTTGATACTCAAGGGGTTGAAGGGTTATCGGGGTAGCAAGAATGTGGGATTGAGGTTAAAATCAGATCAGCCATGATCTTGTTGAATGGCGGAGCAGGCTCGAGGGGTCAAATGGCCTACTCCTGCTCCTAATTCGTATGTTCATATGTACCACAGAAATTTCAACCTCAGAATATTTAGGCTCAGATTTGAACAGTAGTCACTTGAATGAGGTTAGAGAAATGGGGCTATACCCTGCATAATTAGCAGTTTCAGGAGACAACCCTGAGAATATTGGGAACAGGAAATAGTTTTTATTTAGGGAACTTTTCTTTTAAACACACCAAGTTTTACAGTGAAAGTGTAGCTTAGCTGCAGGTCAACTCATTGAGCCTTAGCTCACTTACACTGGTGCCTAAATTTACTTCAACATGTATTGAACCAAATAGGATATGACCTCCTGGCACTTTAACTAACCTTGCCTTACTAATATAAAGCAACAGCATGTTCTTTTTACGAGTTACTTACAATTGCAAATGAAACATTTTCAGAACCTAAGGCCACACTTATAGTGGAGTTACTGTTTGAGACTATTACCTGTTTCGAGTGACACAACAACTTACATTTATTTAGTGCCTTTAAGGTAACAAGATACCCCAAAGGATTGAGCAAAGTACCGGCAAACTTGAATTATACTGCTCACTTCACTTACCTTCCTGGCTAACTAAACCAGAGCCAGCACATATATACTTAGAACTCTGTTTATCTCTGTCCAAATACTGCTTAGATTTTTATGTTAAACAAGAACCAACAAAATACACAAGTCTGTGGCAGCATTAAGCTTCTGAATGTGGAACTATTTCCTTGCCCCAGAACCTGCTGATGTATAAATTGGTCCCTTTGCTCAGCTATGCTTGAAAAGTGCTTCCATCAACACCGCACCCACCCCCCTGCCTCCCCATACCCCACCTTCTCCCACCACCGCCGCCACAGCCCTTCAAAAAACTCACTTTCAATTGCTATACCCTTTACAGCTATCAACACTAAATCTGACATGGCTTCCTTCCCCAAGGTACATGAGTGTGTTGTTGCCATACTGCCCTGTAGCAGTGCCTCCAGATTCCCTCTTTGAATCCTTACAATCTGGTTCCTGTCCTGTCAAGAATACCTTAGTAAAAGTCATTAATTAAGTCCTCTGTGACTGCAACCATAGTATGATATCCCTCACTGACCTGTTTTCTATGATCAATTGCTGCTTCCGTCATCACTATCTCTGATCTGCTGTCGTTCTGCGTCAGCTTCTGTTTATCCCTGTGGGGTCTTCATATTTCTAATAATCATTACTTCTCCCACCCCACAGTCAACTCTGCATTCCCCAAGGATCCATTTTAACCTTCACTGCCGGCCTCAATTCCATGACCATGTCTGTGCTATCAGACTACCTATCTAATGTGAATTAGCTAGATCTTCTTCCCATTGAATATTGGGAAACTGAAGCCATCTTAGTCAGCTCCTGCCAAAAATTCTCTTAGTCATGGCTGAATCGTCCTTGCCAGCTACTATGCTCAAACTGAACATCAATGTCCTATTTCACCCTGAACTGAGCTTTAAACCTCATATCCTATCCATCACCAAGACAGCATACTTTCACATACTTTCACACCTGCAACATTATCCATCTTCATCCATCCTTGATCTTTCCACCATCAAAAGTTTTCCTGCATTTATTACCTCAAGACTTGTCTTCTAAAACACTCCCTTCACTGGTCTCTGAGCTGGTCCTTACAGAAACTGCAATGTGTCTGAAACAGCGACAACCACACCCCAACTCACAGTAAATCTTGCTTCTTTCCTCACTGACCTCTACTGGTGCCCTTTCTAAGCTAATAAATTCAAGTTTCTTGTCCTTATTAATAAATCCCTCCATTTTCTTAGCCCACCCTAACTCTTGCAGCTGTACATCTCAAGCTATACTGTACTGTTCTCCAATACTGGTCTCCTGTCCATTGCTCGTGCTATTGATATGATTTTACAAAATACTGGCAGCCGATTTATTTTGATATATGGTACATAGTTCTTGAACATAAATAAACTGGGCTCATGTTGCACATTGCCCCCTATAAATATGTCAGCCGCATACAACTGTGCATGCATGGCCTGGGCAGCAAATGCAGCTTTGAAGAACTTGATCCTCATTACATCACCTCTTCCCTTTCTGTCTTTTAAAACTACCTCAGGGTCTTTCCTTTCACTACCTTCAACCAACTCTGCTAAATCCTCTACCATTTGGTCTGCATTTTTCCAATGGGAAGCACTTTGAGCAGTTTTATTATGTTGCTTGCAGAAAAAGCCAAATAATTGGCAAATGGAGTTTGACACAAATAAATATGAGGTAGTACATTTTTGTAGAAAGAGTAGGGAGGTCATTTATTACTTAGAAGGTGTAAGCTTAAGTGGAGTAGAACCCCAAATGGATTTTGGAGTAGAAATACATCAGTTGTGCCATAGGCTGTATAGAGCCTTGGTTAGGCCACACTTGGAATATTGCATGCAATTCTGGTCGCCACATTACCAGAAGGATGTGGAGGTGTTGGAGAGGGTGCAGAGGAGGGTGCAGGATGCTGCCTGGTCTGGAGGTTATTAGCTATGAGAAGAGGTTGGAGAAACTCGGATTGTTCTCACTAGAGCGACGGAGATTGAGGGGCGACTTGATAGGAGTTTACAAAATTATAAGTGGAATGGACAGAGTAGATAGTCAGAAGCTTTTTCCCAGCGAGGAAGAGTCAATAACTAGGGGACATAGATTTAAGATGAGAGGAGAAAACTATAGAGGAGATGTGCGGGGCAAGTTTTTTACACAGAGGGTAGTGAGTGTCTGGAATTCGGTGCCAGAGGAGGTGGTGGAAGCAGGTACGATAGTAGTGTTTAAGAGGCAGCTTGACAAATACATGAATAGGATGGGAATAGAGGGATACTTACCCTGGAAGTGCAAAATGTTTTAGTTTGACAGCAATATGATCGGCGCAGGCTTGGAGGGCCGAAGGGCCTGTTCCTATGCTGTACTTTTCTTTGTTCTTTGTTAGCAAGGCCATAAGAAAAGGAAACTAAGAACTAGGCTTTATTTCTAGAGGAACAAAAACAGAATTACCTGGAAAAACTCAGCAGATCTGGCAGCATCGGCAGAGAAGAAAAGAGTTGACGTTTCGAGTCCTCATGACCCTTCAACAGAACTGAGTGAATATTAGGAGAGGGGTGAAATATAAGTTGGTCCGGGGTTGGTGGGGGGGGAGGTGGGGGGCGGGGTGGTGGTTGTAGGAACAAGCAAGCAGTGATTGGAGCAGATAATCCTATCACTGCTTGCTTGTCCCTACAAACACACCAGCCCCTCTCCCCCTCCCCACCCCCCCACTTTAAACCAGCTTATATTTCACCCCTCTCCTAATATTCACTCAGTTCTGTTGAAGGGTCATCAGGACTCGAAACGTCAACTCTTCTTCTCCACCGATGCTGCCAGACCTGCTGAGTTTTTCCAGGTAATTCTGTTTTTGTTTTGGATTTCCAGCATCCACAGTTTTTTGTTTTTATTTCTAGAGGGATAGAATTGTAAAGTAGGGGAATTAATGCTAAACTTGTATCAAACCTTTATTAGATCACACTTAGCAGTACTGCATGTAGTTCTGGTCGCCATATTATAAAAAGGATATTGAGGCACAAGAGAGGCTGCAGAGAAGAAATGCATGGGTTTACATATCAGCAAAGGATTGACAGGCTTGGGGTCTCTTCTCTCTGGAAAAAAGAAAGTTGACAGGTGGCCTAATAGAGGTCTTTAAAATGATGAAAGGTTTTGATAGAATGGATACAGAGAGAATGTTTCCTCTTGGGGGGAAGAGCACAACGAGAAGCCATCGATATAAGATAATCACCAAGAAATCCAATAGGGAATTCAGAAGAAACTTAATGAGCGGTAAGAATATGGAATTCACTCTCGTAGGGAGCAGTTGAAGTGAATAATATAGATGCATTTAAGGGGAAGCTAGACAAGCATTTGAGGGAAAAGAGAATAGATGGTTACCATGGTAGATTTAGATGGGAAAAGATGGGAGGAGACTCGAGTGGAGCATAAACATCAGCACAGACTGGTTGGGCCGAATGGCCTGTTTCTGTGCCATATAGCGTTTGTAATCCTATGTAAAAATGCAATATAAATGTAAGATGACGTTGATGAAAAATAGCATTTACAAAGTTCCAATTTTTATAAAAAGCTTATTTCAAACTGATTATAGTGCGAAGCTAAAGTGGCACAAGATTCCCATCCTAGAAGGATCACATACTGTTTGTTTGAGCTGAATTTCACAGCGGGAGTTGGGGGTAATATTGCGCTGCTGACAGGCTAAATGAGCAGAGAATGGGACTTCCGCCCCTCACTAGGAGGAAGTCCTGCCCTCAAGAGCTGCCAGCTAACCAGATTAACTGGTAGCTCTAACAGTCCCAGTAGCTCCAGAACTGAGTAGTGGGTCCTGCTGGAATTGCAAGTAGGCCCCGGAATGAAGGTTTTGGATGGGAAGGGATGGAGGTGCCTAGGGAGGGGGGCAAGGGGCATGGTGGGGCGGGGGTGCGTGGTGGGAATTGGAGGCCAGGCGGAGAGGAACAAAGGTGGGGCTCACATCTTGGGGTTGTAACCCTGATGCGCACATGGCAGCCCTGAATAATGTGCCTCCCTTCCCATCTTTTCCACAAAGTTGGTTTAAAAATGGCCTTCTCACTCCCACCCATCTGCCCACGCCAATGGTACTATGGTATGGGCAGTGTAATATTTGGGTCAATTTGGCTTGTTAAGTTGAAATTGCTATTAATTATTTCTTTCAAAATGGCAGATGGGCTGCAGATTTTTGTGCCTGGCTGCCTACCGTTTTATGGGGATTGGGTCAGCGTTGGGTGGGAAGGCGGTGGGCTAGTCACCCTTCATATGCTACACGTCACCCTGCCAAAAACACGCCCAGCGAGGGGGCCATAAAATCCAGCCTTTTAAGTTTAACTTTGAGTGACTTTGTACTGAAGTTATATCACAGATTTCATATTGGTATAAAGCTGAACTGGCTTGGCATTACTGTAAATTGTGTAATTATTTCACATGTGCCATTAGGAAATTGGAATAAAGCATAACTGCTCACCCAACAATATCACATTTGAATGTTTGTAAATTGGCAAATCTTTATATAGTTTTTTTTCATTTGTTCCTGGGATCTGGGCATCACTTGAAAGGCTAGCATTTGTTGCCCATCCCTAATTGCCAAATGGCTTTTTATGACAATTGGTGGTAGTTTCATGGCTCAGCCTTTTCCATTCCAGATTTTTATTAATTGAATTTAAATTCCACTAACTGCCATGATGGGTTTTGAACCTGTGTCCACAGAGCATTAGCCTGGGCCATTAGCTTACTAGTCCAATGACATTACCATTACACCACCATCTTTTTTTTTGTTCATTTAAGCAACAGAACTCTATTTCTTTACATAAATTTGATCCTTTTGGTTCATTTTGACAGTGTATTTATTAATGGTGGAGTAGTGGTAATGTCACTGGACTAATAATCCAGAGGCCTAGGACAAGGGTGAAGGGGTAGTTAGGTGGTCAGGGTGAGGAGTTGGAGTGTCAGACATCCTAGGCAATTCCTACTGAGTCATTGCATTGGGACTCCCAAAGAGTTCAGTAGCATATCTTGGGGTGGGGGGCAGGTGGGGTGCAGGGATACATCCAGCCTCCAGCTATTCAGAGACCAGAAGATTTGGGCCAATAACCTTTTCGAATGATTGATCAGACTTTTCAAGTAATACTTTTTAATGTGATTTTCCAATGCCTTTTTGCTGTAGAGCTTACTTTATGAAGCTTTTGTTCTGCAGGGACACACCCAAAACTGTCTGCCATTTTTGCCCACTCTAGCCTGCGCAGAACCTTGCTGCAACCTTGTATACAGTACTCCACATATGGTCTCACCAATGCTCTGTACAACTGGAGCATTACCTCCCTACTTTTGTATTCAATTCCCCTTGCAATAAATGATAACATTCTTTTAGCTTTTATAATTACTTGCTGTACTTGCATACTAGCCTTTTGTAATTCATGCGCTAAGATATCCAGATCCCTCTGCTCCTCAAAGCTCTGTAATCTCTTACCATTTAGATAATATGCTTTTCTTTTATTCTACCTTCCAAAATGGACAATTTCACATTTTCCCGCATTAAACTCCATTTGTCAGATCTTTGCCACTCACTTAACCAATCTAAATCTCTTTGTAGCCTCCTTATGTCCTCTTTACAACTTACTTTCCCACCTTTGTAAACAGTTGAGGTCCCAGCACTGATCCCTGTAGCACGCCACTCGTTACATCTTGCCAACCTGAAAAAGACCCAACTATCTGCTTCCTGTTTGCCAGCCAATATGGTAATCCCCTATACCATGAGCTTTTATTTTCCGCACTTTATCAAATGCCTTCTGGAAATCTAAGTATCCATCAGTTCCCCTTTATCCACAGCACATGTCACTTCTTCAAAGAACTCCAATAAGTTGGTTTAACACAATTTCCCTTTCACAAAACCTGATGACCTTGAGCTTATCCAAGTGCCCTGCTATAACTTCTTTAGAAACAGCTTCTAACATTTTTCCTATGACAGATGTTAAGCTAACTGGCCTGTAGTTTCCCACTTTCTGTCTCCCTCCCTTTTTGAATAATGGAGTTACATTTGCCATCTTCCAAGTTAATGGGACCTACCCCGAATCTAGGGAGTTTTGGAAAATTAAAACCAATGCATCAACTATCTCATTAGACACTTTTAAGACCCAAGGGTGAAGTCCATCAGGACCCGGGCTCTTGTCAGCCTGCAGCTCCAATCATTTACTCAGTACCACTTTTCTGTTGACTATAATTTACCTGACTTCCTTCCCCACTTCCATTTCCTGGTTTATAGCTGATTCTGGGATTTTACTTGTAGCCTCTATAGTGAAAACTGATGCAAAATATCTGTTCAATTCATTTGCCATCTCCTTGTTTTCCATTATCAATTCTCCAGACTCACTTATTAAAGGACCAACACTCACTTTGTTAACTCTTTTCTTTTAAATATTTATAGAAGCTCTGTTTTTATATTTCTGTCTAGTTTTCTCTCATACTCTAATTTTTCCCTCCTTATTAGCCTTTTAGTCATTCTTTGCTGTTCCTTATATTCTGTCCAGTCTTCTGGCTTTCCACCTATCTTTGCACAATTATATGATTGTTCTTCAAGTTTGATACTTTCTTTAACCTTTCTAGTTAACCACAGATGGTGTGTCCATCTCTTGGACTTTTTCTTACTCATTGGAATGTATCTATTCTGCCTATTCTGAAATCTTCTCTTAAATGTCAGCCATTATGTCTTTATTGACCTATCCCTTAACCTAATTTACCAATTCAGTTTAGCCATCTCAGCTATCATGCCCTCATAATTGCCCTTAATTAGGTTTAAAAACTCAGACCCACTCCTCTCTCCCTCAACTACTTTGCCATCAAGGTCAAGAGATGCTCATCAGTTCTTCATGTTCAACCTTATCAAATACCCTGCTATAATCAATAAAACACATGAATACATTTTTTTTCATCTCTGTGGCTCTTGCTGATAGCATGCTTACCATAAAGATAGCATTTCTCATTTCTCCATCTTCTATAAAACCACATTGAAGAGCTAAAATTTCTGGCTTTATCTTGCTCTTGCCCCTATTCATCAGTACTCGAAGAAGGATCTTAATAATGTGACTCATCAGACTGATTTTTGCCAATTACCTTAAATTAGTGCCTTTTATTACTGACTCTTCTGCCCACAGGAAACAGTTTCTCCTTATTTACTTGTTCAAAATGCTTAATGATTTTTGAACACCCCTATCAAGTCTTTCCTTAACATTCTCTGCTTTAAGTGGAACATTCACAGTTTCTCTAGTCTATCCTCATAACCTAAGTCCCACATCCTTGGTACCATTCTAGTAAGCCTCTTCTTCAAGGTCTTGATATCCTTTCTGAAGTGTGATGCCCAGAACTCCAGTTGGGGCCTAATCACTATTTTACAAATATTTAGCACAACTTTCTTGCATTTGTAAGACAAGTCTTCAAATCCCACCATGGCAGCTGGTGGAATTTAAATTCAATTAAAAAGAAAAGCTGGCCTCCGTAATGGTGACCATGAAACCGTTGTTGATTGTTGTAAAAACCCATCTGGTTCATAAATGCCCTTTAGGGAAGGAAATCTGCCATCCTTACCAGGTCTGGCCTAGATGTGACCCCAGACCCACAGCAATGTGGTTGACTGTTAACTCCTCTCTGAAATAGCCCTAGCAAGCCATTTAATTTAGGGCAATTAGGAACGTGCAACAAATGGTGGCTCCTGAAAGAATAAATTTTAAAAAAGCTGAGCGGAGAAAAAGAGATTTGACAACAAATATTTTTCTTGCTTGGATCAGGGACAGCCTTGGACTCACTTCTGCAAGTGAGGTATAAATCCTGATGATGCTATGGGGACATGAGTTCTCTATTTAACTTCAAGCCTTGCTGCTCTGCGGCGTATGGCATTTCCAACCATCATTTCAGGCTTGGTAAAATGGTGGAACATAGTAATGCATCTGGAATGCATCATTGCATTCTGTGCACTGTCTCTATTCAACTGCATTAACAAGTCAATTCAATTCAGAAAGTCATCTGTGCCTGTGAGAAATGAAACAGAGAAAATCTGAAAGAGGTAAGAGCAAGTAGAAATAAAACATATAAGAAAGGAAACAGTGAATAAAGAAAACCTCAAGTAAGTGAGGAACTTAAAGAAGCATTTTGGGCAAAATTTTGTGGTGCCTGTAGCACTCCAGGATGTCAGAGAGGCCCCGCAACTTCCAGATCATGCACTTTAGTGAAAATTGTGGTGGGCCGATTAAGCAATTCCCAAGTGTTGGCTACTTCAAACAGCAAGCATGGCACCAGTGCAACTTTTAGCTAATTGCCCATTACTTCCGACTTAATTGCACTTTATAATTTCACAGCTGTATTTCCAGGCATAAGGGGCTGTCTCTCAATTCAAGGATACTTAATGAAGTGGCCCACACCATTTTAAAAGTTAAAATGGATTGATATTTCACTTTTAAAAATCTGATAAAGCTCGGGATAACGTAAAATCAATGGCCTGAATCTTCCATTCAAGGTCGGAACCCCTATGTCCAAACCTGAGCAGACAAAAAAAAGATACACACTTACCTTCCTCCGATACTTCAGGGTGGCCTTCTGATGAAGGCTCCTGCAGAACTGACTGAGCGCAGGAATTCTCGGAGAGAGTCCGTGCAGAAACCATGCCCTCTTTTTATGGCACTATAGCTGCTGTGTTCTGTAAATAAAAAGTTTAAATGTCCAAAAGTTGAAAAACTACAGAGAGAAGGTAAGTGTGTAAAGGGTTAGGGTGGGTAAGGTGGGTGAGAGGGTAGAATGAGTAAGGGGGTAGGCTGGGTGAGGTAAGTGGGTAAGGAGGTAGGACGGGTAAGGTAAGTGGGTAAGAGGATAGGGTGGTAACGGTAGTGAGGTTAGGCCAGGTTGGGCCAGGGGTAATTGTGGGGGAGTCAAGGTCGGAGGGGAGTCAGGGTTTGGTAGCTAGTCAGGTCAGGTTGTGGAGGGGTTTGGGGTAGTTGGGTGGTCAGGGTGAGGAGTTGGAGTGTCAAATTTCCTAGGCAATTCCCACTGAGTCATTGTGTTGGGACTTCCGAAGGGTACCCTAGCGTATCTTGGGGGGGTATATCTGGTCTCCAAGTATCCAGAGACCAGGAGATTTGGGCCAAAAGCTTTTTAGAATGATTGATCAGACTTTTTAAAATGGTTTATCTGATCATATTATTATACTTTTTAAAATTTTTAATTTTGAAAAAGATCTTTACATTTTCAATTTTGTAAAACCAAATATGTTTAATAAAACTGAGATTTTTCCAATATCTTATTTGCTGCAGAGCTTACTTTATAAAGCTTTTGTTGTGCAGGGACACACCCAAAACTGCCTGCTATTTTTGCCCACTCCAGCCTATGCTGCTGAGCATTGTTGCAACTCATGCCGAGAGGAAATCCTCCCTCAAGGCAGCAGAAATTCCTGCCAATGGGATCATGGTACGTTCGTGAGGGGATTCATTTGATGTCAGTGGTAAGAGCCACCACTGTGCCACAGACTGCAAAACCTAGCCATTGACAAAGCTAACGGTATTCTCAGCTGTAGCTTGAGTTTGAAGGCCCATTCCAGTAGCTGAGTATGTGGTCTGAACTGACACCTCAAGGCAGTACCAAGGGAGTGCTGCTTGTTTGAACTCCCATTCTTCTGTTGGGATATTATTTTAACTGAAGCTTCTTTTATGACCTGGATTTAAGGATTACATAGCACCATTTGAAGAGGAGCAAGGAATCCTGGATAATCCCTCAAGTTCAACCAAAAAACTACATTAATTGCTTAGTCTCCTCGTTGCTCCTTGTGGATTTTGTTGGGTGCAGGGTGACTGCTCTGTTTTCCTATGTAACTAGAATGGATCCACGTCAAAGGTAATTTATTATATTTCAAATGCTTTGAGACACCCTGAGAAATGTGATGCGGAGCTTTATAAATCACTCATTCTTTTATCATCAGCATCTAAAAGAACAAAGGTAGGTTTCTGATGCTGAAAGATCTGCCGTGCATTTTCAATTTTTAAAAGCCTACATCTAGTTTCTTAGAAAATTGCCTAAAAACTCAGAATAGTTTTGGTAAGTCTGTCAAGGCTCACAGATGAAGGGAAGATGAGCCAAAAACCTGTTTAGTATAAACACTGCCTTAGATACAATTTACAGTTAACTTGAGGCTTACTTTATCCTGGCTTAAGTGGAGTTCAGGATAGGACAGAATGAGCACAGTCTGTGGGAGATTAACCTAATGGATCCACAAAAAGCAGGACAAATCCAACTTGGCAAACTACCGCCCTATCAGAATAATCTTGATCATCAGAAAAATGATGGAAGGTGTTGTCAGCAGTGCTATCAAGCAGTACTTACTCAGCAATAACCTGCTCACTGACGTTCAGTTTGTTCCATCAGGGCCATTCAGCTCCTGACCTCATTACCTTGGTCCAAACATGGACAAAAGAGCTGAATTCGGGAGGGAAGGTGAGAGTGACTGCCCTTAACATCAAGTCAGCATTTGACTGAGTGTAGCATCATGGAGTCCTTGCAAAACTGAAGTCAATGGGAAACAGGGGAACATTTTTCACTGGTTGGAGTCTAGCACAAAAGAAGATGGTTGTGGTTGTTGATGGACAATCATCTCTGTCCCAGGACATCACTTCAGAAGTTCTTCAGGGTAGTGTCCGAGGCCCAGCCATCTTGAACTGCTTCATCAATAACCTTCCCGCCTTCAGCACCATCTGAGATGCCTCAGATACTGAAAAAGTCCATGTCCATAAGCAGCAAGACCTGGACAACATTCAGGCTTGGGCTGGTAAGTGGCGAGTAACATTTGCACCACACAAGTGCCAGGCAATGACCATCTCATACAGGAGAGAATATAACCATCTACCTTTGACATTTAAAGGCACTACCATTGCTGAATTTCACACTATCAACATCCTGGGGGTTACCATTGACCAGAAACTGAACTGGACTAGCCATATAAATACCATAGCTTCAAGAGTAAGCCAGAGGTTAGGAATTGTGTGACGAGTAACTCACCCCCTGACTCCCCAAAGTCTGTCCACCATCTACAAGGCACAAATCAAGAGTGTGATGCAATAGTCTCCATTAGCCTGGGTAAGTGCAGCTCCCAGAACACTCAAGAAGCTTGACACCGTCCAGAGCAAAGCAGCCCG
This sequence comes from Carcharodon carcharias, assembly GCF_017639515.1. Taxonomy (NCBI): domain Eukaryota; kingdom Metazoa; phylum Chordata; class Chondrichthyes; order Lamniformes; family Lamnidae; genus Carcharodon; species Carcharodon carcharias. The sequence continues at coordinate 221,400,206 of NC_054467.1, read as the reverse complement.
CTTGATTGGCAACCCATCCACAAACATTCACTCCCTCCTCCACCACTGCTGCACAGTAGCAGCAGTGTGTACCGTCTACAAAACGCAATGCAGGAATTCACCAAGGCTCCTTAGAAACCACCTTCCAAACCCACGACCACTACCATGCAGAAGGACAAGGGCAGCAGATAGATGGGAACACCACCACCTGGAAGTTCCCCTCCAAGGCACTCACTATCCTGACTTGGAAATATATCGCCGTTCCTTCACTGTCGCTGGGTCAAAATCCTGGAAATCCCTTCCTAATAGCACTCTGGGTGTACCTACACCTCATGAACTACAGCAGTTCAAGAAGGCAGCTCACCACCACCTTCTCAAGGGCAACTAGGGATAGGCAATAAATCCTGGCCCAGCCAGCAAAGCCCACCTCCTGTGAATGCATTTAAAAAAAGGAAACTGAACTAGACCAGCCATGTAAATACTGTGACTATAAGCTTAGGTCAGAGGCTGGATATTCATTAGCAAGTAACTCACATCCTGACTCCCCAAATCCTGTCCACTATCTAAAAGACACAAGCCAGGAGTGTGATGAAATACTCTCCACTTGCCTGGATGAGATCAGCTCCAACAGCACTCACAAATCTCAACACCATCCAGGACAAAGCAGCCCGCCTGACTGGCAACCCATCCACAAACATTCACTCCCTCCTCTATCACCGCTGCACAGTAGCAGCAGTGTGTACCATCTACAAGATGCACTGATGCCAGTAAAGGAACTGCTTTTGTGCCTATGGTACAAGAAAGGGATAAGATCTCAAAGTAAAATTGCCTATTCTTAGTGGGCCACATTTATAATATAAGGGAAGATTTTCTACCCATTGATGAGTGTGCATGTGTGATGAGCAGTGGAGAGGCCATGAAGTGACCTTCCCTTAGCTCCATTATCAGTGGATTAATCCTGTGATGCAACATCATTGGTAAGGAAGGAATTGACATTTGGTAACTCACTTCTTGGTGTTTCACGTGAAGCTGTGTTTAGTTGCACAGGGAATCTGTGAGGCGTAACATTGATACTTCCATTTATATTTCATTTGGTGCATGCTATTTGGTCATTTTGCATTTAATTTTTGTCTTGTTTTAATTACATTCTATTTATAACTTAATTGTTGCATTCTCATCTGTAAATTGAAGGTGCAGGGTTTGAGCAGAGTTCTAGAGAGTATCACAGAACTGAGACTGAGACTGTTTTGACATCCAGCGGGATACTTGCGCATTGTTACATTCCCTTGTTAGGGAACTGCCTAACAGCACTGTGGGTGTATCTATACCGCATGGACTGCAGTGGTTCAAGAAGGCAGCTCACTGCCACTTTCTTAAGTGCAATTAGGGATGGGCAATAAATTCTGGCCTAGCCAGTGATGCCCACATCCCATGAATGAATAAAAAGAAAATCTGATGGGTGTAAGTGATTTCGTCCTTATCAGATAAACTGTGAGACTCACCATGTTGGCTGGAGAAGTTTTGCGCTATGGAAGAAGGATTCACATCAAGCCTGCCAGAGCTTCAATCAGTTTGTGAGTCCTTCCACTACCTCATCCTGTTTTCCAAAGGGAAGAGTGTGAAGAAGCAGAAGAAAAAAACGTATTTTAAAAAGGGAGCTCTACTCTCAATTCAAACATTCATTGGTCAATTTTATGCGGGTCTATCACGGATTGGGTGATTAAAATTGTTGTGAAATATTTACTGTCATGGTCCTGCTACATTCCTGCTAACCAGCTGCCATATTAGTCGTACCATTTCTTTAATCAGCTGAGGCTCTCATCAGCGACAGTAAGGGGCTTCATGAATACATTCAAATCAGGGCTTTGCAGCAACCCAGTTAAAAGCAAAATAACCAAAGTTCCAACCAGTGACTAACCCATCAGTGAAACCAACTGGAGATTAGAAGCTGGCACAGGAGTAATTATCATGAGGAATAAGGAAATGGCAAAGACATTAAACAAATATTTATTGTTTGTCTTCACAGCAGAATACACAAATTCCATAGCAGAAGCAGAGAGTAACCAAGGGGTTAATAAAAGTGAGGAAGTTATAGTAATTAACATCAGCAGAGAAAAGGTATTAGAGAAACTTAAGGGACTAAAAGTTGGCAAATGCCCCAAGAACTAATGGCCTATATTTTGGGGTTCTAAAAGAGATGGCTGCAGAGATAGTGGATGCGCCGGTTATGATTTTCCAAAATTCTTTATATTCTAGAACAGTCCCCGATTATTGCAAATATAACATTGCTATTCAAGAAAGGAGGGAGAAAGAAAACATGGAATTACAGGCTAGCTTGTCTGATGTCAGTCAACAAGAAAATGTTGGAATCTATTATTAAGGAAGTTTCAACAATGCACTTAGAAAATCACAATGCAATCAGATAAAGTCAACGTGACTTTATGAAAATCAAATCGTGTTTGACAAATTTATTCAAGTTTTGTGAGGATATAACCTGTAGGGCAAATAAAGGGGAACCAGTAGATGTAGTATAACTGGATTTTGAAAAGGCATTTGACAGGGTGTCGCACAAAAGATTAATAGGCAAGATAAGGGCTCCTGGAGTTGGGGGTAAAATATTAGCATGGCTAGAGGATTAGTTAATAGACAGGAAGCAGAAAGGATGGATAAAGAGCATTTTCAAATTAGCAGGCTAAAACTAGTGGACAGCCACAAAAATTAGTGTCAGAGCCTCAGCTATTTACAATCCATGTTAATGATTTAGACGAAGAGACCGAGAGTAATGTATCCGAGTTTGCTGATGATGTGAAGGTAGATGGGAATGTAAGCTGTGAGGACACAAAGAGGCTGCAAAGAGATATGGACAGGTTAATATATGGACAACAAGGTGACAGATGGAGTATAATGTGGGTAAGTGAGGTTATTCACTTTGGTAGTAAGAATTGGAAAACAGGACATTTTTAAATGGTGTGGAGCTTTTAAATGGCGGGAGACTTCAGTATACTTATACAAGGAGCACAAAAGGTGAGCATGCAGGTACAGTATACCAAGCAATTAGGAAGGCCTTTTTTCCAAGGAGATGGGAGTCAAGAATAAAGATGTCTTGCTAAATTGTAGAGGGCTTTTGTGAAACCACATCTGGAGTACTGTGTACAGGTTTGCCTTCCACATATAAGAAAGGCTATATTTGCATTGGAGACATTATGGCGAAATTTCACTTGATTAGTCCCTAAAATGAGAGGGTTGTCCTATGGTGAGAAACTGAGTAAATTGTACTTATATTTTCTGAAGTTTAGAAGAATGAAAGGAAGTCTCTGAATGCTCAGTTATTGAGTATATTCAAGTCTGAGATAGATAGATTTTTAGACATTAAGGTAATCAAGAGATTAGCCATGAGCTTATTGCATAGCAGAGCAAGTTCTAAGGGCCAAAAACAGAAAATGCTGGAAAAACCCAGCAGGTCTAGCAGCATCTGTGGAGAGAGAAACAGAGTTAACGTTTCGAGTCCATATGACCCTTCTTCAGAACTACAGAGAAGCCACATTGACTTCAGTTTTGCCAAGGCTCTTTGATACCACACAGTCAAATGCTGCCTTGATGTCAAGGGCAGTCACTCTCACTGCCCCCCCACCCCCTCTTGAGTTGGGTTCTTTTGTCCATTTTTGGAAATGGAAGTTGAAATGTGATGAAATTTACACTGTTTAAGGGGGATGAGGCAGATGGAGCTGGATAGAAGGCCAGTGACAGGTGGGGACAAAGGAGGGATTGACAAAGATGTCATGAACTAAGGGACAAAGGGAGTGTTAATGGTAGTGGTTAGTACTAAAAAAAGGTGCTGATAGTGGCATAAAGGTAAGAAAGCGAAATGTGATAATAGCAGAACAAGGGTAGCATTGTACGAAAGAACAAGTAACAGCTGGTCCTGTAGGGGATGGGGTTGGGGGGAGGGGGCAGTGGTGGGAAAGAAAAAGATAGAAAATGGGTTAGAAGGGGGATAAAAAAGGGGATAAAATCATGGATAAATGAATAAAAATTAAAATTAACATGGATAAAAAATAAAAATGAAGTTAGAAAAAAGCGGATTAAAGAAAGGGGTAAGGATAGAGGAGAAAGTTCATGGTCTGAAGTTGTTGAACTTAATGTTAAGTCCGGAAGGCTGTAAAGTACCTAATCAGAAGATGAGGTGCTGTTCCTCCAGTTTGCATTGGGCTTCACTGGAACATTGCAGCAGGCCAAGGACGGACATGTGGGCATGAGAGCAGGGTGGAGTGTTGAAATGGCAAGCAACAGGGAGGTCTGGGTCATGCTTGCGGACAGACCGGAGGTGTTCAGCAAAGCTGTCACCCAGTGTGCATTTGGTCTCCCTGATATGGAGGAGACCACATTGGGAGCAGCGGATGCAATAGACCAATTTGAAGTGGGTGCAAGTGAAGCAGTGCTTCACTTGAAAGGAGTGTATGGGCCCTTGGACAGTGAGGAGGGAGGAGGTAAAGGGGCAGATGTTGCACCTTCTGCGATTGCATGGGAAGGTGCTGTGGGAAGGGGATGAGGCATTGGGGATGATAGAGGAGTGGACCAGGGTGTGCCGGAGGGAATGGTCCCTATGGAATGCTGACGGTAGGGGGGTGAAGGGAAGATGTGTTTGGTGGTGGCATCATGCTGGAGTTGGCAGAAGTGGCTGAAGATGAACCTTTGAATGTGGAGGCTGGTGGGGTGAAATGTGAGGACAAGGGGGACCCTATCATGGTTCTGGGAGGGAGGGGATGATGTGAGGGCAGAGGTGTGGGAGGTAGTCAGACATGGCTGAGGGCCCTGTCAACCACAGTTGTGGGGAAACCTCGGTTAAGGAGAAAGGAAGGCATGTCAGAAGCACCGTTTTGGAAAGTGGCATCATCGGAACAGATACGACAGAGGTGAAGGAACTGAGAGAATGAGATGGAGTCCTTACAGGAAGCAGGGTGCGAGGAGCTGTAGTCGAGGTAGCTGTGGGGGTTGGTGGGGCTTGTAATGAATATTGGTAGACAGTCTATCACCAGAAATGAAGACAGAGAGGTCAAGGAAGGGAAAGGAAGTGTTGGAGATGGACCATGTATAGAACATGGACCATTTTCTAGAGGCCATTTGGGGCTACTTCTGGACATATTTCTTATGTTCTTATGTTTGGCAAGATTCAGAAAGTCAGGGATTCTGGAGGAACAGTTAGAAGACACATGGGCAGAAACTTGTGCCCTCCCCCATGGCAAGTTTGGTGGCACAGGGAGCATTTAGGGTGGAAGATGGGGACCCTGCCACCTGCCTGGGTCCGCCCCAATTAAATCCTAGGTGGGGAGGCCCGTGGTTGGCCTTCATGCCTCACTGCCAATTAAGACCCTAAAGTGGGGAATTAATATCCATTAAAGGGCATCACCCCACCGCCATAGCTGGTATTAACCCAGTGGCAGTCAGGGGGTTTAGCCATGCAGGGAACATAACATGGAAACCTGCACTGCCAGCACCCGCTACCCCCGACCCCCACCCCCCAATCCTCCTCCCGCCATTACTCACCTTGTGTGGGCGTTGTGCTGGCAGCAGCCACCACCTCCCAGGTGGCGCTGCCATTCAGTAGAGGCTGGCAGCTTTTAGCGAGTGGGACTTGCACCCCTGGGGTCCTTGATCCTGGGGAAAGTCCTGCCACTGGCTGTCAAGTAGCTGAGTGTAACAAGATGTGATGGTCCTTCCCAGAAAAAGATGACACAGAGCTCTCTCTCTGGTTTTCCAGCCAGTAGCTAAAAACCCCCATCACCTCCAGAAGATTCCGGCTATTGTTTTTTCCTAGGAATTATTGTACTTTGAAGTCGTCCAATTAGTTTATAAATATAATGCTAGATGTCCATGTAGGTGTGTGTGGCATGTTCTTTATTTTGTATCATTACATGGAGAATTGTTGTATGGTTTGAATAAAATGAGTTTGACAGTATTCTATATGTTCACTGTGAAATAAAGCAGCCTATTGACTTGTATCAGACCTCATTCTTTCAAAGAAGCATTCATGTAAAAATATGATCACAAGGGCATGGTATTATCACATTCCTAGTTTCCCATCATGTTGAGTAGACAGAAAGCAATATGAGTCAACTCCCATAAAAATAAGATGTTCTTTCCAGTTGTGGGAGTGACATTGTCACTGAACTTGAGAAGGTATTTATAGCAGTCAAAGCATTTCTAACAGCAACCATAATTCAAGCTAATCTCCCAGGCTTTCAAGGCTGGAAGCATACATGCCATTTCATATCTGAAGAATAAGGGTCTTTCTCTGCAGTCCACTCAACTGGCATCGAGGATGTGAGAAGGCAAATTGTACCTAGCCAAACAACTCGTATTTGGCTTCTACAAAGGAGCCAAGGGCAATTGTTCCCCAGTATTTCTCTTCCACGGTGATGCAGCAGGGATTTGGAGATCAGTGTTATGGGAAATTCAAAGCCGCATTTTGACACTCCTTTTATATTGCACATTGATGCTCAAATATGCGGCGCCACTTCAGTTACAAAGCCTTATACCAGTCTTCAAAAGTTTCCATTATGTGCAAATGATGTTTTTTTTCTCGCAATTATTATATGCTGTAGTTGTTTAACTAGTTTTAAAAGCGTAGCACTGATGCAATATCTGCTTAGCAATAATTTGTTTGGGTGCATGTCTTATTGCTAAAATGAGAATGGACTCTACTACTGAAGATTGAGACTGAAGGTCAAGTCTATTATTTATCAACTTACCCAAGTTTGATAAGGCAAGGTATCAAAGTCCAAAATTTCAACTGAATGATACTTAGCCCAGTTTTATGCATTTTAATATGCTTTTCAAATTATATGTAATTTATAGGAGAATCCAAATTCTCTTTCCAGTTGCCAATGGTTAAAATGGTTTTGAAAAAATAGCATTTTGGGATCAATGTTTCTTGAGGTTATTTATTATTGAAAACCTAGGTGAAGGGATATGTCCCAGCAAGTGGGACACCACAAAGATTGAAAAGTAGGAAAAAGAAAATGAGAAATTAATGAATAAATAATGCTTAGGTGGAGGGATTAGGAAGATCTGAAAGAGAAAAGGGGTGTTTCTTTTCTTCTGCCTTTGAATGCGTTGAGGGGCGGAATCTTCACCTTGACATATGAACTTTCCCCAACCTCACCCCAATTTTTTGTTATGCATGATGGGTTTGGAGCAGTGTAAACAAGAATATAAGGGTAGTTATGGTAGTACTGAAATTGCAGGAGCCCTGCTCCACTCATGGAAATACAGCAGAGTTGTACTCCCAACCACAATGCATGATATGTCCCAAATCCAGGGGTTGGTATTGGGACCCTTGCTTTCCCTGATATATATTAATGATCTAGATCTTGGTGTGCAGGAGACAATTTCAAAGTTTGCAGATGAAATGAAACTTGGAAGCATTGTAAGCTGTGAGGAGGACAGTATAGATCTTCAAAAGGACATAGGCAAGTTGGTGGAGTGGGGAGATAGGTAGCAGATAAAGTTCAACGTCTGGAAGGGCAAGGTGATGCATTTTGGGGTAGGAAGAACATGGAGAGACAATATAAAGTAAGGAGTACAATTCTCAAGGGTACGCTAGAGCAGAGGGAGCTGGGTGTATATGTGCATAGATCATTGAAGGTGGCGGGACAGGTGGAGAGAGCAGTTAAAGCATACAGCATCTGGGCTTTATTAATAGGGGCATTGTACACAAGAGCAGGAAGGTTATGCTGAGCTTATAGAAGACACTGAGCTGGAGTATTGTGTACAGTTCTGGGCACCACACTATAGGAAAGGTCTGAAAACATTGGAGAGAGTGCAGAAGAGGTTTACAAGAATGGTTCCAGGTATGAGAAACTTGAGTTATGAAGCTTGATTGGAGAGGTTGGGACTGTTCTCCTTGGAGAGGAAAAGGCTAAGAGGAGGTTTGATTGAGGTGTTCAAAATCATGAGGGGGCTGGACAGAGCAGATAGGGAGAAACTGTTCCCACTTAGAAAAGGATTGAGAATGAGAGGGTACAGACTTAAAGTGATATGCAAAAGAAGCAAACGTGATGTGAGAAAAATCTTTTTCACACAGCGAGTGGTTCGGGTCAGGAAGGCACTGCCTGGAAGTGTGGTGGAGGCAGGTTCAATCGAGGCATTCAAGAGGGCATTAGATGATTATTTAAATAAGGTTACGGGGAAAAGGCAGGAGAATGGCACCAAGTCATAATGCTCATTTGGAGAGCCAGTGCAGAACAATGGGCCGAATGGTCTCCTTCTGCGCCCTAACAATGCTGTGATCCTGGGAATGTAAATATATGCATAGTTTGGGCAGGCTGCAAATGCCTGCAGGGGTGCAATACACATGTAATCCTGGTTTTGCTCTGAAAATCAGGTTGGAAGGGAGGCCTGGGAAGGAGCCAACAAAAAGGTGACATTTTTTTTCTGCTCCCAGTGGAGTTATATGGGGATTTTCTTAACTGAATCAATGCCTTTGGCTGCAAATGGTTTTCCTGATACCCCACACTGCTCTTAGCAAGGAGCATTCCACTGATGCCTGTGGATGGTGTGCTGTGCAAAATTCCCAGGAGCTCTCCCAGATACATCTCATGATGTAGAGGTTGGTAAGAAGAAGATCCAACTTGTGTCCCATCCTCCCTGAATTTTGGGTATCATGGGTAAAATCCTGAAAAAAAGAGGATTACATCCCACTTTCTAGCCCCAGTAAGGCAATAAGGCCAGAAAGGCACCTTGGGCTAGAATGGAATTTGGATAAGAAATTTGATAAGAAGTTTGATAAATAGAAATAAGACAAATAATTTTTTTTTTCCAAAAGAAAATGTATTTTAGTTTGCTTGTGCACCTTTATTTTGAAGCCTCTAAATGTCTTTTATTTGATGATCATGTTTATAATTTCCTTTTCCTGAGAAGTTCTATGATTTATTGGTTTGGTGAACTATAATAAGCAGTGGGGTCATCCATTGAACAATGGCTTCTGGTGATATACTGTCTATAATCTAGTACAAGCAGTTTCTGATGACTTCCTGCCTCTCTTGCTGCCAGCAAGATGACATCTCCTCTCATCCATGGATAACTCTTGTCCCGAAGATGGAGGGCCTTCTTCCTTCTTTCTCTTAATCAACTGCAGCTGGGAGGATCAAAGCTTTCTTGAATGCAAACTTGTGAAGAATGTGACATGCCAGAATCATTCAGGACACACATGTACTGCAAGGCTACCATGGACCTATCCCAGTACTTGAATCAAGATGTATGTAACTGCTGGTACTTCATTGTATCTGTTGGCTCCAGAGGGGGATCATCAACCATTATTGCAAAGGGGTATCCCTGGTTTCCAAGCAACTAATAATACTGTCCTTTGGCTGAATAATTCAGGTACAGTGGATTAGAACAAAAGCGTAAAAAACATAAATGAACAACAACTCTTTAAGAGACCAAATTCCACCCCTCCTCCCCATCCACCCATCTGCTCTATAGCTTTGTTCATGTGATAAACATGTAGGGACTATATTATAATTATGTTAATAAGTTATTCTTGTCAAATCCGGAAAGGTCAGCTGCCGACTCTACCAATGCGGAAGAGCAAATACGTGCCATGGTCTCAAGGTCATTTGGTGATTGGGTAAATTGGCCCTCGTGTTTAAACAGATCCATCACAGCTTGCAGCAGAGCTCCAATTAACTTCGATTGGAGGAGATCATGTCAGGCAAGTGAGTGTAAAGGAGAGAATGAGAGAGGGCATATATCATGACAGGATGTGAGCTGACATTAATGCACTGGAGAAAGGCCAAAAGTGGATGAAGAACATAACAGAAAATACTGCAGTGTGGACCAGCTGTCATGTTGTTTATTTTGCCAGTACAAGAAGGTTGTTAAATTTCAACGATTTAATTTTAGGAGATGGTTATGTATTGTTAATTTCTTCTTTTCTCACACAATTGCTGTTATCAATTTTTTTTGGCTTTGGAGTATTACTTTTAAAACATTAATAGTGCTTTAGATTCTTTTACAGTCAGAATAACAAAGGAGTTCTTACTTTATCAGTAACTGATTTTTATTGTACTGTATTGCAGAAAAATGTGACACAGTCGTCAAGGCTGCACTTTTAGAGAAAACTGGTTCAAGCAAGTAGCAGCTATCTAGCTCCAGTGTAGTTCAAGTGCAATAACCTGACCTAATCAGATCTCATCAGTAATTGCACAAACTCAAGAAATGAGAACATTGAGGGGAGGGGTTTGAAGGAATGCTTTACAATCAAAGTAATTACCTTTCTGCATGTTTATTAGGTCTTTCTACTTTGAAAGATGTTCAATTAAAGGGGCATTGTCGTAAGATAATTTTGGTTAGAATATATTTTGGATGATATATCAGGTATCTGTAATAACACAGTCACATAATTGGAAACATAATATATCATTGCATAAATACCACTTTAAATATTAAACCTTCTTTGCAACTGACTGTCAAGATCCTGGTGGCTGCAAATCTCTAATTTGGGATTAAATTGGCAATCTTACTCAAATAAAGGCAATACATTAATCATGGGTGACTTTAATTTTCACGTAGATTGGGAAAACTAAATTGGCAGACGTCGACATGAGCAAGAATTCATAGAGTGTATTCGGGACAGTTTCTGAGAACAATATGTTGTGAATCCAACCAGGTATCAGGCTATTTTGGATCTGGTAATGTGTAATGAGGCAAGTTTAATAAATGACCTCAGAATAAAGGATCCCCTAGGAAACAGTGACCATAATATGGTAGAACTTAACAATCAGTTTGAGAGTGAGAAACTTGTGTTGGAAACTTAAGTGAGGGTTAATTACAATAGAATGAGGGCAGAGTTAGCTGGAGTTGACTGGGAAAGCAATTTAGCAGAAAAGACGGTTGACGGACAATGGCAGACGTTTAAGAAAATAGTTCATGACTCTCAACAAAGATATATCCCAGTAAGGAAGAAGGATTCAAGGAAGGGGATAAACCAACCATGGTTAACCAAGGGAGTTAAGGATGGTATCAAGTTGAAAGAAAAAACATACAATGTGGCAAAGATTAGTGGTAAGCCAGAGGATTGGGAAAGTTTTAAAAACCAACAAAAGATGACCAAAAGATAATAAAGAGGGAGAAAATAAACTTTGAGGGTAAACTAGCAAGTAGTTTAAAAATGGGCAGTAAGAGCTTGTTTAAATGTATAAAAAGGAAGAGAGAGGCCAAAGTGAACATAGGCCCTTTAGAGAATGAGGCTGGGGAAATAATAATGGGAAACCAGAAAATGGAAGAGGATTTGAATAAATACTTTGCTTCAGTAGAAGATACTAATAGCATTCCAAAAATACTAAATAATCAAGGGGCAAAAGGGTGGGGGGAGGGAGAAAATAAATAAACAATAACTATCACTGGAGAAAAAGTACTAGGGAAACTAATGGGGCTAAAGGCCCATAAGTCCCCTGGACCTGATGGGTTGCAGCCTTGTATATTAAAGGAAGTAGCTACAGAGATAGTAGAGGCACTGGTAGTGATCTTCCAAGAATCCTTAGATTCTGGGAAAGTCCCAGAGGATTGGAGAACAGCCAATGTAACACCCTTATTCGAAAAGGGGGGGAGGCAAAAAAAATAACTATAGGCTTAAATGGTCATTGGGAAAACATTGAAGTCTATTATAAAGAATGTAATAGCAGAGCATTTAGAAATACATAATCTAATCAAGCAGAGTCAGCATGGCTTCATGAAGTGGAAATCATGCGTAACAAATGTATTAAAATTCTTTGAGGAGGTAACAAGCAGGATAGACAAAGGGGAACCAGTAGATATAATATATTTGGATTTCCAAAAGACGTTTGATAAGGTACCGTGCATAAGGTTACTTGATAAGATAAGAGCCCATGGTGTTGGGAGTAGTATATTAGCATGAATAGAGGATTGGTTAACTAATAGAAGACAGATAGTTCGGATAAGGGGGGCATTTTTGGGATGGCAAAGTGTAACTAGTGGAGTGACACGGGGATCAGTGTTGGGGCCTCAATTATTTACAATATATATTAATGACTTAGATGAGGGAAGTGAGTGTACTATCACCAAGTTTGTGGACGATACAAAAATAGGTGGGAAAGGCAAGTGGTGAGGATGACACAAGGAGTCTACAGAGGGATATAGACAGGTTAAGTGAGTGGGCAAAAACTTGTCAGATAGAATATAATGTGGGAAAACATGAGGTTATGCACTTTGGCAGAAAGAATAGAGGAGGTAAATATTATTTAAATGGAGAAAGACTGCACCACAGAGGGATTGGGGAGTCCTTGTGCATGAATCCCAAAAAGCTAACATACAAGTTCAACTGGTAATATGGAAGGAAAATGGAATGTTGGCCTTTACTTCAAAGGGAATGGAGTATAAAAATAAGCCTTGCTAAAACTATACAAGGCATTAGTTAGAACACACCTAGAATACTGTGAACAATTTTGGTCTCCTTATCTAAGGAAAGATATACTGGCATTGGAGGCAGTCCAGAGAAGGTTCACTAGGTAGATCCCGGGTATGGAGGGATTTTCTTATGAAGAGAGATTGAGTAGGTTGGGTCTGTACTCATTGGAGTTTAGAAGAATGAGAGGCGTCCTTATTGAAACATTTAAAATTGTTAGGGTGTTTGGCAGGGTAGATGCTGAGAGGTTGTTTCCCCTTGTGGGAGACTCTAGGACCAGAGGGTATAATCTCAGAGTAAGGGGTTGCCCATTTAAGACAGAGATGAGGAGGAATTTCTTCTCTCAGAGGGCAGTGAATCTGTGGAATCTTTTACCGCAGAGTGTTGTAGAGGCTGAGTCATTAAGTATACTCAAGGCTGAACTAGGCAGATTTTTAATCAATAAGGGTTATAGGGAAATGGTTAAGGTTAAGGCCCCAACACTTAAGTGGAGTTGAGAATAATCAGATCAGCCGTGACCTCATTGAATGGCAGAGCAGACTCAATGGGCTGAATTGCCTACTTCTGCTCCTACATCTTATGGTCTTAAATAACCACAAAATACTGGAAAGAGTAATGTCACAATGGGGTAACACTTTCCTGTAGTTTGGACAGAGGCATATTCTTGGAGTAGAGAGGCTGGAATTCCTTGAGCCCCACTCTTTCACCAGGTGTACAGTGGGGCAGGTCTTTTGCCATCCCGTCTACCCCATAATAATAGGTACTGTTTGGGATGTTCCCTGAGTAACTTGCCCTTTGAGGCCAGGAATTTCAGGATAGCATGACACCATTCGATTAGAAAGCATGGGTAATCTTGACCAAGGAATAAAGATTTGTTTCCCAAAGTAGATGCATTTTGCCACTGCTACTTTCCAAGCTGCAATTAATCTCTCTGCAATCAATTGTTTTTAGGAAACTAGTACTGTGGGCTTCACTGCCAGGATATCAAATACCTCTGCATAATGAAAATGTAACTTGTACAGGGTGTGCAGCAGAACTGATGGGGTTTTTGGTAAGTGGAGTCATCCTGCCAGTTCCATCTCTTCTTTTGACATCAACATTGGACAGGGAAGATATTTTGAAAGACCCAACAGTCTACCTGTAGGATATGCTCATCATTAAAAAATAGGTTGGAGACTATGTAAACCCCTGACTCCAGTAAAACCTCTGCCTCAGAAACATCCTCAGTTGCTCAGGAAATTTGGCCCAATGTGGGCATACTATTAGTGACCTGGGAGTTTTTGTTTCTAACACTGAAGATACTCACAAAATTCACAAAGAAAAAGTAGAAAGGAAAGTTAGCTTCCCTGGAAGCCACAACATTAAAATAATGGGGTGTGTAAATTATATATCAATTGGGGTTAATTCAGGTGGTGGGATGTTAATTGGAGACTCACTTATGCTTATACATATATGGGAGAAGCCCAAGAGAGGGTTTTTTTAAGTTGGAGGCGCAATGTGTGCCTCTGTAAGTCAAAGTTGTTAAGTACTAAAGACTCAACTGCAGTATCCTATTCTTCTCTTCCTGGCTGTCTGTCTGAGTTTTGACCGGGAAGGCACAGAAATTGTGTTACTCCTGGTTTCAATAGTGATCTGTGGGGCATCAATTTTCTAATAACTGATTTGAGAACTAGCAATGGGGGGCACGCTATTGTCTGGTGTCGCATTATTTCAATATCGAAATCCCATTATATAAAAAACCACACCAAGGGCTGCATTTTATGCCTTGAAAGGAAATTTGGCTAGAATCCAACTTGCTCCATGCAAGCCCATCGTCCAGCCAGAACATACTGCGGGTAGGCAAAATTGGTTAACAATGGGACTTACGCACCTCCCTAGGGAGGAGGACCCACCTTTGGGAGCTGCTGGCGTATCCAATTGGCCAGCAGTCCCGGCAGTGTCATGTGCTCAGTAATGGGCGCTGCTGGGACTGCAAGCAGCCCCAAAAAGGCCCTGTTTCAAGTTCAATAATTGCAGTGCTTTCCAGTCTGAAGTCTTTATTGAACTGATGTAAAATGACAGCCTACACAGTGAGTGCTTTGTGGCAGAGGTCACATGACTACAGCAAGCCAGATAGGACATGTAGTACAGTTGCATTTCAGAACCCAAACATCTTCCTTTTCATAATGAACAAAAAATCCAAACATCACCCTTTTCCTAAGAAACAGAATACAAATTTGTATGCACGATCATGTGTAACTGTAAGTTACCAAAGTTACCCACTATACACCCACAGTTCTCATGCATAACAACTGTTTGTTTTACTAGTCAGTGTCTGCACCTGCCTTGCATACATAGTCTTTAAATCATGCAGGTCTGTTCATGGTACATGTGTGACTTGTCATTCAATGTTTGTCTGGGTGATGTTCCTTATCCGGAAAGTGTCGTTCCAGTGGCACTTGTTGCTGTGGTACCTGCTGTTGTTCCATTTCTTTTGCTGGGGAGAGTTGGACTTCTGGGAGTGATAGTTGTTCTGAACTCTCTACAGCTCGTGAGACCCACTGTTCCTGCCTGGCTGACTGCAGTGAGGGAACAGCTTCTCTAGTTGTTTGTATATGCCTGCTGGTATATTTAGTCATTCACTTCCATCACATATGATCGAGGTGACAATTTCTCTATGCATGTCCCAAGTTGCTATGGGGGCTGACACCTGTTGAGAGCATTAAAGGTTTGCACCCTGACTGGCTCTCCAATGCTCAGCTCTGACCACAGTTTGGCAGCTTTGTCAAAATGAAATGTGGTTTCTGCTGTTTCATTTTGTTTCTTTCACTCAAATCTGTTACTACTTCTGGTTTCAGCAGCTTTTTTGCTATTGGAAGACATGCAGCATGACATTAGTCTTTGGACTGGGCTACTTTTCATGCCTGCACTCGAGGATTGCCATTTGTACATCAGTGCTAGATTTACTCAATTTCTTAATGATTCCGTTGATGATTTTCACTATCAGCTCAACCTTTCCATTTGACTGGGGATAGTGCGGAGATAATGTGTAGTGTTGAATTTCCCGATCCTTTGTGAAGTAGTTGAATTCTTCACTTGTGAACTGAGGGCCCTTGTCATTCATCACCATGTCTGGAATGTCGTAACAACTGAAGTGTACTTTCAGATATTCTGCTGTTTCCCCTGTCATCGTTGAAGTCAGCTGGTCTAACTCCCAGTAATCAGAATAGTAGTCCACAGTGACGAGATAATCACCTCCTGCTGTAGTGAAGAGGTCTACTCCCAGCTTCATCCATGGTCCGCCTGGGATGTCATGTGTCATCAATGGCTCTCTAGCATGTTTAGCTTGATACTGGTTAGAAGCACTGCACTGGCCTATGTGGTCTTTAATTTCTTTGCTCAATTTTGGCCAGTAGAGCATTTCTCTTGTCTTTCTCAGACTCGATTCAATTACTTGATGGCTTGCATGAATGCGTTTCAGCATCTCTCCTCTCATCTCCTGAGGGATGATGACTCTATTTCCTTTGTACAAGATGCCATCTTGGGCTGTCAATTCATCTCGGTATTCCCAATAGGCTCTTGTGACCACGGGTGTTTCCTTGATGCTCTCAGGCCATCCTTTCATCACTATTTTGTAATACTTGGAGAGTTGCATCTTGTTGTGTAGTTCGCTTGATTTGAGTCAGATTCAATGCCTCTGCTGGGTTGATGATGCCCAGATCATGTCGAGCTGCTGCTTCACATTGAATCTGGAAGATTTGACTTTCTGTTGTAGCTTCAACATTTTTCATGGGATGTGTTACTCTCGACAGCATGTCAGATATGTACATCTATTTTCCTTGCTTGTATGTCACATCCAGATGATAGCTTTGTAAACAGTGTAACATTCTTTGCAGACACTTTGGAGCAGATAGTAACAGTTTGAGAAAAATGCTTTGAATTGGCTAGTGGTCCTACTCCACTGTTACCTTGTCTGTCCCAAGCAGGTGTTGATGAAAATGCTCACAAGTTAAGACAATAGCCAGGCACTCTTTCTCAATCTAAGTGCAGGGTCATTCAGTTTGCATTGGTGCCCTGGATGCAAATATGACTGGTTGTCCTTGCACATTAGGGTTGCTCCAAGACCTGCCTCACTGGCATCACGCTGCAAGGTGACTTCATCATTGATGTCATAGTACTTCAGCACTGGCGTTATTGTTTCTAGTTGTTTGACTTTAGTGAACGCTGCTTCTTGTTATGTGCCCCAGCACCACTGCACTTCCTTGACAGTGAGCGTGTGTAATGGTTCACAGGCTGACAACAAATTGGGCAAACATCTTGCTAAATAGTTTACAAACTCAACAGATCATTGCACTGCTTTCACATCTGTTGGTCGTTGCACTGCTGCTACAGGTCTCACCTTGTCAGGATCCAGACGAAGACCTTTTGTTGTCAGTATATGACCTATGGACTTGACTTCAGGCATCTTCAATTGCAATTTTTTCTTGTTCAGCTTCAGATTCATCTGGCAAGCTCTCTCTAGCATCATAGCCAGCTATGGCTCCTTCCATTGTGTATTCACATCCATAAACTAATAGATGAGTCAAAATCCTGGAACTCCCTAACAGCGCTGTGGGTGTACCTACACCACATGGACTGCAGCGGTTCAAGAAGGCAGCTCACTACCACCTTCTCAAGGAAAACTAGGGATGGACAATAAATGCTGTCCAAGCCAGCAAAGCCCACATCCCATGAATGAATAATAAAAAAAAAAATCAGTCATTATGGCTTCCACTCTGGGAAGATCGTGGACTATCTTATGCTGTCTGCGTTGATACTCTTCTGGGGCTGTGACAATGCCAAGTGGCATGCGCAACCATCTGTATCTCCCAAACAGCATCCAGAACATCATTAGAAAACTGCTGCTTTCATCCAGCTTCACTTGCCAATAATTATCCTTCACATCTAGGGTAGTAGAGATCTTTACCTTGGCAGGTTGCAGCAAAATTCCTTCAATTGTTGGCATGGGGTAATGAGATCTCTTCACCGCTTTATTTAAATCCTTTGGGTCTAAGCATATTCTCAGCTTTCCAGTTTGTTTTACTGCTACCATGCTGCTAATCCAATCTGTAGGAGTTGTTATTTGCTTGATTACTCCCTTCTCTTCCAGCTCTTCTATCCTGTCTTTTAGGCTCGACTTGAGGGCAGCTGGAACTCTTCTTGGCAGATGTTGAATTGGTCTTACACTCTCATCCACTTCTGGATGATATTCTCCTGTTAGACATCCCAACCCTGTAAACACATATATGTACTCCTCTAGGATCTGTTCAGCAGTCAGTGGTTTTATGTGCTGCAACATGTTGTAAACCTCTGTTGGCACATTCAAGCTTTAGGCCTGCTTCAGCTGAGTTTAGTGGCTATTGTATCCCGTAACTAATCTGGAACTCTAGGGGAAGAATTTTCCCCCCGTTGGGTGGGAAGTGCAGGAGCGGGTGCAGGCAGGCACGCCTCCGATCGGGGCGCGCCACCATTTTACATTGGTGGGCCAATTAAGGCCCACCCAGCGCGACATCCGCCAGGAAGCGCATGTGCCCGAAAGAGCGTACTCATCACCCTGGGGCTAAGTGCTGCCTCAAGGAGATCAGCTCCAAATTCAAAAATGGTCAATGGACATTGTCACATGAGTTGGGACATGTCCATCACTTTTATTCAAACTTTTATTAAATTTTTAAAAACCCTCATGAAACTTCATCCCGCCGCTGGATCAGGTTTCATGCTTTTACTAATTCCTGCCAGGGCTCCCGGCCTGCCTGTCAACCTTAAGGTTGGACGGGCAGATCCGTTAATTACATCAATTAATTTTTAAATGGCCTCAATAGGTCGTTGACAGGTCGGCAGGCACACAGCCGATTTGGTTGCGCCCCTGCCGACCTGAAAATTAAAATGGGGCGGGGTGACATCGGGAGTTCCATCTGACATCATCCTGCTGCATTTTACACTTCGGCAAGGAGGCCCAACCCCCCCCCTCCCACTCACCGACCTCAATATCCTGGCCTAGATCTTCTTTCTTGCCATTGCATTGGGCTCTCAGACTAATTTATCCTCATGGTATGAATATCATGCCATCATATAGCCTCAGCCTTACTTTTGAGGGCTTCAGTTGCGGATCGCCATGTTAAGCTACTTCACACAGATGTGTGAAGATCGTGATGTTGCATGATGCTTCTTGTTCACTTGATACTCTCTGCGTTCATCATTGTTATGGTCACAAACCATTTGTCGCCTATAGACTTGACGGAACCAACCTGTTGTAAGGTGTATCGTGCTTCAGACTCTTCTGCTGATATCTCGCCAGTGGCCACCTGTACAGGTTTGTTTTGCTTCTTTCTAGCCAAATACTTGTGTGCAAAATGATTCGGCTTCTTGATGTCAAAACACTGCTTTCCCCACGCTGGACAATCCTTCTTTTCTTTTGTACGATTTCTTCCATGGTATTTGCGTCCTGCCCTTTGTCAGCAATTGTTCTGCACTTTTGGCCTGTTACTTCTCTCAGCATCATGTTTCTCCTGGTCTGTTCTGTCATACATGTGCTCCAGCTGACATTTTACAAGCTCCGCATTTCTATAGTTGACCCTGAATTATTTTCTGAGATATGGCAGGTGGGCTGCCGATTTTGGCGCCCACCCACCTACTGTGTTATGTGGGTGAGCTCGGGGGTGGGTGCAAAGGTATTGAGGTGCGCATCCACCCTATTTTACATGCCCTGCTACCGGAAACACGCCTGGTGGGAGCATGCAAAATGCAGCCCCAAATCTTACTTCTTTGGGTGATGCACATGGCAAGAAACTTTCTATAAATCTTCCTATAAAATCTGAGCCCCAGGACCTGACCTGCAGCAGCTGACTTTGTAAAAAGAGAAAGTAAGTTTTTCATCATTTTGTGTCAGCTGCTTCGTATTTTTAGTATCTGTTAGGGGAACCAGGGGCATAAATTTGTACTGAGCAGGTGGGCACAAGCCCGATCGGCTCTAGTGTAAAATGACGCACGAAGATGTCAGGCAAGCGTCCCGATGTCATTGTGCACTCACACAAAATTTCAGACGGCGGGCACACCCGGAGTCGGCAGTGCACCCGCTGACAATTAACAGGCCTATTAAGGCCATTAAAGTAATAATTGACAAATTTTTCGCTGCCCGTCCATACTTACGGCATGGGGACACAGCCAAGTTTAAAATCCTGCACATTGTGTCAATTGCTTGATGTCTTTCCTATTGATTGATGTATACAGCCCAATCTTTGTATTAGCTACATAACTTTTCATTAAATATTATACAGATTTACACTTGGAAAACAGATTGCTTTGCAATATCATTGAAATACAGTTTTAGGTTGACTCATTGTAAAACATATTGTAGAGAATTGACTTGAAATGTATTACAACAGATTAATTTTATAAGATGCGATAGCAACTTTGCTGGCAATGTGTTGCCAATTCAATGGCATAGGTTGGTGATAATGACACCCTTACTCAATGCCATAGATTGTTTGAACCTTTTCTTTAAAGCTAAACCAATGTGAGAATCCATTATATTGAATCAATGTCATGTTTTATCACTTCTCATTGACCAGGGTCATCTTTCTGAAGGTTTAGTAACCAAATGGTATCGATCCCCTCGCCTCCTTCTGTCGCCGAACAACTACACCAAAGCTATTGACATGTGGGCTGCAGGTTGTATATTTATGGAAATGCTGACAGGAAAGATGTTGTTTGCTGGTAAGTAACTTCCTGTTCTTTTATTTGCTACTTGTCAACTGTTGTCTTACAAAGATGCAGGATACCATTGCTATTGCATGTGACAGCAATAAAGATAGAAATGCGAAGAAAAAGGAACATTCTTTCTCAGATTCTTTTCATATGCATAATAATTGTATTAGTGTATTTCATGATGGAGACCCAGTACAAATTTGTTTGATGGCGATGGAAGAGAGAGAGAGATCTGTCAGGCCATGAAGTAGAATACAATTTTTCTGCTGATGATGTCCCACAGTGCCTCATGGATGCCAATTAATGGGCTACTGGATCAGTCCTCAGTATACTTCACTTAACATGGCCGTAATACTGTGCTACATGAATGGAGAGTGCCCTCACCTTAAATATAAGACTTTGCCTTCACAGGTACAGTGCAGTTATCACATCTGTTGTGGTCAATTATGAGAAGTAGGTTGGTGAGAATGAGGCCTGGTGGCATACTCCCTCATGTTGGTTCCTTCATCAACTGACATGGGCTCATCTGGCCTGGTGCTATACCTTCAGGACTCAGCTGGCTCAGTGAGTGGTGGGATTACCAAGTCATATTTGATGCTGAATGTTGACAATCCCCATCTATTCTGTACATTCTGCGTCCTTTGTGCTTCGTCCAAAGGATGTTCAACATGAAGAGAGGACTGATTTGCCAGTTTAATATGGGGCGGTAGGTGATCAACAGAAGGTCTCCTTGGCCTTCTTGGAGCCATGAGATTTCATAGGGTCTGCAGTCAATTTTGAGGATTCCCAGGGCCACTGCCACTTGTCTGTATATCACTATCTTGGTCGACACAACAAGGGTTTATGATGAAAGAGTCTGGAAGATTGGCTGATAAATATTACTCTCCGAGTAGAACTATATCAGTCTATTGCTTGCGTAGTCTATGGGATGGCTGTCCCAACTTGGTGACTGTTTGTAAGAAGGACCAAATAAGGTGACTAAGTCTTGTGTTGCCCTGATTTTTGTCATTGCTAACAGGCCAGTGTGCTATTTCTCTTTTGATTTTGTTCTGTAGTTATTGTTTACAACTGAGTGGTTTTCTAGATCATTTCAGAGGACATTATGAGTGAACCACATATTGGGGATGGAGAATCGCATGTAGGTCAGAGCCGCCGGGGGTGCCTGGTTGCTTTTCCAGAAGGACCTCAGGTGAATCATTATGGCCTCTTCTCTGTGCCCATAATTATCCGACATCTTGTCGAGATTAAATTCACAGTTGGCGGTACACTGGCTGCAATCCAGTATTTCTAATACTCCAACATATCCTAGCAGCCAATGGTGCTACTTATTTTTATTTTATATTTTGAACTGTACAGACTTGTGACAAAGAATAAGTGATCTAACTTAAACATGGTGTGATTTCCTCTCCGCCTTTCTTTTCTTCCTAGGTGCTCATGAGCTGGAACAAATGCAGTTGATTCTGAAAACTATTCCTGTTCTCCGTGAGGAGGACAAGCAGGAGCTGCTCCGTGTTATGCCAGCATACATCAACCCAAAGTGGGAGGTATCAAAACCACTGAGGGCACTACTTCCTAAAGGAAATGCAGAAGGTAAATCATCCTTAGGCAATAAAGTTTTGCAATGTCTTCAGGGGGCAAGAGCTTTTCTGCAGGTAAGAGAGAAGATGGCGTACTGCTCTCTCCTTTGTACTGTGGAAGCACTTACATGAAGCATTCTGCAATGTGATGGGCACACTTGGTGCAATAGAATCTTTCTCATTTACATTGCACAACTTCAGCAAACATAAGGCTACACCTTTCCTGGGAATTTTGGTCTGTTACACACTGCTTACTTAATTTATCATGATTGTTTGTTTTGGTTGGTACAAGAAGCACAGAGGAGATGCAAGATGATGGAAAGCCCTTTTCTCATATACCTACAGAAGAACAACATTTCCTGTGCCAGCTTACACACCTTAATTTTTTACTTTCTGGCTGTGGACCTTATTTACTGCTGAGGAAACCATTCAACATGTCTGTGGCCAAATAAAATGATTCTCAATGCTGGCACTGACAGCTACTTGTAGAGATTCAATAATGCCACCTGATATATATTGCAACATTGCCACAGATGTTAAGTCCACCGCGATGGCAATGGTATATGAGAAAAGGGCTTTCCATCATCTTGCATCTCCTCTGTGCTTCTTGTACCAACCAAAACAAACAATCATGATAAATTAAGTAAGCAGTGTGTAACAGACCAAAATTCCCAGGAAAGGTGTAGCCTTATGTTTGCTGAGTGGGGTAGTGTGCAAACACCTTTTTAAAAAAAAAATTGCATTCATCCACAGGAAATGACCTTCACTGACAAGGCCAACATTATTGTCCATCTCTGAATTTCCTCAGGAAAATGGCAGTAAGCAATCTTCTTCAACTGCTCTGGTCCATGTGGTGAAGGCACTCAGAAGTGCTGTTAAATACTGAGTTCTAGGATTTTAACCCAATAATGATGAAGGAACAGTGATAGACTTCTAAGTCAGGATGGTGTGTGACTTGGAGAGGAATTTAAATACGGTAAAAGACTACTTGAGGTGCACAATATTTTCTCCTATTTATTCTGAAAGGAGGTGAATACCAATCTGTTAGGCCACTACAGTTTATTCACCTGGAAAATAATAGAAAGAAGTAAGGCAGAGCATGTTAATGATGTTGCAGGGCAAGACCCTATAAACTGCAATGATCCATTCAACTCTTATTGTGTTGGTTGAGGAACAAATATTGGCCAGGACACTGGCAGAATACCCCTCCTCTTCTTCCAATATTGCTCTAGAACCTTTTTCACATGCACCTTAGTAGCGATAGGTTCTTGATTTATTATCACCTCCAAATGACAACGCCCTTAAAAGCGCCGCACTCTCTCAATGCAGCAGTGAGGTGTCAGCCTGGATGACCTGTCCATATCCTGCAGTGGGGTTTGAATGCATGATCTTATAGTCCAAGGCAAGAGTCAAACTGTCGCTACCTAGTAACCCGAGCTCTCTGAAGAGGACAGGATTAGACTTTGCTGAGTTATACCATTCCTTTGTGACAAAATAGCCTATTAACGTGTAATCATAGAATCAAAAAATGTTTACAACACAGAGGGAAGCTATTCAACCCGTTGGGTCTGTGATATTTCTCTGGAAGAGCAACACAGCTAGTGCCAGTCCCCCTGCCCTTTCCCTACAGTGCTGCAAACATTTTCTCTTCAGGTAATTATCCAATTCTTTTTTGAAAGCCATGTTGCATCTGCCTTCACCACACTCTCAGATCCTAACCCTTCTGGCTTAAGAGAGTTATTAGTTCTTTTGCTAACCTTAAATCAGACTCCTTTGGTTCTAGACCTTTCTACCAATGTGAACAGTTTATCTTTATCTACGTCGTCTAGCCCCAATATGATTTTGCACAATTCTATCAAATCTCCTCTCAGCCTTCTCTTCAAGGAGAACAGTCTCAGTTTCTCCAATCTATCCATGTCGATGACATTCCTCTTCCCTGGAACTATACTTATAAATTTTTTTCTGCATCCTCTCGAAAGCCTTCACAACCTCCCTAAAGTGCGCAGTCCAGAATTGGATACAGTGCTCCAGTAGAGGCTGAACTAGTGTTTTATAAAGGTTTATCACAGCTTCCTTACTTTGCACTCTATACCTCTATTTTATAAAGCCCAGGATTCTGTATGCCTTTTTAACCACTTTCTCAACCTGCCCTTCCACAAACAACAATTTGTATACACATACCCTCAGGTCTCTCTGTTCCTGCACCTCCTTTGGAATTGTATCCTTTATTTCATATTGCCTCTTCTTTTTCTTCCCACCAAAATGAATCACTTTCATCTGCCATGTGATGGCCCATCCATCTCCATGTCCTATGGAAGCCTAATACTGTACCAGCCTCCTCACAGTTCACAATATTCCAAGTTTTGTGTCATCTATAAATTTTGAAACTGTGCCCTGTACACCCAAATCTAGGTCATTAATATATATCAGGAAAATCAGTAGTCCTAGTACTGACTTTTTAGGAAGCCCACTATATGTCTGCCTTAGTAGAAAAGACAACTGTTCACTACTACTCTGTTTCCTGTCACTCAGTTAACTTCATATCCATGCTTTCAATCTCCCATGGGCTGCAGCTTTGCTATAAACCCTATTATTTGCACTTCATTAAATGCCTTCTGCAAGTCCATGTACACCATATCAACTGCGTTCGCTTTATTAACTCTTCTGTTAGCTCATTGTAAAACACAAGTTAGTTAGTTAAATTTGCATTTAATAAATCCTCGTTAACTTTACTTAATTAATCCACACTTGCTCAAGTGAATCATAATTTTGTTCCAGATTGTCATTTCTAAAACTTTTCCTGAGATTATTCTGACTGGTCTGTAGTTGCTGGGCTTATCCTTTCACACATTTTGAACAAGATGTAGCATTTGCAATTCTCCAGGCCTCTGGCCACCCCTGTATCTAAAGACAGTTCGAAAATTATGGCCAGTACTTCTGCCATTTCCACCCTTATTTCTCTTAGCACCATTCCTGGTGACTTATCAATTTTAAGTACAGCCAGCCTTTCTAATACCTACTTCTTAATCACTTTTTAGCTCATCCAGAATCCCGATTACCTCCTATTTCACTGTGATGTTGACAGCATCTTCTTCCTTGGTAAAGACAGATGTGGAGTACTCATTCAGTACCTTAGCCACACCCTCTGACTCCATTTGTCCATCCTCTTTTATGGTCCCTAACCTGCCCACCCCTCCTCTTACTATCTTTTTACTATTTATATGACCGTAGAGAACTTCTGGATTCCCTTTTATGTTAGCTGCCAGTCTCTTCTCACACCCTCTCTTTGCCTCTCTTATTTCCCTTTTCACTTCCCCTCTGAACTTTCTATCTTGACCCTACTCTCTTGTATTATCAACCTGTCATCTGTCATATGTTCCTGTTTTCTGCTTCATCTTACTCTCCATCTCTTTTGTCATCTAGGAAACTCTGGCTTTGCTTGCCCTACCTTCATCCCTTGTGGGAATGTACCTTGACTGTACCCAGACCATCTCATCTTTAAAGGAATTCCATTGTTCTGTTACTGTTTTGTCTGCTAATATTTGTTTCCAATTTACCTGGGACAGATATGTTCTAATCCCATTGAATTTGGCCCTCCTCCAACTAAGTATTTTTACACTAGATCTCTCCTTGTCCTTTTCATCGTTAATCTAAACCTAAACTTATAATGCTACGTTCACTGTTCCTTTAATTTTTCCCGATTGACAACTGATCCACTTGACCGAGCTCATTTCCCAGAATTAGATCTGGGAATTCCTTCTTCCTCGTTGGACTGGAAATGTACTGATCTGGGAAATTTTCCTGAATACACTTAAGATACCCAGAGCAACATTAGCTGCTGTGGTAAGACCAGTAGCAGTAACTTGTTAGCATGGAAGGTGATACGTTGCTTCCCACAGCTTTAATTAAAATCTAGGTATTCTAAGTGTTCGATACTGCATTTATCAGCAGCGTTAGTACGTAAATGAGACACCAAGACCAAAATTAGAAATATTGCTCACTTACGAAGCATCACCAGCAGTTAGTGTAAGATTCATCATTTTATTCTGGCATCCTAAGGGCTGCTTGTAACTCACTAATACAAGTCAGCAATGCATATTTTACATTAACAATGGCCATAATTTTATGCAGAGGCTGTGGTCCTGCCACCCCAGCTGATAAGTTGGGGTCCAGCCTGCTTCTGATTGACTGGACTCCCTGTAGCAATTTAACAGCTATTGAGCTGTTAATTGGTCGAGGGTAGGACTCCTATCCAATCTGGGAGGAGGTCCTGCCTCTGAGAGCTGCCAGCCAATCAAATGGCGGGCAGCTCTCAAGTTCCAGCAGTGCTATCAGGAGGGGTAGCTACTGCTGGGAGTACTGGCAGTGTCCACTAAACAGTAGCCAAGTTGCCTTACATGCAGATCAGTCTGGGGTTTCCCTGGGACTGCCAGACCCCAGCGAGGGGGGTGGGGTGCTGGGTTTGGCAGGGCAGTGGGTGAGAGCACATGCGTCCCGGGGGATGGTAAAATACTTTGGTGGGGGCTTCCATTGGGCACAGCTCGCCTGAACAGAAGGGGCTCCTCCTCAGCCCATTGCCATGTGGGAAGAGGCCCTTAAGTGGCTATTAATTGGCCACTTAAGGGCCTCAGTTGGCCCAAGGGTGGACGGGTGCCTGATGCCACCATCACCACTGGTAAATCCCAATGGAGGGAGGTTGATAGCAGGCACATTGCCACCATTGCACCTGATTTTACACCCCCACCGCGCACCACCCGCCCCCCCCCCCCCCCCCCCCCCCCCCCCCCCGCACCGGCATCTTCCCAGGGGGAGCCATGAAACTCCACCCAACATGCAGAATTTTCCCCTTCACAGGTGAGCCTCAAGACTGTCAAATTATAACTTGCAGTCTTTTGTTATTGTAAGAACTGTGCCATAGCATTAATTAATTTGATAGCAAAGAAACAAGTCAAATTAATAACCTAAATGGGCATTAGCTCATCTTTCACCATCACTAGTAAACAGCTATTCCAAATAATCATAAATTAATGTCTGCACTCATGAAATATCTACATTAAAAAAAATCGCTGCTCATTTGCAAGCTGTTCCAAAGTAATAGTATTAATATCAAATCAGCAATCTGGACTGAAAAATAAGTGAACAAGGTTCACCTGAGATCAGAATCCTGGGAAGAGTGTCCTGCAGTCAGCATTGCAGTGAAGCAGTCTGGGAAGAGTGTCCTGCAGTCAGCATCACTGTGAAGCAGTCTGGGAAGAGTGTCCCGCAGTCAGTATCGCAGTGAAGCAGTCTGGAAAGAGTATCCTGTGGTCAGTTCTTGTTGAAAATAACAAGAGTGACATCACAGACAGCACGAGAGAGTGGCGGAGAGATCAGAATCAGCCGAGTGTGGGGAAGCTTCCAAAACTGGCGTCAGCACAAAAGTGAGAGCTGACTGGTGAGTAGTGGGTAAGTGTTTTTCTCCAGTTTTTCTCTCCAGTGTAAAATAGATTAAACTAAGAAAGGTAAGGATTCTAATTTTTATTTAAAGTACATAAATAATTTAACTTTTTCTACTGTATTTAACTTAAAGTAAGGGTTTTTTTTTCAACTAGAGGCACAGCAGGGCAGCTCATTCCCATGCTATGCACTGCCTGCAGCATGTGGAAAGACCTAGACATTCCATGCACTCTGGCCGACCACGTGTGCAGGGAATGCCACCAGCTGCAGCTACTTGAGCTTTCAGAGCTTGAGCAGCAGCTGGAGACACTGAGGTACATTTGCAAGGCTGAGAGTTTCATGGATGGCACATTTTTAGATGTGGTCACCCTACAGCTTACGGAAGTGCAGACAGAGAGGGAATGGGTGACCATCTGTCAGAAGAAAGGTGTCAGGCAGGTAGTCAGGAAATCCCCAGGGTGCATCTCACTCGAGAACTGTTTTTCTTTGCTGGAAAACGGTGAGAGTGATGGTTCCTCTGGGGAGTGCAGCCATGCTCATGGCTCAGCTGCACAGGGGGGAGGAAAAAGAGGGGAAGAGCAATAGTGATAGGACACTCAATAGTAAGGGGAACAGACAGGCATTTCTGCGGCCGTAGACGTGACTCCAGGATGGTATGTTGCCTCCCAGGTGCCAGGTTCAACGACGTCACTGAACGGCTGCAGGTCATTCTAAAGGGGGAAGGCAAACAGACAGAGATCATGTTACATATTGATACCAACGACATAGGTAGAAAGAGGGATCAGGTCCTGCAAGCAGAATTTAGGGAGCTAGGAAACAGGTTAAAAAACAAGACCTCAAAGGCAGTAATCTCTGGATTACTTCCGATGCCACGCGCTAGTGAGTATAGAAATAGGAGGTTGGTCCAGATGAATGATTGGCTGGAGAGATGGAGCAGGAGGGAGGGCTTTAGATTCCTGGGACATTAGGACTGTTTCTGGGGGTGGTGGGACCTATAAAAGGGGGACGGGTTGCACCTGAACCAGAATGGGACCAACATCCTTGCAGGGAAGTTGCTAGTGCTGTTGGGGAGGCGTTAAACTAACTTGGCAGGGGGATGGGATCCTGTAAAGGACCTGCTGAAGTTCAGCAGGGGGAGATGCACCGCCAAAATTAGAAGAGAGAGCAAGTGAGTCTGGAAGGCATAGAAATTATAGGCCAGTTAAGGCATGAGGGAGTTTAGCAAAGTTGGATGGTATTTATTTTAATGCACGGAGTCTGACAAATGAGGCAGATGAGTTGAGGGAACAAATTAACACATCTAAGTATGATGTCATTGCTGTCACAGAGACATGGTTGTGAGAGAGGCATGGTTGGCAGCTCAATATTCCAGGATATATGGTCTTTAGGTGAGGCAGGGAAAGAGGTAAAGGAGGAGGGGGTATCGCAATATTGATCAAGGAATCAATTACAGCAGTGAGGAGGGATGACATTTAGAAGGCTTCTCAAATGAAGCCATATGGGTAGAACTGAACAACAAAAAAGAAGCAATCACATTGCTGGGAGTGTGCTATAGGCCCCCAAACAGTCAGAGAGAAATAAAAGAGCAGATATGTCGGCAAATTTCAGAGAAGCGTAAAAATAATAGGGTAGTAATAGTAGGGGATTTCAACTTCCCCAACATTAACTGGGTTAGTCATAGTGTGATAAGTTTAGAGGGAGCGGAGTTCTTAAAATGCATCCAGGAGAGCTTTTTAAGGCAGTATGCAGAAGATCCGAGGGGGCGGTCCTGGACTTAATTTTAGGGAATGAAGCTGGGCAAGTGGTAGAGGTATCAGTGGGGGAGCATTTTGCAGATAGTGATCATAACTCGTTTAGATTCAAGGTTGTTATAGAAAAGGACAAGGAAGGGCCTGAAATCAGAATTCTAATATTGGGAGAAGGCCGATTTTAATAAGATCAGATATGATTTGGCCAGAGTGGACTGGGGGCAGCTACTTTTAGGTAAATCTGCGTCAGAGCACTGGGATACATTCAAGAAGGAAACAGGGCCAACATATTCCAGTAAAGATAAAGGATGGGACCAACAAATCCAGGGAACCCTGGATGTCGAGGGATATACAGGATTGGATCTTGAGAAAAAGGGAGGCTTACGGCAGATACCGAGGTCTCAAAACAGCAGAAGCCCAAGAGGAGCATAGAATGTGTAGGGGGGAACTTAAAAAGGAAAGTAGGAGAGCAAAAAGGGGGCATGAAGATACATTGGCAGGTAAAATAAAGAAAAATCCAGTTATTTTACAAGTACATTAACAGTAACTAAGGAAAGGGTAGGGCCCATTAAGGACCATAGGGATAATTTGTGTGTGGAGCTGGAAAACGTAGGTAGGGTTCTAAATGAATACTTTGTGTCAGTGTTCACAAGTGAGAGGGACAGTGTGGGTATGGAAATCAAGCAGAAGGACTGTGATATAATGAAATAAATTAGCATAGAAAGGGAGGAGGTTCTAAATGGTCTGGCAGGCTTAAAAGTAGATAAATCTCCATGCCCAGATGAAATGTATCCCAGGCTGTTGAGTGAGGCAAGGAAGGAGATAGCAGGGGCGCTGGCAATAACTTTCAATACCTCCCTGGCCACAGGAGAGGTGCCAGAGGACTGGAGAACAGCCAATGTGGTACCATTATTCAAGAAGGGCGGAAGGGATAAACCAAGGAACTATAGGCCAGTCAGTCTAACCTCAGTGGTGGGGAAACTATTGGAAGCAATTCTGAGGGACAGAATTAATCCACACTTGGAGAGGCAGGGATTAATCAAGGATAGTCAGCATGGTTTAGTTAAGGGGAGGTTATGTCTGACCAATTTGATTGAATTTTTCAAAGAGGTGACCAGGTGTGTAAATAAGGGCAATGTATTTGATGTAGTCCATTTGGACTTCGGCAAGGTTTTTGATAAGGTCCCGCATGAGAGATTGATAACGAAGGTAAGACCCATGGGATCCAAGGCAATTTGGCAAATTGGATCCAGAATTGGCTGACTGGCAAGAAGCAGTGGGTGATGGTCGAGGGGTATTTTTGTGACTGGATGCCTGTTTCCAGTGGGGTTCCACAGGGATCAGTGTTGGGTCCCTTGCTGTTTGTGGTATATATAAATGATTTAGACTTGAATGCAGGGGGGTTGATCAGTAAGTTCACAGATGACACGAAAATTGGTGGAGTGGTAAATAGTGAGGAAGATAACCTTAGATTACAGGAGGATATAGACGGGCTGGTCAGATGGGCTGATCAGTGGCAAATTGAATTTAATCCGGATAAGTGTGAGGTGATGCACTTGGGCAGGTAAACAAGGCACGGGAATACACACTGAATGGTAGGTGCGCATCCAAATACTTCTTAATTGTTTGGAGGGTTTCTGCCTCTTGGCAGTGAGTTCCAGATTCCCAGGTGGTTAACAATGAGGTTGAGTGTCTTGGGCTACAAGAAGATATAGATGGGATGGTCATATGGGCAGATAAGTGGCAGATGGAATTTAACCCTGTAAAGTGTGAGGTGATACACTTTGGAAGGAGTAATTTGACAAGGAAGTATTCAATGAACGGCGTGACACTAGGAAGTTCTGAGGAACAAAGGGACCTTGGCGTGTGTGTCCATAGATTTCTGAAGGCAGAGGGGCATGTTAGTGGGGTGGTGAAAAAGGCAAATGGGACACTTTATCAATTGAGGCATAGATTACAAAGGAAGCGAGGTCATGTTGGAGTTGTACAGAACCTTGGTGAGGTCACAGCTGGAGGACTGTGTGCAGTTCTGGTCGCCACATTATAGGAAGGATGTGATTGCAGTGGAGAGGGTGCAGAGGAGCTTCACCAGGATGTTGCCAGGGATGAAACATTTAAGTATGAAGAGAGGTTGGATAGACTTGGGTTGTTTTCGTTGGAGCAGAGAAGACTAAGGGGCGACTTGAACGAGGTGTACAAGATTATGAGGAGCATTGACAGGGTGGATAGGGAGCAGCTGTTCCCCTTAGTTGAAGGGTCAGTCATAAGGGGACATAAGTTCAAGGTGAGGGGCAGGAAGTTTAGGGGAATGTGAGGAAAAACTTTTTTACCCAGAGGGTGGTGACGGTCTGGAATGCACTGCCTGGAAGGATGGTGGAGGCAGGTTGCCTCACATCCTTTAAAAAGTACCTGGATGAGCACTTGGCACGTCATAACATTCAAGGCTATGGGCCAATTGCTGGTAAATGGAACTAGCTAGGTAGGTCAGGTGTTTCTCATGTGTCGGTGCAGACTCGATGGGCTGAAGGGCCTCTTCTGCACTGTGTGATTCTGTGCGTTTCCATTTGAATAGATATGTTTAATATGACCTGGCAGCAGTGTCAAGAATAACAACTTGTAATTCTAAAGTGTACCTCACATATATCTTAACATTAAGAAGGGAAAATACAGAAGGAGGGAGAAAAAGTTGAGGGGGAGCATTAAAGGCAAGGTGGAAGAGAAGATTTCCTGAATGGAGGGAGGTGGTAAGGTAGGGAGGTTCCAAAGTATAGTGACCGAAAGCTGCACAGATGGAATGGAGAATAGGAGGACTATCTATGCAGGATAGAGATACGCTGGAGTTGACCATGTAAGTAGGGAAGGAGAAACTGTTAATATGAACAGATATACCAGTTATTAAAGGTGCCAGCACAAGTTCAAAGGACATACAAAAGGCAACTGGAATTTGTGGTTTTGCATCTACAAGCAGGGAACACAAGAGCAAAGGAGTGATGTCGAAAGGGAACTTAATTAGGCTGCTGTTGGGTTAGAACACATGAAGGAATAGGAACAGGAGTAGAGTACATGACCCTTTGGGCTTGTTTCACAATTAAATAAAGCATGGCTGATCCTCAACCTCAACTCCATTTTCCCTCCCTATCCCCATAGCCCTTGATTACTTTTGTTCCCAAAAATCTATTGCTGTCATTCTTGAATATCAATTACTTATTTTCAGAAGAATATTAAAACAATTGAAAAGGTGCACTATGATATTAGCAGAAATGAGGGGTCAGTTATGAAGAGGGAGCTGAGAAATTCAGTGTTTTTTTAAGATTGGAGCTGTTGTAATCCTGTTCAATTCCAGTAACTTTTTGTTTAAACTACATGAAGTTGTAATCCCAGGTATTTACTAAGAAAATAAAGCCAGAAGATTCCACAATTTTATATCAAACATAAGCATTACTATAAAAAGTCCAGCAAAGTAAACAATCTACAATCTACATGTTGCCTTTTCCATGCCTCGACTCTTACCCAGCATTCGCTGCGGGGTAGAATGTGCCCTATCTCAATCACAGGGGCTCCTCGCTCAGGCGCAGCAGAGGGTTGTGAATGGAGCATGAATTAACATGAGGTAAATATGAACTAACAGGCAAATTGTGGTCAAACACAGCACACTGCACATAAAATGGCAGAAGCTGCCAAGACAGATTCCTACGATTTCTCCGCAACCCACCCAGATATCAGTGACCACTGGGAGTTACAAAACCACATTAAAACTCTGATTCCCTCACGAGGGATTTCAACACCTCACTTTTGAAGATCTAGCCTCTGAATTCCCTCAAAAGCCCCTCCGATTCGGACTGCCTCAACGACTGCTCACCTCCTGATGACTCAGTCTGCTCCTGAGACTACAGTTCATGGGATTCACAAAGCTGCACTCCCACCTCTAATTATTGGCACACTTGCTATTCTTTTGCAGATTGCTAGCTTCACTAAGCTGGCACTGCCCTGGGTTTCTCCGAACTCCAGTCTCCTGGCTACACCGAGCAATAAATGGCTCCCAGGGCTTTTCTGAACTCTAACTGCCTGGAGCCTGCTGACAGCAGCATCATTTCGGTATGAACCTCTTCCCCTGTTGCGAACACTCAGATAAATTGAAATCAGAGAACCTTCTTAAGCTCCACCCATCTCCATGATGATATAGCCTGCTCTGGTCTATCCTCAAACTGACCTGCAAGCCAGTTATCCCTCCTTTACAATTTCAGCTAAGTAAGCTCACCTGCTGTTTTATGGCTCCATCTCTTCTATCCTGACTCTATTAAACAACATGGGTAAACATTCTGAACTGCCATTTTCTTTTAGATGTTTTGGCAATCGCTAAAGCTCAGCATTTTAGTTACCTTCTTACCTTCACAAAGTACAGCAAGTAATTAAGAAAGCTCATAGAATTTATTGTGAGGGGGATTGAATACAAAAGTAGGGAGGTTATGCTTCAGTTATACAGAGCAATAGTGAGACCACATTTGAAGTATTGTGTACAGTATTGGTCAACTTATTTAAGGAAGGATGTAAATGTATTGGAAGCAATTCAGAGGTTTACCAAATTAATACCTAGAATGGGTGGGTTGTTTATGAGGAAAGGTTGGAAAGACTAGACTTGTACCCACTGGAGTTTAGAAGAGTAAGAAGTGATTTGATTGAAACATATAAGTTCCTGAGGGGACTTAACAGGGTGGATTTGGAGAAGATGTTTGCTCTTATGGGAGAATCTAGAACTAGTGTCACTGTATAAGGGGTCACCCATTTAAAATGGAGATGAGGCAAATTTTTCTCTCTCAGGGTCATGAGTTCTTTGGAACTCTCTTCCTGAAAAGGTGGTGGAAGCAGAGTCTTTGAATATTTTTAAGGCAGAGTGGATAGATTGTTGGTAAGCAAGGGGGTGATAGGTTATCAGGGGTAGGCGGGATGCAGATTTGAGGTTACCATAAGAACAGCCATGATCTTATCAAATGGTGGAGCAGGCTTGAGGGGCCAAATGGCCTACTGCTGCTCCTTGTTCATATGTTCGTACAACAATCTTCCCAGAACTAAACATTACCTTTAAAATATGAACATGAACCACGACCTAGATATTTGTCACAGAGCTCAGAAGTTTGAGAGGTTTTCAAGATTATGAAGGGTCATTTTAAGATAAATGATGATACAGTACACTATTAATATTAGTAAGATATTACCTAGGAGCACAAATTTTAAATGAAGAGAAGACAAAAAGGAAAAAAGATTAGAAAAACATTCTTCACGCAGAGGGTGAGTACAACTTTCACTGCTTCAAAGGGTTGCTAAATACTTTAGAAAGGAAATCAGGTTGTGGCTTGAAAGGTATAGGGGAAGTGAGAGAAGAGTGGTATTCAACGAAATGGCTTGTGTCAAATTGATGGGCTGAGTGACCTATTGCTACAACATTCTATGATTCCATAACAACAATGGCTTATATTTATATAGCGTCTTTAACGTAATGAGATGTCTCAATTAAGATGCTTCCCAGGAGTATTATAAAAGTATGACACTGAGTCACATAAGGAAATATTAGATCAGATGACAAAAAGCTCATTCAAAGAGGAAAGTCTTCGGAGTGTCTTAAAGGAAGAAAGCGAGATAGAGAGTCATAGAGGTTTAGAGAGGGTGTTCCAGAGCTTGGGGCATAGATAACTGAAGGCACAATCACCAATGGTGGAGCAATTATGATTGAGAATCCAGAAGAGGCGAGAATTAGAGTTGCACAGATATCTTGGAGGGTTGTGGGGTTGGAGGAGATTACACAGATAGGGAGGGGCAAGGCCACGGAGGGATTTGAAAACAAGGATAAGAATTTTAAATGAGGATCAAGACATTGCTTGACCAGGAGCCAATCAGTGAGCACAAGGCTAATAGGCAAACGGGACTTGTTGCGAGTTAAAACACAGACAGCAGCAGTTTGGATGACCTCAAGTGTCTGGAGGGTAGAATGTGGGATACCAGGCAAAATTGCTTGGAATAATCAGGTAACAAAGGCTTTGATGAGGGATTCAGCAGCAGATGAGTTGAGACAGGGGCAAAGTCGAATGATGTTACTGAGGTGGAAATAGGTGGTTTAGTGATGGCACAAATATGAGGTTGGAAGTTCACCTCATGATCAATTGTCTCACCGAGGTTACAAACAGACTGGTTTAATCTCAGACTGTTGCCAGGGAGAGGCAGTAGCTAGGGAACAGAGTTTAGAGCAGGGACCAAAAACAATGGCTTCAGTCTTCTCAATATTTAATTGGAGAAAATTTCCACTCATCCAATACTGGATGTCAGGTAAGCAGCCTGGCAACATTGAAGGAGTTGAGCAAGGTGGTGGTGGTAAGGCAGAACTGGGTGTTGTCAGCATACATGTGAAAATTAATACTGTGCTTTCGGATGATGAAGCCAGGAAAAAGCAGTAGCATAAAGATGGACTGCAGAGGACAGCGCCACAGCCCAAATATTTTTAATGCCTTAATCTTTTTCCTTTCCCCCTCCCCTTTGCAACTTTCTAGATTTACAATATTTCACCACTCAT
This sequence comes from Carcharodon carcharias, assembly GCF_017639515.1. Taxonomy (NCBI): domain Eukaryota; kingdom Metazoa; phylum Chordata; class Chondrichthyes; order Lamniformes; family Lamnidae; genus Carcharodon; species Carcharodon carcharias. The sequence goes on along the minus strand of NC_054467.1, from coordinate 221,364,758 downwards.
TTGATTTTAAATTCCAAATCATAAAAGCTGGTCTGTATGAACATGCACACTGTCAACCTAGCTCCGTGGTAGATTTTGCCTCTAAATTAGAAGAACATTTGTTCAAGCCCTTGTTACAATCCTTGGTCAGACTCCAGGACATGGGTATGGGGGTGGTTTGGGGTTGGGGGGGGTGGTAGGGGGTGGCGGGAGGAGAACTGTTTAGGGACCAAAAACATTTTGTTTAACATTGATAAAGTTTGACATTCAAGACACCTGCTTGTGGGGTAAAGCCACAAGATTTCACGGGTTTTGGACAAACCAAAATAAACTTTACTATACAAGTTTAGAAAGATAAAACAATTTACTATATGTATCTTATACTCGAACATTCCGGGCAAGTATGAGATACATGTGAATTATAAACAAAGGAACAGGATTAGACCATTCAGCCCATTGAGCCTGTTCCGCCATTCAATTAGATCATGGCTGATCATCTACCTCAGTGCCACTTTCCTGCGCTATCTCCATATCCCTTGATATCATTAGTCTCCAGAAATGTATCAATTTCTGTTTTGAACATGCTCAATGATTGAGCTTCCACAGCCCCCTGGAGTAGAGAATTCCAAAGATTCACCAATCTGAGTGAAGATACTCCTCCTCACCTCAGTCTTAAATGGTCTACCCCTTATCCTGAGATTGTGTCCCCTGGTTTTAGACTCACCAGTCAAGGGAAACATCTTATGTACATCTACTTTGTCATGCCCTGTTAGAATTTTGTAAGTTTCAATGAAGTCACCCTCATTCTTCAAAACTCAAGAGAATATAGGCCCAGTCTCCCCAATCTCTCCTCATAAGACAATCCTGCCATCCGAAGGATTAATCTGGTGAACCTCCATTGCACTCCCTCTGTTATGTATATCTCTCCTTGGATAAGGGGACCAAAACTGTACACAATAATCCAGGTGAGGTCTCACTAAGGCTCTATACAACTGCAGCAAGACATCTTTACTCCTGTATTCAAATCCCCTAGTGATGAAGGCCAATATGCCATTTGCTTTCCTAATTGCTTGCTGCACCTGCATGCCAACTTTTAGTGACTAATGAACAAGGACACCCAGGTCCCTTTGGACATCAACACTTCCCAACCTCTCACAATTTAAGAAATATTCCGCCTTTCCGTTTTTTTCTACCAAAGTGAATAACTTCACACTTATTCATATTATATTCCATTTGCCATGTTCTAGCTCATTCACTTATCCTCTCCAAGTCCTCTTGAAGCCTCCTTGCATCGTCCTCACAACTTATCTTCCCACCGTTTGATGTCATCAGCAAAATTGGAAATATTACAATTGGTCCCCAAATCCAAATCATTTATATAGATTGTGAACAGCCGTGGACCGAGCACTGATCCTTGCGGTAACCCACTGGTAACAGCCTGCTATCCTGAGAATGATCTGTTTAATCCTACTCTCTGCTTTCTGTTTGTTAACCAATTCCCCATCCATACTAGTATATTTCCCCCAATCCCATTTGCTCTAATTTTATTTATTAACCTAATTAACATTTGAACTGTGGTCACACACACCACACGACGGAGTAAATGACAGATGCAGCCAAAACAGATTTCATAGATTTCTCAACAAATCACCCAGATGTTAGTCCTACTGTGAGTCAACCAATCTCACTGAAATTTTGCCTTTCTCACAAGAGTTTCCAATCTCCACCTTTGAAGATATCTCCTTGGAAGTCTCTCCAAAAGTTGTTCCCACTTGGACAGCTTTAACAATAACCCTCCTCACGGGGTTTCAATCTCACCTTCCAAGATTCCTTCTCCCTGGATTCCCGAGTACACTCAAACATGAGCTTACAAACACACTTTCAGATCTGTGGCCATGCCAAGCAGAACACCACTGCTCCAAAGGTGTACCTTTTCCCGAATGGCCCTCTTAAAATCTGCTTCCACCAGCGCCTTTCTCTAACTTTTTACCTTAACTGGGACCTCTGCCTATCCCTGTCTCTGTGGCAGTTGTTGGCTGGCAGATTCCCTGAAACTGACTGCCTCAAGAAGGGCTGTTTACTGACCCTTGAACTGATCTGGTGACCTATCAAAACACTCTGAAGATCCCAACCTAGTTACTAGGAAGGAACCAATGTAACAAGCATTGGAACATCCTGTACCTTAAATGTTACTATCTCCACAGACTGCTAATTTAACACCCACAGACACACAGATCAATGGACTCCCTACTCTAGTGCTTCAGTATTTAATTGAAGTTGACACTTCAATGCAGGTGGTACTGTACTATTCAGATGCAACACTAAACTAAGTCCCTTCCTGCTGCTTCAGTTGTGTCTAAAAGATTCAACTAGACTGAAGATCAGGGCTTCCTGGTATCCTGGCCTGAGCCAAAACAGACTAACTAGTCAATATGCTGTTGGTAGAAATTTTGCTGCATGCAAAATGACTACCACGTTTATTGCATAATAACAGTGACTACATTTTAGAAGAGTTCACTGGTTTTCCTAAAGGCACCAATTCTGCTTCATGAATGTGAATTATTTCTAGAGGCTATATTTTCCTTTATTCACTATTTCTTTAAAAAGTAATCATGTGTATAATGCAGGGATCGACAGAGATCGAAACAAGCCATACATAAAATCCACCACATAGCGTCTCCACTGAGCAGCAAAAGCATAACCTGGAGCACTTTTACTCAGCGAGTCAATGTAGACTTAAATACTGAGTAAACATTACTTGCAAGGATAAAAACAAAAAACTGCGGATGCTGGAAATCCAAAACAAAAACAGAATTACCTGGAAAAACTCAGCAGGTCTGGAAGCATTGGGGGAGAAGAAAAGAGTTGAGATTTCGAGTCCTCATGACCCTTCAACAGAACTGAGTGAATATTAGGAGAGGGGTGAAATATAAGCTGGTTTAAGGTTGCGGGGGGGGTGGTGGTGCCGGGTGGAGAGAAGTGGGGCGGGGGAGGGGGGGTGTGGTTGTAGGGACAAGCAAGCAGTGATAGGAGCAGAAAATCAAAAGATGTCACAGACAGAAGAACAAAGGAGTGTTGAAGGTGGTGATATTATCTAAACGAATGAGCTAATTAAGAATGGATGGCAGGACACTCAAGGTACAGCTCTAGTGGGGGTGGGGTGGAAAGACTAACAGGGCATAAACGATATAGATTTAAAAATAATGGAAATAGCTGGGAAAAGAAAAATCTATATAAATTATTGGAAGAGCAAAAGGAAGGGGAAAGAAACTGAAAGGGGGTGGGGATGGAGGAGGGAGTTCAAGATCTAAAGTTGCTGAATTCAATATTCAGTCTGGAAGGCTGTAAAGTGCCTAGTCGGAAGATGAGGGGCTGTTCCTCCAGTTTGCGTTGGGCTTCACTGGAACAATGCAGCAAGCCAAGGACAGACATGTGGGCAAGAGAGCAGGGTGGAGTGTTAAAATGGCAAGCGACAGGGAGGTTTCGGTCTTTCTTGCGGACAGACCGCAGGTGTACTGCAAAGCGGTCGCCCACTTTACGTTTGGTCTCTCCAATGTAGAGGAGACCGCATTGGGAGCAACGAATGCAGTAGACTAAGTTGGGGGAAATGCAAGTGAAATGCTGCTTCACTTGAAAGGAGTGTTTGGGCCCTTGGACGGTGAGGAGAGAGGGATTGAAGGGGCAGGTGTTGCATCTTTTGCGTGGGCATGGGGAGGTGCCATAGGTAGGGGGTTGAGAAGTAGGGGGTGATGGAGGAGTGGACCAGGGTGTCCTGGAGGGAACAATCCCTATGGAATGTCGCCGGGGTGGGGTGAAGGGAAGATGTGTTTGGTGGTGGCATCATGCTGGAGTTGGCGGAAGTGGCGGAGGATGATCCTTTGAATGCGGAGGCTGGTGGGGTGATAAGTGAGGACAAGGGGGACCCTATCATGTTTCTGGGAGGGAGGAGAAGGAGTGAGGGCGGATGCGCGGGAGATGGGCCGGACACGGTTGAGGGCCCTGTCAACGACCGTGGGTGGAAAACCTCGGTTAAGGAAGAAGGAGGACATGTCAGAGGAACTGTTTTTGAAGGTAGCATCATCAGAACAGATGCGACGGAGGCGAAGGAAGTGAGAGAATGGGATGGAGTCCTTATAGGAAGCGGGGTGTGAGGAGCTGTAATCGAGGTAGCTGTGGGAGTCGGTAAGCTTGTAATGGATATTGGTGGACAGTCTATCACCAGAAATTGAGACAGAGAGGTCAAGGAAGGGAAGGGAAGTGTCAAAGATGGACCATGTGAAAATGATGGAGGGGTGGAGATTGGAAGCAAAATTAATAAATTTTTCCAGGTCCCGAGGAGAGCATGAAGCAGCACCGAAGCAATCATCGATGTACCGGAGAAAGAGTTGTGGGAGGGGGCCAGAGTAGGAGCGGAACAAGAATGTTCCACATACCCCATAAAGAGATAGGCATAGCTGGGGCCCATGCGGGTACCCATAGCCACACCTTCTATTTGGAGGAAGTGAGAGGAGTTAAAGAAGAAATTGTTCAGTGTGAGAGCCAGATGGAGGAGAGTAATGGTGGATGGGGATTGTTCAGGCCTCTGTTCGAGGAAGAAACTAAGGGCCCTCAGACCATCCCAGAGCGTCAACTCGCAGACACTTCCTTCTACCTCTCCCTGGACCATGACTCCACCACTGAACATCAAGCCATTGTTTCCAGGACTGTCACTGACCTCATCTCCTCTGGAGATCTTCCTCCCACAGCTTCCAACCTGATAGTCGCCCAACCTCGGATGGCCCGCTTGTACCTCCTACCCAAAATCCGCAAACAGAACTGTCCCGGCAGACCGATTGTCTCAGCCTGTTCCTGCCCCATGGAACTCATTTCTCGTTATCTTGACTCCCTTCTCTCTCCCCTTGTCCAGTCCCTTCCCACCTATATCCGTGATTCCTCTGACACCTTACGTCACATCAACGATTTCCAGTTCCCTGGCCCGAACCGCTTCATCTTCACCATGGACGTCCAATCCCTCTACACCTCCATCCCCCACCAGGATGGTCTGAGGGCCCTTAGCTTCTTCCTCGAACAGAGACCCGAACAATCCCCATCCACCACTACTCTCCAATGTTTGGCTGAATTTGTTCTCACACTGAACAATTTCTCCTTTAACTCCTCTCACTTCCTCCAAATAAAAAGTGTGGCTATGGGTACCCGCATGGGCCCCAGCTATGCCTGTCTCTTTATGGGGTATGTGGAACATTCCTTGTTCCACTCCTACTCCGGCCCCCTCCCATAACTCTTTCTCCGGTACATCGATGATTACTTCGGTGCTGCTTCATGTTCTCGTCGGGACCTGGAAAAATTTATTAATTTTGCTTCCAATCTCCACCCCTCCATCATTTTCACATGGTCCATCTCTGACACTTCCCTTCCCTTCCTTGACCTCTCTGTCTCAATCTCTGGTGATAGACTGTCCACCAATATCCATTACAAACCTACCAACTCCCACAGCTACCTCGACAACAGCTGCTCACACCCTGCTTCCTGTAAGGACTCCATCCCATTCTCTCACTTCCTTCGCCTCCGTCGCATCTGTTCTGATGATGCTACCTTCAAAAACAGTTCCTCTGACATGTCCTCCTTCTTCCTTAACCGAGGTTTTCCACCCACGGTCGTTGACAGGGCCCTCAACCGTGTCCGGCCCATCTCCTGCGCATCCGCCCTCATGCCTTCTCCTCCCTCCCAGAAACATGATAGGGTCCCCCTTGTCCTCACTTATCACCCCACCAGCCTCCGCATTAAAGGATCATCTTCCGCCATTTCCGCCAACTCCAGCATGATGCCACCAACAAACACATCTTCCCTTCACCCCCCAGGCGACATTCCATAGGGATCGTTCCCTCCAGGACACCCTGGTCCTCTCCTCCATCACCCCCTACTCCTCAACCCCCACCTATGGCACCTCCCCATGCCCACGCAAAAGATGCAACACCTGCCCCTTCACTTCCTCCCTCCACACCATCCAAGGGCCCAAACACTCAAGTGAAGCAGCATTTCACTTTCATTTCCCCAACTTAGTCTACTGCATTTGTTGCTCCCAATGCAGAACACCTGCGGTCTGTCCACAAGAAAGACCGAAACCTCCCTGTCGCTTGCCATTTTAACACTCCATCCTGCCCCCTTCCCACATGTCTGTCCTTGGCTTGCTGCATTGTTCCAGTGAAGCCCAACGCAAACTGGAGAAACAACACCTCATCTTCCGACTAGGCACTTTACAGCCTTCCAGACTGAATATTGAATTCAACAACTTTAGATCTTGAACTCTCTCCTCCATCCCCACCCCCTTTCCATTTCTTCCCCCTTCCTTTTGTTTTTTCCAATAATTTATTAGATTTTTCTTCTCCCACCTATTTCCATTATTTTTAAATCTATATCATTTATGCCCTGTTAGTCTTTCCACCCCACCCCCACTAGAGCTATCTGTACATTGCGTGTCCTGCCATCCATTCTTAATTAGCTCATTCATTTAGATAATATCACCACCTTCAACACCTCTTTGTTCTTCTGTCTGTGACATCTTTTATTATCTGCTCCTATCACTGCTTGCTTGTCCCTACAACCACACCACCCCGCCCCACTTCTCTCCCCACACCCTCCCCCCTCATCTTAAACCCCTCTCCTAATATTCACTCAGTTCTGTTGAAGGATCATGAGGACTCGAAACGTCAACTCTTTTCTCCGCCGATGCTGCCAGACCTACTGAGTTTTTCCAGGTAATTCTGTTTTTGTTTTGGATTTCCAGCATCCGCAGTTTTTTGTTTTTACCTCTGTTTTTGTAATTACTTGCAAGGAGTTCAGATGAGTCCTGTTAATCACTTTTATCAGTGTAGAAACTGAGAGAAAGAAATTGTGTTGAGACAGCCAATTACAATGTTTGCAAAAGTAACCCGTATTATCTGCTTTCCACAGCCATTGATTTCCTGGAAAAGATTTTGACATTTAACTCTATGGATCGATTAACTGCTGAAGAAGGCCTGGCACACCTCTTTATGAGCCCTTATTCCTGCCCCCAAGATGAACCAATATCCCAGCATCCTTTCAGGATCGAAGATGAGATAGATGATATAATGTTGATGGAAGCGAGTCGGAGCCAGATGTCAAACTGGGCGAGGTATTACATAATAATTAGCATGAATTATGTTCTGCAATGTGTACTAAGAAATGAACCTGATTCTTAAGACACTATTCTTTCCATAGAGTTTACCGCTGTCCACACCAGAACATACTTTAATCCAATTATGTGTTGCATTTAATCCTCTAACTTTGCACCAACAGTTCTGAGACTTAGAAGGAGTTGGTAACTCATGACAATGTGCTGTCATAGGAGGAAGGGAATCTGGAAGACAGGAAACCCTCATCTTCTTTCTTTTATCTTCTACTCGCTCGATCAATAATGGTACTGGAAAAAGTTACCCCAGTGTCTTAGTGGGATACATCAGACTATTGTACTGAGCCTTACAAATCATAGAAAGACTCAGAATTAACCACTGCCATCCCCCCACCCCCCCAACCAACCCCCCAACCCCCAGCCTATACTGAGTTACAGGTTGCATCCAGCAGCATCAAATTCCTCCAAAGAAGAAAAATATAAATGAATCAGCTCAGGATTCAACTGCTAACTTCAATAGATCCTGCTGGAAATTCCATGTATGCATATCAAACAGTGGTAAATTCAGGTCCAGCCACCATGTCCTTTACAGCCACTAACAAATACTAAATGAACACTTGAGCAAGAAAACAGGAGGCTAGCTGCACCTATAGAACTGCACCCCAACTAAAAGCAGCTGTGGGGCTGAGGGGAGGTAAGGGAGAAGGGGTGGGAGAGAGGAAGTGTTTAGTCATGATTCTCCGGCCATCATGACTGTGGCAGGCTTGTTGGACCAGCTGTTTTCTTTACTTGCCAATCAATTTTCTATGTTCAGGACAGAAGGAAATTTTTTTAATAAGAGAGTGGGAGCAGATTGCCTGCTATCTAGAGAAACAGAAGATAAAATGTATAAATGCGAAACAAATACCACATTTGCAGTGTGATATTCTTATCCAGTTGTTAATGTACGCCAGTATGACTTTAAAATGAAAGTTGTGTTCACTAAATTAGCACTTGAAAGGACAATGTTGCTATAAGTTATCTCACAAGATACCTTGTTTTATAGAGCAAATCGTCATATTTGCCTAATTGTTTATTTTCCGGATCATTTGAATCAAAAGTAGAATGAAAACATTTTAAAGCACATTACCACGCCTATACGCTAATATTTAAAATTATGTCAGCAGACTTGCTGGGTGTGTAAACAAATAGTGTAACTGGAATAATGTAAACAATTGTAACATTCTGAGCAAAATAAAGACAGAGATAGGTATAGTTTGACAGCTGCAGAACAAGCTTTACAAGGAGGTTAACATGTTAGTATCTGGCCACATTTTTAAGATTAGACTGTCCTTAACCATTCCAGGGAATGTTTTACACTGGAGTAGGCAGTTTATCTGCTATTTTTTTGCAATTGGGTCTTTTTTGTATTTTGTATTTTGATATGATGTTTTAATATAATATAATATTTAATATAATATAGTATGTATCTTTACTCCTTTTCCACTATGGTACCATTGTATCACACACTGTCTTCAGCTGAAAAACCTCTGCCATCACAAGTGACCTTGGGAAACTGCCCTTTCCCTACTGGAAAGTATCATGTAGCAGCAGAGTATAAATCACAAACTGACTATCTATTGTGTCATGGGCACAAATCCTTGGCCTATCATTCTAATGAGCAAAGTGTACTTTGCTTCCTCATAATTCCTGTTCAAAATTAGACAGTGGCCCTCGGCACCTGTAGCCTAGAATGAGAAAAATCATCCAAGGTTCTGATTTCTACTTCAAAGTAATTGTGTGTGACACTTTTAGCTCTTTTCACAAACTTAGGACATTCCAAAGTATTTTTTAGCCAATGAAGTAGTCACTATTGTAATGTGTGAAACACGGCAGCCAATTTGCGCACAGCAAGATCTCACAAACAGTAATGTGATAATGAATGTTGATTGAGGGATAAATATTGGTCAGGACATTGGGGGTAACTCCCTTGCTCTCTGTTGAAATGATGGGGCAAAATAGAATCTTTTTAGAAAAAATTTTGAGTGGTTTGTGGAAACACAGTAACCAGGTTGTGTAGTCAGAGTGATGAATTTACATGGGGCAAAACCTGTTATAATCATAAGAACTTAAAATAGGGGGGGAAATATCGATAACAGTCAAATTATCATGACTGGATTACCTGCAGATGTTAGATTTTAAACATATCATAAAAATATTTATCACAAGTGCTGAAATATTATATTTCTCCCCTAACGCACCTGGACCTTTTGCAGCAGGCCTATTCATTTCACTCCAGACAGGTCTCTTGTAGCTGGTTTGGTTTTCTGTCACTCGCCCCTGGCATACCCAATACTTGTTGAGTGTGCAGCATTTCAAATCCTGGGATAAGATGCTCCAGACCATATCCCAGAGTACTTTAATAATAGATAAAAGTTAAAAAAAGAATTAAAATTTGGGATGGGGGAGTGTGAGCTTTTGTGTGATGATAGTGCAAGGTATAATTTCAATTTCTTTAGCTGCTACACATGTTTGGTGTATATTGAGTTATTGGAAAATAGGTGAATATTTTCGTGATACTATTTTGCTGTAGAATGGAAAATTAAATTTGCTCAACTTAAAAACTTCCAGCACCAGGATACCCAGATCCCTCTGAATCAAAGAGCTCTGCTATCTCTCACCATTTCGATAATATGCTTCTTTTTCATTCTTCCTCCCAAAATGGACAAGTTCACATTTATGCACATTATATTCCATTTGCCAGATCTTTACCCGCTCACTTAACCTATCTCCTTTTGTAGCCGCCATGTGTCCTCTTCACAATTTACTTTATTCCCTATCTTTGTGTCATCAGCAAATTTAGCAACCGTACCTTTGGTTCCTTCATCCAAGTTGTTTGTGTAAATTGCAAAAAGTTGAAGTCCCAGCAGTGATCCCAATGGCACACTACTTGTTACATCTTGCCAACCAGAAAAAGACCCATTTAGGC